>NC_137227.1:18358867-18360724 GCF_949987685.1 Ammodytes marinus
TAACATATAGGAAATGAACACAGGTCACTTTAACCCACTGTAAACAGTCGACCATTTTAATTTAACGTGTCTATGCCTTATTAACAAACCAATCGTATGGCATCCATTCTACATTCTGGTCGACCCACTTACATCTCATCTAATCATACTTCCTAAGGATTTGAATCACTGTTAATCGTGTCTGTGAAAATGTAGTTGATAGTACCTTTAAAAAGTCAGTGCATACAATGATCCCTATTGTATTTATTAGTAGTTAGGACTCATTCATAATTCAATATCAATCCTGCAGAATACTGTGATGGGTATATTGTTCTTGTCCACATATTCCTACTGTATTGCACTGCCTTGAGAAGTTCTTAGTTCTGTGTTATGAGTTATTATTATAGTTTATATAAGAGCGTGTGGCTGTAACTGTAGGTGAAATTCTTGATGTCTCACTTTGGATATAATGACACTCTCATGCTACATAGTTCTGCGTAATGTCACATTAACCCTTATGCGTTGTCAATATTCACGAACACACACACACACACACACACACACACACACACACACACACACACACACTACATCATGAAAATAAGTTACCTTTGTCGTGGTCTGTCTGTGATCTGTCTGTGTCGCCAAAACTGAAAGCAAGCGTTCGTAGCAGATGACAGGTCTATAAAGTATGTGAGAGAGAGAGAGAGAGAGTGTGTGTGTTTGTGTGTGTGTATTTGTGTGTGAGTGTCTGCCTGTGTGTGTGTGTGTCTGCCTGTGTGTGTGTGTGTGTGTGTGTGTGTGTGGGTGCGTTCAAAGTCTAAGAAGCAACGCAGCATTCTTGTGTCAGGAAGTCGCTGAGGGGACGGCCTTCGAGAGAAAAGAGAGATAAAAGGAAGAGAAGAAATAGTTTGAAAGAAAGAATAAAAAGAGGTGTGATGATTTAATCTAAGCCGATGTAAAGAAATATAAGTGTAGTTTGTATGAATGTGTACACTATGTTGATGGGAGTCCTGTTAAATACACCACTACATAGTGTATTGTAGATAGCCATCTCGACAAAAGATAACAAGTTGCCTCAAATTAGGCAGTTTTCCTTTGCAGTTTTAGTTGTCCTCAAAATCTAAAATTAAGTGATGTCTGGATATATGAATACAATATGCATTCATACTTAATCTGCTTCTATCTCTGTCACCATCCATACGTGTAGATGCATTTGTGTGTGCTTACTCAAAGGATGGTTTGTGTGTACTACTTTCTTGATGCAAAAACACATTTTTAATGAGTTTTGAAGAATGTTTTGCTTTGGCAAGAGGAGATGTATAATGTCTTGCTGGTCTGCTGAAAGGTGCTGTGGGTAGGGATAGGGGGTTCAGTTTCAAGATGGTGCCTTAAAGTAATCAGAAGAAAAATTTGAAAAACAATGACATTTTTGAAACAATTCATTAATGACAGTTTATTAGTGTTGAAAGGAGGACAATAGGCATTTTACACATAAGAAATCAGTTTGCGTAGCGCTCTGTAAACCTGGGAAAACAGTTATAATGGAAAAAACGTAGGCGTTAACCAAGCAGGTATAGGGTCTTAAAAAAACATTGCTACCAAGTTGCATTATGGGAAATGTAGGAATTTGTGTGCATAATTCATGATTCGTTTATTTTTCCTTTTTCTTCGTCTGTTGCCATTTTCTAGTACCACTTGCATAAGAAAACTTAAAATGTGTTCAGCCATTTCAAATCATCGGCTTTTGATTAGGAGCGTAGGATATACAATGTATCCTCTGTACACTGGATGTGATGTCCAGTTGTATCCATGTAGCGTCAAAGAACTACTATCTGTGAAAATGTAGTTGATAGTACCCTTTAAAAAGTGCATACT
>NC_137227.1:18360924-18363424 GCF_949987685.1 Ammodytes marinus
GGAGAGGAATAGGAAAGTATAGTAATTTATCTTGGTTTATATTAACAGTTTTACATCAGGAATACATATATAACAAATAAAAATAAATACGTAATGTTTTACTTTAAAAAATCTATAAAAAAATCTATTTTAATAATAATAAAAACAAACGTTATAAAAATAACAATGGCAATTAATTTCAAAGGAACGTAATTTTTTAATTTTTTTTATTGAACGAAAAGGTGTTGGCTGAAGCTTTCGGTTACTATACCTTCCCATATTACACTTATTATTTTTTTAGGCATTACTGGTTTAGGTACAAAAACACATTTTTATTATAACATTTTTTCATGAATGTAAGGAGGGCAAAACATTAGGCAACTCACCAAACTATAAATGTGAGCAATCTACTTGTTGGAAAAATTAAATGTACAATAACAGTGTGTTACTGACCTGCACAGCCGCCTGTAGTACAGCCATCTGTCCACTGGGAGGAGCTGTGGTGAGATTCATCAGCTCCTCAACAGCAGGGCACAGAGCATCCAACTAGAGAAGAAGAGATATACATACACATACAAATATTATATAGCCTATATATAATACAAAGCGGACATTTAATATTAAAAGTAAAGAGAAAAAATTAAGTAAAACATTTGTGTGGCCTTTTTAAAATAGAAAATAATTATTGAAAATTATCAGAGAAATTCCAAGGCAAGGCAAGTTTATTTCTATAGCACAATTCAAACACAAGGCCACTCAAAGTGCTTTACAAGGGGCAAGATTAAAATACATAAAACACATTAGAAGACATTTTAAAAGCGAATGAAAAGAAGTAGAACATTTAAATTAAATAAAAAGTACAGGGTTAAAATGGAAACAGAAAAGTCTTCAGACTCGATTTAAAAGAACTGAGGGTTGCAGCAGACCTCAAGTTTTCAGAACTCTCTCTCACCATTGTTCTGTCTCCAGCGTCAGCACCGCCGTATCTGAGAGGATTTGACAGATCGTTTGGAATCACGTCTACATTCTAGAATTATGAATTTGCAATAATATAAAACATATTATATACAAAGACCACAGAAATGCCACAGACATTTAACACACACACACACACACACACACACACACACACACACACACACACACACACACACACACACACACACACACACACCACACACACACACACACACACACACACACACACACACACACACACACACACACACACACACACACACACACACACAGCCCCTCACCGCTTCATGGCCTGTGTCCCAGCATGCATTGCGGTCGCCCAGGCAACGGCGTCGGTCTGTCCCTCTGTCACATGACCCGCGGCTGCAGTCAGGAAAAGGCTGTACAACTAAAAGACACATGTTTAGAGTGAGTGTGTGTGTGTGTGTGTGTGTGTGTGTGTGTGTGTGTGTGTGTGTGTGTGTGTGTGTTTGAGTGTGTTTGAGTGTGTGTGTGTGTGTGTGTGTGTGTGTGTGTGTGTGTGTGTGTGTGTGTGTGTGTGTGTGTGTGTGTGTGTGTGTGTGTGTGTGTGTGTGTGTGTGTGTGTGTGTGTGTGTGGTGTGTGTGTGTGTGTGTGTGTGTGTGTGTGTGTGTGTGTGTGTGTGTGTGTGTGTTTGAGTGTGTGTGTGTGTGTGAGTGTGTGTGAGTGAGTGAGTGTGCGTGTGTGTGTGTGTGTGTGTGTGAGTGAGTGTGTGAGTGAGTGAGTGAGGTGTGTGTGTGTGTTTGAGTGTGTGTGTGAGAGAGTGAGGTTTTTGATCTTAATGGGACTTTCCTGGATAAATAAAGGTTATATAAAATAAAAAAAAAAATTAAAATCAAGACGATCCCAGTTTAATTAACCTTGTCTAAGCAATTGAGAAAAAAAATAAAAATAATTTAATAATAATAAAAAAAAAAGATATAATAAACTTACCGCTCCTGAAGACCCGCCCATTTTCTCCTGCACCAATCCGGCGAGGACTGATAAGAGTTGCCGGGGACAACCAGGGACCACATGACCCTGGAGCCACTCCTGAATGGCTGAATGAGCATGAAGAGAAAGTTACTTTGTCATGATAGCATTTTATATTTACCTTTTTGTACAAACACTAAGAATTTGCTGGAAAAGCTCTACTAACTTCCAACTCATACTAAAAGCCCTACTAACTTCCAACTCATACTAAAAGCCCTACTAACTTCCAACTCATACTAAAAGCCCTACTAATTGCTACTCATACTAAAAGCCCTACTAATGTCCTACTCATACTAAAAGCCCTACTAACTTCCTACTCATACTAAAAGCCCTACTAATGTGCTACTCATACTAAAAGCCCTACTAACTTCCAACTCATACTAAAAGCCCTACTAACTTCCAACTCATACTAAAAGCCCTACTAATGTGCTACTCATACTAAAAGCCCTACTAATGTCCTACTCATACTAAAAGCCCTACTAACTTCCTACTCATACTAAAAGCCCTACTAATGTGCTACTCATACTAAAAGCCCTACTAACTTCCAACTCA
>NC_137227.1:18368424-18373424 GCF_949987685.1 Ammodytes marinus
TCCACTTGCAAATATTCATCTGAATTTGTCTCTGTTTACCTTGTGCATTAACACAGTGCCACAGAGGCCCCTAAATAAAAACATTATATTTTACCTTGACAGACAGACAGACAGACAGACAGACAGACAGACACACACACTTTACTGACTTACCTTGTGCACTAACACAGTGCCACAGAGGCCCCTCCTCCCGGCCTTACTGGGTTGGTTGAAGGCGCAGTCGTCGGCAACTATCACCATGTCAACAGCGACGCCATGGTTACGGGCCTGTTCCGCCGCCAAGCCAAAGTTCAGCCTGTCGCCCGTGTAGTTCTTTACTACGAGCAGGACCCCGGACGCTCCTAACACACACACACACACACACACACACACACACACACACACACACACACACACACACACACACACACACACACACACACACACACACACACACACACACACACACACACACACACACACACACACACACACACACACACACACACACACACACACACACACACACACACACACACACACACACACCTGTTAAAGTAGGGAGGTATGATAACGTATTTTATTCGCTATTCGCTAGTGTAGTTCTTTACTATGAGAAGGACTCCAGAGGCTCCTGGGAGGGACGGACGGAAGGACGGACGGACGGACGGACGGACGGACGGACGGACGGACGGACAGACAGACAGACAGACAGACAGACAGACAGACAGACAGACAGACAGACAGACAGACAGACAGACAGACAGACAGGGGGGGTTGATGATAACTACATTCACTTTTTTCTTTTCTTTTTAACTCATGGTTTATTTATTGTAGGCTTTGCAATAGGTGTTGTACATTTATTTTTTTCCCAATCTCAGGCTTCCCACTGACAGATGGCTAGCTTAATAGTTCACCTGCACTGTGTAAGGATAGAATAGCAGCCAGGGAGGGTTAATAACGTGCATTAACTACTTTAGAAGTTATATTATTTCCAGTAAAGTGATCTCTTAATAGCGGCGTAGTTCACCTGCACTGTGTAGTGAGAGGATAGCAGCCAGGATGGAAGCAGGAGGAGGAGAGGCAAACACTCCTCCTGCTACGGCCGCCGATAACATTCCTGCTCCAACGTAACCTGGTGACACAGGGGAACGGGAGAGACACACACACACACACACACACACACACACACACACACACACACACACACACACACACACACACACACACACACACACACACACACACACACACACACACACACACACACACACACACACACACACACACACACACACACACACACACACACACACACACACGTGAGAAATAAGAGATAATAAACAAAAGCTTTCTGTTTAAGGCTTGGAAGCTAAGATTTGTTCCAATTATTTTATTAAACATTCCTTTTTTAATTTAAAAAAAAAAAAGTATTACAAACCAAAGCCATACCAGCACAAAAACAGAGAACAGAACAAATACATGACATGCCTCACCAGTCACCACTATACATGACATGCCTCACCAGTCATCACTATACGGGTCTAACCATCAATTAACAACATACATCTCTGGAAACATTCAGAGACCACTCCAAATATTCAGTGTCTCTTGTTTTACTATTTATAGGCATATGTTTGAGTAGAATGAACATTTTGGTTTTATAATATAAACCACTGACAACATTTCTACCAAATTCCTATACATTTTTTTTGTCATTTAGAGCATTTTCATGAAGTAATGTAGAGATGAAGATTGAAGAAAAATCCAGACTGGTCTCTTCATTTTTTCCGGAGCTGTATTTAAAGACCTACTTCACCGGTGGGAATATGAAGGTGTATTGAACTCTGAGATCCTATTTAGTATAAATGTGCAAAAAAAGTTGAAATTGGTTCATCCTAGCCTGAGAAAAGGCAGAAAGAGTCTTTTATGGTCTCACTGTCTAACCCTACATTTTTCTTACTGTGACATCACAGTAAGAAAAATGTAGGGTTAGGATTAACAGGACAGCTGGGCCAAGGGAAGACTCAGGGAAGAAAAACCTCATTCATTATATTATAATGGTGATTTTATAATGATAGAATGCCGGTTCCGTATGGGTGAAGTATTCCTTTAACCTATCTATGCATTTAACCATTCCCTACCTCCGTGTGCGGGCTCGTGTCCGGCGCCCCCTCCTGACAGCACAGACACTCTGCCGCTCAGCTGCGGCGTGTCGGAGCGCAGCACCGCTCTGTGTCCCGCTAACACAGACAGAGAGCCACTGGACCGCACCAGCCCAACCAGGGCCTCATCCACACAGCTCAGAGGGGAGTTTAGCAGCTGCACCTTGGGCTGAGAGAGGGGGGGAGGGAGGGAGGGAGGGAGGGAGGGGAGGGGAGGGGAAAGGAGAGAGAGGGGGGAGAGAGAGAGAGGGGGGAGGGAAGGAGGGAGGGAGAGAGGGGAGAGGGAGGGAGGGAGGGAGGGGAGGGGAGAGAGAGAGAGGGGGGAGGGAGAGAGGAGGGAGGAGAGGGGGTAGGGAGGGAGGGAGGGAGGGGAGGGGAGAGAGAGGCGGGCAGAGAGAGAGAGATGGGGGGATGGAGAGAGAGAGAGAGAGAGAGAGAGAGAGAGAGAGAGAGAGAGAGAGAGAGAGAGAGAGAGAGAGAGAGAGAGAGAGAGAGAGAGGAGAGGGAGAGAGAGAGGGAGAGAACCATACAAAATGTAATGTAAGAAAGCATGGAGATATATCTTTTTGTTTTTATGCTCCTATACTGCTTGGGATAATCTACCCAACATACAAAATATGAAGTATTGTATATGAGGAATGTCCCGTGGCAACATAGCTCATGATTCAATTTGATTCTCTGTCCTTTTTTCTTTTTGTTGCAGAGATGGCTAAGCACTTTTAGACTATTCTTGTCTAGTCTACTAGTAACTCATGTATTTTTTTTAATTTTGTTTACAAAGATGGTCAAATAACAAAAACTGCATATGAATATCTTCCTTTCACGCATATGCACACACACACACACACACACACACACACACACACACACACACACACACACACACACACACACACACACACACACACACACACACACACACACACACACACACACACACACACACACACACACACACACACACACACACACACACACACACACACACACACACTCCACCCCCCCGCCCCCCCACAGTCAAATCCAAGTTTACAGAAGCTGCACAATAAAGTTTGATATGCAACAACAACAACAACACTCTATAAAACGTCGCATTTACAGTTTTAACAGCCTTTTCCTTCAGTTCCCTTATCCCTGTATAACTGAATGGACTCTGAACCTTTACTATGTAGCCAGTGTGCGCAGCAATGCTAACACAAACCATGACAGCAAACCACTACTGTCTGTCACCTGTAATGTCAACACAAATACCCAATCAAAACAACTCCCTGCTTAGCGCATCTCTTCAGCCATGCTCCTAAATATGTTTTAAACTAATTCGTTACCTCCATTTTTACGTGTCTTGCTTGTTTTGCCCTACGACAGGACAGGGTGCACCAGAGTTAAACTGACAGATTAAGCTAGAATTAAACCGAATGTACCGCCAGTGCCACTACACAATAAAAGTCCAGTATTTACTAATTTTTTAGTTTTTTTAAGTAAGATTTTCAAGTGGTAGATCCAATTTGAGAGTGGATGCAGAGCTGTACAACGCTTGTAAAATACTAACAAGGCTCAGTATGTTGAATATACACTTGAATAAGACATGTAATTTAATCATTGGCTTGAATGAGGGCCGTTGAAAAGTAATATGGTTTATTTTGAAAATCTAACGGGAAGTCTTGTATTGCAGTTTTGAACGGTAGTTTGAAACGCCCCGATGACACCAGTCACTCCCAGTTTTATGTGTGTGGCAAATGTTTAACAAAATTGGATCTACTTTTACAAAGAAAATTGGATGAGAAGTGAATGATAATGTTTGAGTGCGGAATCCACACTTTTAACATTATTAATAAATGTAAGAAAGTATGTTTTTTTTTCAATACAAATTTCAGAAATAGGCCTACTTTTTTTTTTTTTTTTTTTTTTTTTACTAAGGTGTCTGCATTTCCTCTCAGTGACCACTAGAGGTCCCCACGCGCTGGTTGAAAAATCTTCTGTCAGAAGAGATGTTTAATAGTGATACATCCATTCAAAATGAATGAAAGTTATGGTTTTCCCCCTTTTTATATCAAGTTTTTTTCCCCCCTCAGAACATTCTCAGATTACCTTAGAAAAAATGCTGTGTGTGTGTGTGTGTGTGTGTGTGTGTGTGTGTGTGTGTGTGTGAGAGAAAGTGGGTGAGAAAATATTAGAAAATAATTTGACATGAGGGGAAGATTTATTTTTGAACAGTCAAAGTTAGTTTTTAAACTGTGAGTCTATAGTGTATAGTTGATAAATAACATTGAAACGATACAACGTTAACCATACAGTCTATATGCCATTCATTCATGAGTTTGTCATATTTGTTCCCCTCTCTAACCAAGGGAAACACCGCTCACTTTGGGCTTCCCTGTGAACACATCAAACCAACCCCCTGGTTCGTTCTACATGACGCCCCAGACAGACAGTTTCACTCGGCTGTTCTCGGCTCTACTCGGGCTCGGGCTCTGTTCAACTTCGGATTCTTTAGAACGTTCGGAACAATCCATAGCAACATTGGGATTCTATCTACGGAACGGTCCATAGCAACATGCAGGATGGCGAGTGTGGAGGCAGCCGCGGAACACGAGCGTATCTTGCGGGAGATCGAGAGCACAGACACGAATTGTATCGGCCCGACCCTCCGGTGAGTTAGCCTTCCCCTTACCCGCCCTCCAGTGACTATTCCTGGGCTGTCAACCCCCGGAAAAGCCGCTCTATCATCCCCGTCAACCAGTGGAATGAGCGCTGCTAGCTTGTATTAGCAACTCTAGCGCTAGCTTTGCTTCAAACTTTAACACTACTGCGCCCATTATCGGACAGCTAGCCGGGGCTAACTTTAGCAAACAGACA
>NC_137227.1:18375924-18380924 GCF_949987685.1 Ammodytes marinus
GTGTGTGTGTGTGTGTGTGTGGGTATTTAAATGAGAGAAAGACAAGCAGCTGTAGTGCTGTTTTGATCCCATATCAAACTAAATGAACGTTTATTTCTAGTTCCAGTTGTGTTAACGGTGCACTGTGTAATATGACATCATCAAGAAAGTTCTACAAAGTTCTAGAATACAACGCTCCCTGGGTAACCCCAACCCTTTAGAATAATAACAGAAGCTACAGTGGCCTTCAAGGACAAGAACAATTCTACATTTTAAACAGTGCACCTGATGACATTCCAACTATGACACTTTCAAGATGGCGGCACTAGGCCTTGGTCCAAAATATGCAGAAATATGGACATATACGAGACCCTTTCTAAGGGGAAAAAAAAAAATTAAAATCATTTTTTTCAGCTATTATGCACTAAATTAAATGTACTTATGGATATTATAATTACTTTCTACAAAATCTGCTAGGAAATAAAACCCCCAATTCTACACACTGCAGGTTTAAGCGAATGTCCTACGCAGATAAAAATGTCTGTATGTGGCCCTTCCGTATTGTTTGTCTCTGTGTGAAGCCATATACAGGAAACAACACAACACTAAATAACATTGGTTGACTTACATACTGTCGACTTCCTATGAAAAAATGAATGAATATGTTGTTAGTCATATCCTTTGGTGGTTAATACAGTCATCTCTTTCCTTCTTAAAGATAGTTCTTGTGTGCAGTGGATTGAGGGGAATAACATTTTCTTGTGAAATAGTCAAGTTGTCGTGATGAAAACACTTGAGAAAACACTACATCTCTTTGCAAAATGAATTAAAAAAATATATAAAACAAATACTTCTAAGACTGTATAAGGCAGGGGGGGGGGGCGCTCTTAGCTCAGTTGGTAGGGCGTCCCCCACCCATGGGCCTCGGCCAGCAGCAGACCCGGGTTCGATTCCAGCCCGCGGTCGTTCTCTGCATGTCACTCCCCTCTCTGCCCCATTTCAACTCTGTCTCTACACTATCAATAAAGCATAAAAATGCCAAAAAATATCTTAAAAAAAATAAAAATAAAAGAATGTATAAGGCTGTTATTAGTAAATATTAGGGATAATACATGTCTGTAATATTGAATGTGGTCAAATATTTAGCTTTAGTACTGACATGGTCAAATAAAAGTCATTAAGAGAAATCCTCTTTTCTCAGTGTTAACAGAATTTAATTTGCTTTATTGTATAATATTTTAATGCACAATACATGCTTTCTGGCTGTTGAACTTTGTCCCAGTTTTGCTACAAGTTGTTGTTTAGCCTTGAAGAAGAAACTGCCTAATAAGATTTTGGCACAATACAGAGGTATGACGCATTCATGTGCACAGTAAGAAAAGACTCCCTAAATTTCCCATATCCTGTTATCTGCCTAATTAAAAACATTTCTGCTTTCGCCAGCAAAACGGGCTGGACACACAAACCGAGTGTATACGCCTACACATTTCTCGGACATATAATCTCTGTACACTGTTCATTCGATGTATTCAACCATGTATCAAGCCAGGTACATTGTTGATTCCCTTGTATGCTGTTTGCAAGTAAATTTCACCTGCTTTCAAGAAGGCCTGATTCAGTTTCAATTATTCAAACACTTGGGTAGTTTGATGAAATAATTCTAGTAACAAATGGTCCTTCGAGTTGCCGGATCCAACATCCTCTTCTCTGGACAAGAAGAGCCTGCACGTGAAGACGGGGGAGTCTGGGACTCTCCACAGAAGACCTCCAGCCCGTTGCTACAGGGAGAGGCCGTCAGCAGACTCGACTTGGACGGAGGAGGGGTGACGGAATCCAGAGCCAAAACTGAGCGAGTCGAGGCTTTCTTCAAATCAGGTGAATATAAACAGCTGATTTTGTTTTGTCCAGGAATTAGGAATTCCTTTGTTTTATGTATTAGATAGATAAACTAGTTTATCGATGGTGGTGTTTTCCATTTTGGTGTAGTCCATCTCGGGGAAAATTCCTAGTAGTAGTGTTGCCCAGCTTGGTTATTCAAACACTTGGGGATATACTCCGGCAGGGTTCTGCTCCCGTGGGTTTGTCTCCGACTGGTTGGGTCCATCCGTGGGAGACTGACTGCTTTTGGTGTTTGAGAATTTACACTGTCAAAAACAAAAGTCTCACGTACGTAATTAAATGATCATTAGTGTGGGGTCGAGGGTGGTCCCTTTATTCTGACAGATATAGTTTGTTCCATTAAACTGAGAGTTCTTTGTAATTCGGGAAGGTTTTATGGAAACAAATTGATATCTGGCTGCTTGTTGTTACTTAGCCTGGGGATATAGTACTGCTCCAGGGAGTTAGTCTATGACAGGTTGTTTATTTGTTTTGTTTTGTTATGTTTGTCAATAGTCTACAACTGCAGAGTAGACTTATTAGTTTTGTTTAGAATACATCACATAGGGTGTTCTAGTTTTAAATTGGTGAATTTTGTTAATCAATTGGAGGGAATAGGGGTGTTCACCCTGTTTAAATAGATTACTGGGTAATTTGATATTAGATTTTACATTTTAAAAATTAAATTACTTGTAAAAGAGTGAACAGGTGTTGAAAGTGTAAGAGGAAAAAGATTGTTTGGAACTGATTGTTATGGATGTTATAAAGAAAGAAAAAGTATGTAGGGGAAGGGAGATAAAAGGTTTTAGTAAAGTGTGCATACAATTGTTATGCTGTTATGATGGGTTATAAAATACTTGTCTCCTAAAGATGACCAGAGTTCTGACTAAATTGCTAAAAGCTTTAAAGTTTAGAGCTGAATATCTTGCCAATCCAAGCCCCATAGTGAACCTTAAAGATTAAAGGTGCAGTCAATCATTTAAAGTCCCAGCATAAACTTAAAAAAAGCGTTCTTTTTATGAAAATGTTCACTAAAAAGAATTATTCAATGCTTTTGATTTGAACTACAAGTTAAAAGGGATTTGTGTGCTGAACAATGTGATCATAATGTGTTATATGATAGATGAAATGCATGTTTGAAAAATGGGAGTATCTGAAGAAAAATGTGTGTGTGATTCAGTCCCATTCAGAAAAGGGAGGGCCTGCCTGCCTGTGTGTGCTTGAATGCTGCCCAAACACAAAAAAAAAATGTGAACTGAAGAATGAAATCAAACCTATCCTAAAATGTTGTTGTGCGTTAATTGTGACATCTAGAGCAAGCAAAATGGATAGGATGATATTTTAGAAACAACCCTGGCAGAATGATGAGCATTTCTTTTGAGAACATGTTACTGCTCAAATTCATTCTGTTTCAGATGCAAGGAGAAGACGAAGCTGACCATGCTTCAATAAGGACACATTGGACACTGAGGAACAATCTGAATAGGTTATGGTAATACCTAACCATTCCCCCAGTGACTGTGATATGAAGGACACTTTGCGTCAAAATGCCACAAAAGGGACTTGTAGACCATCAAGACGACCTAGGTTCCTGTTCCCTGGCTTCTGCAAAAAACTGTCCTCTCTGAAACTGTACATAGACGACGTTGCACCAGTACACAAACTTGCATTTTCACAACTGTGATGTTGATGTACTTGATATTATTCTGCTTAACTGAAATATATTTACTCATATGCTTTGCCCTTTTGCTTTGAAGTGTTGCAGAAAGTTGCATTAAATATTATAAAAAGGGTGGAATGTTAACAGAATTTAATTTGCTTTATTGTATAATATTTTAATGCACAATACATGCTTTCTGGCTGTTGAACTTTGTCCCAGTTTTGCTACAAGTTGTTGTTTAGCCTTGAAGAAGAAACTGCCTAATAAGATTTTGGCACAATACAGAGGTATGACGCATTCATGTGCACAGTAAGAAAAGACTCCCTAAATTTCCCATATCCTGTTATCTGCCTAATTAAAAACATTTCTGCTTTCGCCAGCAAAACGGGCTGGACACACAAACCGAGTGTATACGCCTACACATTTCTCGGACATATAGTCTCTGTACACTGTTCATTCGATGTATTCAACCATGTATCAAGCCAGGTACATTGTTGATTCCCTTGTATGCTGTTTGCAAGTAAATTTCACCTGCTTTCAAGAAGGCCTGATTCAGTTTCAATTATTCAAACACTTGGGTAGTTTGATGAAATAATTCTAGTAACACTCAGTTTCATGTTTGACTGGTAAACGATCAAGAATGCTCAGCCCAGACTCTACAAACAGCCAGGAAAAACAGGTTGGCAGCAAGGTGTGTGTGTGTGTGTGTGTGTGTGTGTGTGTGTGTGTGTGTGTGTGTGTGTGTGTGTGTGTGTGTGTGTGTGTGTGTGTGTGTGTGTGTGTGTGTGTGTGTGTGTGTGTGTGTGTGTGTGTGTGTGTGTGTGTGTGTGTGTGTGTGTGTGTGTGTGTGTGTGTGTGTGTGTGTGTGTGTGTGTGTGTGTGTGTGTGTGTGTGTGTGTGTGTGCAGGTTGAGGCTGGCTGCAACATTCCTCGCTGACATAACTGTGGATAGTTCTGACAGGAGCTGAAGTGATCAGTTAGTCCACTCCCTCAGGTTACAAACCTTCACCTAACAGACAGAGTGTTTGTGTGTGTGTGTGTGTGTGTGTGTGTTGCACTGTTTTTGTATACCACCCTGTATAACCAAAAATAAATATACTAATGGGTCAATAATGTTTTCAGAATTAGCCTAAGAGACATTAAAGAAATCTATTTAGAAGCACGTCTGACATTTTTACAATGTGAACATGTTAAAGGTGCAGTGTGTAGAATTCTCTGACTTTACATACTTAAAGGCCTACTTCACCGGTTGGAATATGAAGGTGTATTGAACTCGGAGATCCTATTTAGTATAAATGTGCAGAAAAAATTGAAATCGGATCATCCTAGCCTGAGAAAAGGCAGAAAGAGTGTTTTATGGTCTCACTGTCTAACCCTACAGTTTCCTTCTTGTGACATCACAGTAAGGGCTAGGATTAACAGGACAGCTGGGCCAAGGGAAGACTGAGGGAAGACTGAGGGAAGAACAACCTCATTCATTATA
>NC_137227.1:18383424-18390924 GCF_949987685.1 Ammodytes marinus
TTTGTTCCAAGGACCGGCATATTAATTTAAAAACAATTCAGGGACCAGTAGCCAATTTAAATGCCTACATTTTGACATTCACACGGCACCTTTGTCTGTTGTGAGAAGAGGTCTAGTATGCGAATGTAGGAGCAGAAAGTGCAATAGGTGACTGAAGAGGGACATTCACACACACACACAGGCTTAGAGGATGGGTAGCCTACCGAAACCCGGTGCTAAGTAGTGCTGAGCACGGGGCAACATTTTGACAGACCGTAATATTGATAAGCTCCGATGTAATCAGTACTGCATAACGATACTTAGTTAACGCTTTTGTTTATGACGGATTTTCGCTATTGATCCTGGCACACAATCATGGCAGACCTCTCTGTCTGTGCAGGGGGCGGGTACTCACTGCCTGTCTGTCTGTCACTCCCTCACACACTCACTGAGACGGTGATAGATGCAGGACAGCATCCACCTCAAGAAGGCTAATGCTAGCGCTATTTTAAGCTAGCGGGAGCCCACGCTGTTAATTCAATTATACAAACATATGACACGGGAGTGTTGTGACCATAAGTTGTGACTGGGAGCGTACCATGGACTTATTATAAAGTTGAGCGTAGCCTACACGACTCTTTTCATTCTTTACCAACAGTTGGCATTCTTACATCCGGTTCAGCGATATCAAAATAAGAGTCCGGATTTCAGAGAAATTAATATTATTTAATTATTTTTTTTAACCGTTTAACCTTTAGTATTAACCGGTTAAAGATCTTCTTAACGGTTAACGGTTAACCAGTTAACCATGGACATCCCTAATGGACATGCAGTAGCAGTTGGTGTCAGTTGGTACCAGGCTCTGTCTGTTTGAGGGACTTTTGCATAGATGGAAATTTGACTCACACACACACACACACACTCACTCACTGACTCACTCACTCACTGACTCACTCACTCACTGACTCACTCACTCACTCACTCACTCACACAGAAACACTCACTCACTGGCTGTGTCTTGATTCAGGGGTTGCACCCTACGTAGGCTGCATTTGAAGACCGATTGCGTCATAGCGGCGCGCAAAGGCTGTCCCATTTGCAAGGCTCCTTGCAAGGCTCCTCATATGCGGCCGAGAAATGCAGCCTTCGTTTCACGGTTTTGAAGGCTGCATCAGATGTATCCTTCGTGGCCCAACATATCCCAAGATTCATTGCGTTTTTTTCCAGAGATGGCATAAAATGAAATAAAAAATAACAAAACAGCAACGTGTTGCTCCATCTTCTTAACTTTTATCTTCCTTTCTTTTTTTCTTGTACTTTTTTTTCTTTTCGTCTGGTAGACAACTTCTTTTTCTTTTTTCCTCCATTGACAGGGCTGTCTCCGTTGGCAGCAATCAGGGTTGCTAGGCAGCACAGGAGCGGCGAGTCGTCACGCAAGGTAACGGCTTGTTACGTGAACCGAAAATGCTCGTAAACGGAGACCTGCGGAGACCGTCTCATTTAAAAAGGCTCGTTGGCCTTAAAACCGGCCTTAAAATCGGCCTTCATAGGCTATAGCCTACATAGACCGCGAGACTGCGTCCTACCAAGTGCGTGGTCTCTGTAATGGGATACAGCCTCACTCACTCACTCACTCACTCACTCACTCACTCACTCACTCACTCACTCACTCACTCACTCACTCACTCACTCACTCACACACACACTCACTCACTCACACACACACACACACACACACACACACACACACACACACACACACACACACACACACACACACACACACACACACACACACACACACACACACACACACACACACACACACACACACACACACACACACACACACACACACACACACACACACACACACACACACACACACACACACACACACACACACACACACACACATTTCTATGTTTATTTTTCTCAGTGACTTTGCTCAGCACAGTGTTTGTCCAGGGCTTTGGTTCCTCAGACTATGGACCTGAGTGAACGTGCAACCATCATTGTAGGTCAATACGTGTGTGTGTGTGTGTGTGTGTGTGTGTGTGTGTGTGTGTGTTGAGACTCTGTGTGTGTGTGTGTGTGTTTGAGACTCTGTGTGTGTGTGAGAGAGACTGTGTGTGTGAGAGAGAGACTGTGTGTGTGTGTGTGTGTGTGTGTGTGAGAGAGAGACTGTGTGTGTGTGTTTATCTGTGTGTGTGTTTGAGACTCTGTGTGTGTGTGTGTGTGTGTTTATCTGTGTGTGTGTGTGTGTGTTTATCTGTGTGTGTGTTTGAGACTCTGTGTGTGTGTGTGTGTGTGTTTATCTGTGTGTGTGTTTGAGACTCTGTGTGTGTGTGTGTGTGTGTGTGTGTGTGTTTATCTGTGTGTGTGTTTGAGACTCTGTGTGTGTGTGTGTGTGTGTGTGTGTGTGTGTGTGTGTGTGTCTAAAGAAAGCTCATTGTGGCGTCAGAGTTGCTCTCTATTGTACGTAAGTCGGGCATTTCCTGGTCAACAGGAGGAAGGGTGGGGGATTCCAGACATACACAGGTGTGTGTGTGTGTGTGTGTGTGTGTGTGTGAGAGAGAGACTGTGTGTGTGTGATAGAGACAGACTGTGTGTGTTTGTGTGTGTGTGTGTGTGTGATAGAGTCTCTATCATAGAGACAGACTGTGTGTGTGTGTGTGTGTGTGTGTGTGTGTGTGTGTGTGTGTGAGAGAGAGACTGTGTGTGTGTGTGATAGAGACAGACTGTGTGTGTTTGTGTGTGTGTGTGTGTGTGATAGAGTCTCTATCATAGAGACAGACTGTGTGTGTGTGTGTGTGTGTGTGTGTGTGTGTGTGTGGTGTGTGTGTGTGTGTGTGTGTGTGTGTGTGTGTGTGTGTGAGAGAGAGACTGTGACTGTGTGTGTGTGTGTGTGTGTGTGTGTGTGTGTGTGTGTGTGTGTGTGTGTGTGCTGTTTTTGAACACACACAGGAAGAGCTGTGATCTCTGTTACAGAGAAGCCTTGCAGACCAAAATAACTCTTTCTCTCTTTCTACATCTGTGTCATTGTGAGGCCAGTTTGTTGGTTTTTGAGATGATTTTGTTCTAACTTAAAGGTGCAGTGTGTAGTTTCAGAGGAGGGGGATTTGTTCACATTCATTTATACCTGCAGTGTGTAGAATTGTGGGTTTTATTTCCTAGCAGATTTTGTAGAAAGTAATTATAATATCCATAAGTACATTTAATTTAGTGCATAATAGCTGAATTTTTTTTTTATTATTTATTTTTCCCTTAGAAAGGATCTCATATATGTCCATATTTCTGCATATCTTGGACCAAGGCCTAGTGCCGCCATCTTGAAGTGTCATAGTTGGAATGTCATCAGGTGCATTGTTTAAAATTTAGAATTGTTCTTGTCCTTGAAGGCCACTGTAGCTTCTGTTATTATTCTAAAGGGTTGGGGTTACCCAGGGAGCGTTGCATTCTAGAACTTTGTAGAACTTTCTTGATGATGTCATATTACACACTGCACCTTTAAGTATGAATAGGACCTTAGTAGAGCTTTTCCAACACAAGCACTACAATGTTAAGAATATCATATTTCTAAGAAAGGGATTTGATTATCTGACATAAAATGGAATGAATAGCTCTTTAGCCCTGTCACAATGTAAAAGTGAAAAATGGAAAATGTTCTTAAAAAAAATCCAGTATTCACACTAAGAACCACTTGATTTACCAATGTGTTTATACATGAAGAAAGTGACCAATCTGTTTTATTCAAGATCTGAAGTGAACCCTGTGTGGCTCAATAGCAATGCAATGACGCCCCCTTGTGGAGGCATTCTGCAGGTGCATCCATCTCACTAGATCTGTCTAAATTTTTCTTTTTACTTTTTTTTTGTAACCTTTATTTATACAGGTAAATCCCATTGAGACTGGAGACTCTTTTGCAAGGGAGACCTGTTCTAATTCCCACGTTACCATTCACACACACATTCATACACCGATAGCAGGCTAACTATCGACATTCACACGAGGCAAGGTGGGTGAAGTGTCTTGCCCAAGGACACAACAACCATGACACAGGTGGCAGGGCGGGGATCGAACCTCCAACCCTTTGATCATCAGCCGACCCGCTCTACCACCTGAGACACAGGTCTCCTTTTTAATCAGCAGTTATGTTATGTACAGAAGCAGTGAATTCAATACAGTTCTCTTTAAGTTAGGAAGCTTTTTCATTTTCTATTTGGCCTCCTCTTCTTTCTCTCTCCTCTCTCCACCCTTATAGTTTATTACTCATTTGCCTTGTCTTGTGATGTTTAATTATCCATTGTGGATGCTGGTAACTCATAGAATGAAGTGGATAAAAGGTGATTTTAATGTGGTTTCACATTGAGGTCTGCATGCATGGATGAGGAGGGATTTATTTTTCAAGCATCATTGTTGTGTTTAAAACATTCTTCCCACAGAAAAGTATTTGCAAATTCATCTATTTCACCAGACCCTGAATTCAAGACATTTAAATTTCAATTATTGCAAACTTTTCTGTACAAAAAATGTACTCTCAGTCCTTGTTGCAGTGGTTGTGGGTTCAAATCCGACCCGGTGTGGACCTTCACTGCAGGTCATCCCCCCTCTCTCTCTCTCTGTCTCCAATTCAACTCGCAACTCAACTTTCTCTCCAATCTTCAACTGTCAATAAAAGAGGTTGAAATACCTAAAAAATATATATATATATATAAAAAAATGTCATCAAAACAGAAAAAAAATTAAAATTTTGGGAGAAAAATATAAAAATCTGCAAATGGTCTTCGAAATCAGAGGATTGTAATCCAATGTAAACCTCTATCTGACCATGTATATTCCCTGTGTATCTGCCCCCAGGTCTGTGTATGTCTAATCTTGAATCTTGATGTATTTTCTGCCCCTGTAAAGCACTAGCATACATAAATAAACTTGCCTGACCATGTGTATTCCCTCTGTGTATCTGTCCCCCTCTAGGTCAGTGTACGACGGGCAGGAGCATGGGCTCTTCATGGAGAAGCTGGACGTGAGGATCAGGAACCATGACAGAGAGATAGAGAAGATGTGTAACCATCACTTCCAGGGCTTTGTGGACTCCATCACCGAGCTGCTCAAAGTCAGGGGGGAGGCGCAGAAACTCAAGGTGTGTGGGGGGGGGGGGGGGGGGGGGGGGGGGTGTGTGTTAGTCAGAGGGGAGTCTCAGAAACTCAAGATTAGTGTGTGTGTGTGTGTGTGTGTGTGTGTGTGTGTGTGTGTGACTTTGTGGACTCCATCACCGAGCTGCTCAAAGTCAGGGGGGAGGCGCAGAAACTCAAGGTGTGTTTGTGTGTGTGTTTTAGTCACAGGGGAGGCAAAGAAACTCAAGGTTTGTTTGTGTGTGTGTTTGTACACTTTTATGGAATTTAATTTTAATTTTTTATTTCTATTCATATTTTGTATTCAGTTTTCTAATGTCTATTCTATACATGATGTATTTTAATCTTGATGTATGTCATGCCCCTGTAAAGCACTTTTGAACGGCCTTGTGTAAGTAGAAATAAACTTGCCTTGCCCTCCCCAGAATGTATGAAAGTTTAAATTTTTTAATTAAGTAAAGTCTAAAAAACTTTTTCCAATATATTCAAAGAAAAATTGTTCTGGAAAGATGTCAGTTTGTGGCATATGATTTGAAGGTTAAAATAAACAGCTGTTGATCTTTAAAATTCTTTCTTTTAAAGTTTGTGTTTGTGCTCTTTTCTCCCTCAGAGTCAGGTGACTGAGACCAACCGACGTCTACAGGATGATGGCAAAGATGTGAGTTACAGAGACGCAAATATCAGATATTGTTTACAAATACTGTTTTTATTTATTTATCATTATTGTAAGTAAGTGCAGCTACGTTATTCAGTGTTAAGGCTCACGCACATCGGACACGTTGCGATTAAAAGGCACGAAAATGCAAATAATTTGTAATGTGTATTTTGACGCGTCTGATTATCGGAAGCGTTGACTCCGTTCGAAAAAATTCAAAGCCGGTCTCTGATATGGAAAGCTTGTATTGACTATTCGTTGGATAATATATTATTAACGGGCAAATTGATCACACGATAAAAAACGTGCCCGGTGTGCAAAGGCCTTTAGTGTCCGATACAAGTTGCTTTTAACGGGTACAATAAAGTAGAATCTGGAAAATAACTCTAAATAATCTCGTTTCTCTCTTCAATTTTTAACTTACTGATTTATTTACTTCCCCTGTCTCTCTCTCTCTGTCTCTCTCCCTCTCTCTCTCTCTCCCTGTCTCTCCCTCTTTCTCTCTCTCTCCCTCCCTCTCTCTCTCTCTCTCTCTCCCTCCCTCCCTCTCTCTCTCTCTCTCTCTCAGCTCACCAGTTCTATGGAGGAGCTGCAGTGCTGTAGAATCCAACAGCGCAATATCGCGACCACCATCGACAAACTGTCCCACTGTCTCCCAGGTAACACTCTGTAAATTAAAAGTAAATAATTTTTTTTTCAATTATTTTTCTGCATTTTCAAGCTTTATTAGACAGTACAGAGTTGAGAGAGAGAGAGAGAGAGAGAGAGAGAGAGAGAGCGAGAGAGCGAGAGAGCGAGAGAGCGAGAGAGAGAGAGAGAGAGAGAGAGAGAGAGAGAGAGAGAGAGAGAGAGAGAGAGAGAGAGAAAAGTAAAGGTCCACGGGTCGGATTTGAACCCGCGACCACTGCAACGAAGGCCGGAGCCAATATGGTACGCGCTCTGTCCACTACGCCACCGGAGCGCCCCAATAAGACATGTTTTTATTTTATTTTTTTTAAATACCTGAAAATACCTCAAGACCTTAATCATTCTTATTCAAACGAACCATAACTGTATCTCTCGTTGCTTTGTTTCAGTGCTGGAGATGTACAGCCGACTACAGGAGCAGATGAAGGAAAAAAGGTACGTTAACCGATTTGACTTTAAACCTGCAGTGTGTAGAATTTTGGGTTTTATTTCCTAGCAGATTTTGTAGAAAGTAATTATAATATCCATAAGTACATTTAATTTAGTGCATAATAGCTGAATTTTTTTTTTTATTATTATTTTTTTCCTTAGAAACGGTCTCATATATGTCCATATTTCTGCATATTTTGGACCAAGGCCTAGTGCCGCCATCTTGAAAGTGTCATAGTTGGAATGTTATCAGGTTCTTGTCCTTGAAGGCCACTGTAGCTTCTGTTATTATTCAAAAGGGGTGGGGTTACCCAGGGAGCGTTGCATTCTAGAACTTTGTAGAACTTTCTTGATGATGTCATATTACACACTGCACCTTTAAATCTCACTTTTTCAATTCAAATTATTTCAATTTTCCTTGTTTTGCTGTGTTTTGTCAGTCGTCCAACACAGTGTTAAACGGACAATCAAACAATTTTCTTTCATAGTTAAAATAACAACAAGTCCTATCGGTTCCAGGAAGCAACAGGCTGAATGGGAAATGTAGTTCTATTTGTAAGTTTCTAATTTGTCTCAATTGTGATTTTGTGTATTTATTAACGTTGCTAAGCCTGC
>NC_137227.1:18400924-18410924 GCF_949987685.1 Ammodytes marinus
TGACGCTCCTGCAGCGCGCTCACGACCAGACGTGACACGGTCACATCTCCCATTAATAAAACGGCATAACTCCCTGATTTTCAGATTTCTATTTTTAAATTCGACTTGAGCAAGTGGAAAACCGGTCAATGTGTCGACACATTCACATCCCTAATGCATATGGAGAAAGTGATAAACAATATCAACATTTCATATCATTAACTAAAAAGAAAAAAGAAATCTAAAGGTAACTTCAATACTGTATTATAATTATTGACTAAATGATGAAAAAAGGTGTCTGCAGGGCCAGTGAAAATATACAAGGGGCCAGTAAAACTCGGATCTATTGGCCAAGCGGGCCAGTTGGGAAAAAAAGTTGCATTGAACCCAGAGTATATATGGAGTTCAATTATACAATGTTTTGAAATAAAGATGGCGTGTATTGTGTATCATATATAGTAAGAGTGTACCATTTAATTTGCAACTCAGTTCCTTGGCCTACTTACAGTAGAAATGACTTCTGATGGAAAACATTTGTATGAAAAACACTTTCATTAGCTATTCTTACTATTGTATTGTTTAACATTAACGCATATATTAAAAAAGATATTGCGTATAAAAAGTGGCTGGTAAAAAAGATGAGTGGCTGGTAGATTTTTAAATCTACCTGCCACAGTGGCTGGTAGGCAAAAAAGTTAATTTCCATCCCTGGTGTGTGTGTGTGTGTTTGACTGTGTGTGTGTGTGTGTGTGTTTGACTGTGTGTGAGACTATGTGCATGACTGTGTGTTTGTGTGTGTGTGTGTTCACTGTGTGTGTGTGCGTGTGACTGTGTTTGACTGTGTGTGTGTGTGTGTGTGTGAGAGAGAGACTGTCTGTGTGTGACTCTGTGTGTGTGTGTGTGTGTGTGTGTGTGTGTGTGTGTGTTTGAGACCGTGTGTGTGTGTGTGTGTGTGTTTGTGACTCTGTGTGTGTGTGTGTGTGTGTGTGTGTTCACTGTGTGTGTGCGTGTGACTGTGTTTGACTGTGTGTGTGTGTGTGTGTGTGTTTGTGACTCTGTGTGTGTGTGTTCACTGTGTGTGTTTGTGACTCTGTGTGTGTTTGTGACTGTGTGTGTGTTCTGTCTGCAGAATAATGCCCCACGGTTCACTGCCATCGGACACCATTATTTCTTGTTCTTGGTTTCGCTTGCCAAAAAAGTGATCTATAGTTGGGATGTCCCAGGCAGGTCACTGCGCCCGATTCTTCTCCGACTCATTTGACTCGGACTATTTCTCTACACAGACGCAGGCCGACGTCCAAATTTATATTTATATTTTACTACATAATACAGCTGTGGAGTTCACTTTGAGTACACCTCGGCTTGTTATTAAACACTGGTGCAAGTGCCATGTGCTTTTTTTTCAATACATCCAGCTCCGGAAAAAAATTAAGAGACCAGTCTGGATTTTTCTTTAAAATCTTCATCTCTACATTACTTAATGGAAATTCTCCTTCTTCTTATTGGGAATTTGGTAGAAATGTTGTCAGTAGTTTATACTATAAAACCAAAATGTTCATTCTACTCAAACATGTGTCTATAGATAGTAACATCTGAGAGACATTGAACATTGGGAGTGGTCTCTTCATTTTTTTCCAGAGCTGTATATTCCCATTAAAAACTATTTATTTTTATATAATTTACAAATAAGAAGGAAATGTTAACTTTTCAAACTAATCAAGTTAAAGGAATACTTCACCCATACGGAACCAGCGTTCTATCATTATAAAATAACTTTTATAATATAATGAATGAGGTTTGTCTTCTCTCAGTCTTCCCTTGGCCCAGCTGTCCTGTTAATCCTAACCCTACATTTTGCCATGTGTTGCATCACACATGGGAAAATGTAGGGTTAAACAGTGAGACCATAAAACGCTCTTTCTGCCTTTTCTCAGGCTAGGATGAACCGATTTCTAAAATGTTTTGCACATTTATACTACATAGGATCTCAGAGTTCAATACACCTTCATATTTCCACCGGTGAAGTAGGTCTTTAACTTTTCAAGAATGCTTAACACTGAAATAACGACAGAAACTTCAAGTCTATCCTCTTACATGCCATTATTTTCCGTCAAATGATCGTTGCTTTCTTCTCTTTCTTTCCACACAAACACAGTCTCTCTCACAATCACACACACACACACACACACACACACACACACACACACACACACACACACACACACACACACACACACACACACACACACACACACACACACACACACACACACACATCAACATAACTTCAACCTCAAACGGACCAAATCCAATGAAACACACCAACATGATTGACACTGGAAGAAAAAAGCATCTTTCCTACAGAACGCAAGAACTGTAAATACACAGACGTCAGCACCCACGTCAGACATCCCACTCAAGCAGCTGAACTTGGGTCATTCGCATATGTCAACAGGTGTATTTTGCATCTAAAAAGGCATTCGTTGCACTCACGCCACCATTCAATTTTAGCCATCGCACAATACTGAGTACAAGCTGGGAATAGGAACCTTTTTCACCCCGCTTCTTTTGTTGTTGTTTTTCTTGAAGGGGGGGTTGGGAGGGGGAGCATTTGTGGGGGGCACTCCAAGTTTTCAAGTGCGGGGAATGTGCGTCAGCTCGTGCGTACCAAGAGAGTAAAAGGGGCAGAGTGAAGGGAAAATACATAGGGGGGGGGGGGGGGGGGAATGAAGGGTCAAAGTACATGACGTACATGAGTAAGAATGGGGGCAGGTAGAAGGATGTAAGCTAAGGGACAACAAGCAACAGAATTCAGGGTCACACTAACTCATTTAGTGCAAAAGAATTACTCTAAATATAGTTTCAATTATCCGATATTGCACCGTAAGGCTGTGTAGCTCCCGAATAAAGTATGGAGATTTGTTTGAGCGATGGATATGGTTTTGTTAAGCATTGTCGCAAAGTGTGTTTGAGTGAATTGAAGGTTCTGGAGAACGCTTGTTGTTGTTCAAAATAACTTTTTGTCAAAATGGGTGAATATCTCCTCAAGATCCGCTACCTCTTTCTACTGTGTGTGAGCTGAAATAAAATCTGATGTTAATACACAGCCTAGGCTCTGTAAATTAGTATGCAAACAAAGAGGCCCGTCGTAGCTATAGTAAAGCGCTTTGGGTCTGTGAAAAACCAGGGAAAAAGCACTATATACACTAAGTGGAGTCCATTTAACATTTGCCATTGACCTATTCTTTTCCTAAAAGGTGAGGGCAAAGCCTGGCACATGTTTACCTCCGCACTAACTGCAGAGTTATGAAACTTTCCACTGGTGTTTGTTTGTGTTATGGTCTGATGTGACTCACTGGTCTTGCCTGTGTGCGAGTGCATGTGCTGTGGGCATCAGATCAAAGATGGGCATTGTACTCTTTCCAACATCACCGATATATTGTTAAAGTTTTTCCGTGTTTGTGCATATCCACCTATCCGCCCTAAGAACACCAGTTTTTCTCATTATCCTTGTTATTTAAAAGCTCAAATCGAGGCCCTCGTGACGTCCTAGTCCACATATTTCAGTGCTCCAGGTATAGGGTACGTGCTGGCGCCAGCAGCCCGAGGAAACAGCCTGTTTTCAGGGAGATTTCAAACGGATCTGGGCGGGGATGGAAAGATGCTCTTAGAGTTGACAGGGTTTTCCCCCCCCCATAGCAAGGTTTTCCCACAGTTTTTTTTTTTGGGATGTATTGCCAAGTTATACTGTTTGTGTGTGTGTGTGTGTGGGGGGGGGGGGGGGTGTATGTGTGTGTGTGTGTGTGTGTGTGTGGGCACCTCAAGTGTTTGTGCATTTCATTTTTTGTGATTACTTTTTTTTTTTTTTTTAAGAGGCACCAATATAAAAGAATAATCCATATTTTAATTTAACTAGTTTTTTCAGATGAGTATAAATCTTATGCATGTACATTACGCTTTTTTATTTTATTTTTTAAACTAATTAATTTTATACTGCCTACTGACAACTGGAAGGGGACTACAGCTGGAAATTAGCCAAATACGCTAACTCCTTTTAATGTACAGTTAATCAAAGGGGACGGTCCATGAATATATAAACAAATAAACTACACTAAACAACAAAATGAATAGTGCTTTCAGGCTCGCAAATGATATTCCAGTCTTACACAAATGCTTAATTGCTATCTCCACACATACAGTGGTTATTTTAAATCTACTTAAAAACAAGAAGAGACACAGGACGGACACAAAACCAGTCTTAAACTCAATGACCCATCATAATATCCAACAATAGAACATGATGCAGTTATAGTCTTGACCCTCGTTGCTATAACAAACGTGACTTTGTTTACATTGTGTTATTGGATACGAGCGTCCATTAATATCTAGTCAAAACTTCCTGTCTTGATTATTTATAGTTTTTAGTATTCCCTGATCCAAAGGGAGCGAAGGGCATATCGTTCATTT
This sequence comes from Ammodytes marinus, assembly GCF_949987685.1. NCBI lineage: Eukaryota > Metazoa > Chordata > Actinopteri > Uranoscopiformes > Ammodytidae > Ammodytes > Ammodytes marinus. The sequence goes on from NC_137227.1 coordinate 18,405,371, forward strand.
CCCATAACACCCGGTTTCCCCCCCGCCCCCCCCCCCAGACATTCACACAGACAGGACACAGTTTAAAACGATGCGTCGCTCTTTGCATTGTTCTGTGGACGGTCTTTCCATCTGGGACTTTTGCCCTACCTTCTTTTATGTATGTTTGGGGGGGGGGGCGGCTGTGGTGAAGTGTGTAGGGCGGTTCGGTTGTCCACTGGGTTACAGAGTCGGTAGTTCGTTCCCCCGTCTCCCCGCCACATGTCCAAGTGTCCCTGAGCAAAGAGACACTGAACCCTAAACTGCTCCTGATAAGTTAGCTTGCACCCTGCGTGGTAGCTGCTGCTGCTGCTATCGGTGTATGAATGTGTGTGTGATTGGGTGAATGTGTACAAAACAATGTAAAGCGCTTAGACCGCATTCCCATTTCCTTATGTCTTCGCCCTGCCTTCTTTAATGTATGTTTAACTTGGTTAACATTACCCCAAACATTAGCCAAAACGTGAAGCTGCAAGTAAATACATATTAACCAATTCTAGAATAGGCATGCAGGACATTTAAAGGTCTAGGCTGTGTATTAACACGAGATTATTTGTGTTATTTTTTCATCGCATACGGATTGTGAGATATTCACTGGTTTTGATTAAAAAAAGTGATTTTGACATCAAGCGCTCCACAATCGATGACTCCACCTTTTTAAAGGTGCAGTGTGTAATATGACATCATCAAGAAAGTTCTACAAAGTTCTAGAATGCAACGCTCCCTGGGTAACCCCAACCCTTTAGAATAATAACAGAAGCTACAGTGGCCTTCAAGGACAAGAACAATTCTAAATTTTAAACAATGCACCTGATGACATTCCAACTATGACACTTTCAAGATGGCGGCACTAGGCTTTGGTCCAAAATATGCAGAAATATGGACATATATGAGACCCTTTCTAAGGAAAAAAATAATAATTAAAAAAAAATGTCAGCTATTATGCACTAAATTAAATGTACTTATGGATATTATAATTACTTTCTACAAAATCTGCTAGGAAATAAAAACCCACAATTCTACACACTGCAGGTTTAATGTGTGAAATTATTTGGTCAATTTCAGACTCTCTCTTGGTGGGATATTTTCTTCTCTGTAATTTGATGATAAACTTTAACCCAATACACTGTGTTAAACCTATTGCTTTTAGAATACTTAAATCAAACGTATTATATATCTTACACTCAGGTTTTGACCTGAAGCATAGATCAAACACAGACCTGTCCCTATCTGTGCTTTGAAGTCCTCTGCTCTTTATTCACCTCACTCACTCACTCACTCACTCACTCACTCACTCACTCACTCACTCACTCACTCACTCACTCACTCACTCACTCACTCACTCACTCACTCACTCACTCACTCACTCACTCACTCACTCACTCACTCACTCACTCACTCACTCACTCACTCACTCACTCACTCACTCACTCACTCACACACACACACACACTCACTCACTCCCTTTGAAGTCCCCGGCACTATATTTACCTTCTTTTGTTTTCAGGTTTCATTGACTCCTCTTCCTGCCCTGCTCTTCCCTTCCTGTCTATTCTATTCTCCTGCTGCTGTGTATTCTTAGGAGCTTTTTCTAAATCACTTTTATAAGTCACTTCCAACCAACGGCTATTTTCTCGGAAACAAGGAGCAGCAGGTTTGACTTAAAGGTGCGACCTTAACCTGCGACCTCATAACACTGTCGGCAAATTTCTAAGCTTTTCCCAAAACGGCCTTAAAATGAGACACTGCAGACGAATAGGGTCATATTTTTAACTTGTGCCATGTCCTTTTTTTCAATACATACAGCTCCGGAAAAAAATTAAGAGACCAGTATGGATTTTTCTTAAATCTTCATATCTACATTACCTTATGGAAATGCTCGAAATGACAATTTTTGGGGGGGAATTTGGTAGAAATGTTGTCAGTAGTTTGTAGAATAAAACCTGGCCTTAAGGTTAGACACTGCATGGTAATAGGGTGAATGGTTTTAACTTATAGGTGTCATTTCAGAAATTTGGTAATATCTTATAGGTAAATTCTGTTAAAAAAATTAAAATGTATATGTTGAATAGAGCCAGAGTTTAAATATTTTATTACATTTCTTACATTATATGATTGTCAAGCATTTTTACAGAAGAGATTTTGGATACAGCCTTTGTAAAGGTCTTTCAAAATGCTTTTTCAAAATGTTTTTAAGAAAAACAATGTCTCATAAATCAGATAATTAACAACATTATGAACAAATCCTTTTGTAATAACCTTCAGAATAGTGCTAAGAAAGATTGTGGAACGTTTAGTATATGTAAGTGCCTTAGAAGTTGAGATTTTTGGTTCAGAGTATTGAAAAAAACTAATGTTGAGATAATGTCCGTTAAAGATGGTTGTATAAGGAGAAATACACAGACGCAAACAGACAAGGTTTAGTCAAATAAACACCTGAATGTACATGTTGGACCTTTGATTTATACTAGTAAGAAAGAAGACATGTTATGGAAGCAAAATAGACAAACACCAAACATTTTTTTTACATAATCTCGCCTTGAAAAAATGTATCAGGCTATTGTCAGCTTTTATAACTTGCTTTCCTAAGACAATTAACATGTTGTTTACTTCTTAGCCTTGTCAGCTGTGTCCCCTTGTTTGCCTATGTGTTTTTATTTCCCTCACACACACACACACACACACACACACACACACACACACACACACACACACACACACACACACACACACACACACACACACACACACACACACACACACACACACACACACACACACACACACTCCCTTTTCAAGTGTTTTTTCGTGGCACAAGTCGGCGCCCGGCCACAATGGCGTTTTGTGTTATCAGTTAACATCTGGTTTTGGGTGTCAGACTCGCTCTCCAAATCAAAGAGCTTCCATTGCTCTGATGTTGCGCCAAAAAGCCAAAATGCAACAAGTTCCCCTTCCGCCTAAATCTGGCTTTCTGAAAAAACTGTCCTGGGATCTGTCGGAAAGAACCTGATGTTAAGAGGCAAACAAAAGCAGATTAAGGAAGAGTGGGTATATATACCGCTTTGGAAAAACGTGTGTGTGTGTGTGTGTGTGTGTGTGTGTGTGTGTGTGTGTGTGTGTGTGTGTGTGTGTGTGTGTGTGTGTGTGTGTGTGTGTGTGTGTGTGTGTGTGTGTGTGTGTGTGTGTGTGTGTGTGTGTGTGTATTGACCCGCGCGGTGTCTTTTGATCTGTGTTTCAATTTCTTTATTAGGAATAAAACCTTGAGGTGAACAAATCTCGTTAACGAGGGGGGTTCCTCTGCAACATAAAAGTACAATAACAACATGTTTGTTAACATAAAAAGGAACAAAACAAACCATACAAAGCACACACACACACACTTACACACACACACACACACTTGCACACACACACACACACACACACACACACACACACACACACACACACACACACACACATGAACACACATGTAGATGAGCGAACGGATCGAATATTGACATATCGTTCCAATCACAATCATTTTCTCTGTGTTGTGTCTTCAGGCCCAGCTTCAGCGCTCGTTGGACACCCAGCCGAGGGCTCTGGTTGGTCGACGGGGCAGAAAAGAGGCGGGACTAAGCTCTGACAGCCAATCACACGGCGGCAGCCCGACGTCTGAGCAGGACTCGGGCATTCTGGATGTAGAGGACGAGGAGGAGGATGATGTGAGGGAAACTACAACCACACACATAAACGCATGAAACTAGGGTTGCGTTCCGAATCGCATACTCTTTCTTTTTTCTATTCTACATACTACATCCGACGATAAAAATAATCTAGTTAGGATGCAGTAGGCATACTATTGGGACATACTTTTACTCACTTATTTCATCATAACATTGCACCTTGATCTTGCCTCTTGCTTTTATATCCGTCGCATCCCCGTTTGTTTTCATATGGAGGCTTCGTCGATGTGACGTCACTTCACGTGCGCACTGGATTGTGGGTCGGAATCGCCCAAATAGGATACAGTTTTCAACACTAACAATCTTGGCCGGAGGAAGTAGGACATCCGGGTATACTTCTAACCATCCTAAATCTGGCCACAATAATCGGGACATGCTAAATCTTTTTTTCTACCATACTATATAGTAGAAAGTATGCGATTCGGAACGCAACCCAAATCTTTTTTGTTGTCTGATTTTCTCTGCTGGATAGCTCAGTAGGTAAACTTGATATTGGAATGGGAAACCAGAGTTCGATTCCCGGGCGGGACTAGTCCAATGAAGGTCCTTAGGAAAGTGTAATGCTGTTGACTCCGGCTTATCTCCGTTGTAAGTTGCTTTGGATAAAAGCGTCTGTTAAATGACATGTAATGAAACATACATACGATTCATCAAAATAAGTCGAAGTAAATTTTTTTGATTTGATTTGATTCAATTTATTTCAGACATATCAAACATACAAAACAAAATGAAAAGCATGGAAATACAATAAACAAATTATGTTTTCACAAAAAAAAAAAAAAAGAAAACAAATGATCTGTATTTCTGAGATATGCCTGAAAAGGAGCAGGAAGAAGTATACACTTATTTAATCCTACCCCTTTTCCATAGTAAAAAAAATAAAAAATAATAAATAATAATCATTAAAAGGTCGGCCTTTCCAATAGGCCCATCTCTCCATTTAAACTGAAACATCCCCGGTGTGTAGTTTGAGTCAGCCAACCAATAACATGTTTACAGTCCATTATAAAAGGTCAACGTTTTATAACTCTGAGCCCCTTGAGGCAAATTGTTAATTGTAATATAAGTCTAGAGAAATACAATCCACTCCACTTCTGTCATCACCAAAACATGGCCTCAAAGCAAAAAAAAAAGGAAAATAATTAGATTTTATTTTTTTATTTTTTTTAAATGTCCTCAAGCGTTTGGTGAGGGCAGTTGACCCTTGTGGGACCAGTAGCCCTGTTAAACATCCCCTTGTTGTTCACACTTAAAGCTTTACAGTACAATGCAGTAGCTAGAGAATAAACTGAACTCCTCCTCACCCCCTTTACTGCCATTCTGTAGCTCGGTCCCTGCCGGCTTACTGGACGTCCTGTTAAAACTGGACTCTGCCCTTTACACTGGGTCGACCTTGGGGTTTGGATAATAAAGAACACACACACACACACACACACACACACACACACACACACACACACACAGAGACACGCACACACACACGCACAGAGACGCACACACACACACACACACACACACACACACACACAGACATTGGAGCACACACACACAAACACACGCACACACACGCACACATACATTGGAGCCCACACACACGGAGACACTTACACACACACACACACACACACACACACACACACATACACACACACACACAGACACCTACACACACACACACACACACACACACAGACACACACACACACACACACACACACACACACACACACCGACCTTGGGCCTGGAACAAAGGACCTGACCCCGCGGTCGCCAGGGTTACGACCGCGGTGGCGCCTCTTGGTTGGCAT
>NC_137227.1:18418424-18420924 GCF_949987685.1 Ammodytes marinus
TGTTGAGTATGTAGGAGGGAGGACGTTAGTAGGGCTTTATGGTTAAGTAGACAGTATGTAGTATATACATGTTGAGTATGTAGGAGGGAGGACGTTAGTAGGGGTTTATGGTTAAGTAGACAGTATGTAGTATATACATGTTTAGTATGTAGGAGGGAGGGCGTTAGTAGGGCTTTATGGTTAAGTAGACAGTATGTAGTATATACATGTTGAGTATGTAGGAGGGAGGACGTTAGTAGGGCTTTATGGTTAAGTAGACAGTATGTAGTATATACATTTTGAGTATGTAGGGGGGAGGACGTTAGTAGGGCTTTATGGTTAAGTAGACAGTATGTAGTATATACATGTTGAGTATGTAGGAGGGAGGACGTTAGTAGGGCTTTATGGTTAAGTAGACAGTACGTAGTATATACATGTTGAGTATGTGGGATGACGTTAGTAGGGCTTTATGGTTAAGTAGACAGTATGTAGTATACATGTTGAGTATGTAGGAGGGAGGACGTTAGTAGGGCTTTATGGTTAAGTAGACAGTATGTAGTATATACATGTTGAGTATGTAGGGGGAGGACGTTAGTAAGACTTTTATAACACAATGACACAGTCGCTGCATGTAAAGTTTTTAATTTTCTTTTGTTTATAACATAGGTTGTGTTGAGTTACATTGTGATGTGTTCAAGCGCTGTTCGGGAAAAATGAGTATTTGGTGAAGGTCGCGTTTTCGTGATGAGTTCAATGTAATCATGTAAAATGTAGTGTTTGGGCCACAGACTCACTTGGCTGAAAATCTTTCCCATTTTCTGTTTATCTCATAACATTTTAATTTGTGTCTCATGTTGTTTCTTTCTTTCTCAAATTTTCCTTTCCCTCTTATCAACTTTTATCATTTGATTAACGTCACACTGCTTTATTCCATCTGTTTTACTTTGTTTTCTGTCACACACACACACACACACACACACACACACACACACACACACACACACACACACACACACACACACACACACACACACACACACCCCCCCCCCCCCCCCCCCCCCCCCACACACACACACACACACACACAAACTCATTTCACCTCTGTGCTCTCTCCCTCTCTCTTGGGGAGAACTAACACTGTACTATTCAGAGTTCATTGCCGTTCCAATGTGCTGGCTTGTTGAATACACATTGTTTCAGTGGAGGGTCAGCCTGGGAATTAAAAGAACCAAACACAGCTTTTTGTCACCTCACGACATCAAAACTAAAACTTCCATAACATCTATCTGGACCTGTGACCGGCGCTGAGAATCATATTTCTACACGGTCGCCATTGTTTCTGTAACTCTGTAACTCTTTCTCATGTGTTTTCAATGGACATTGTTCAGCCAAGGGTCGGGGGTTAAAACTTGAAGAATTTAGTCCAAAATCCATTCGAGATTTTTTTAAATTTTGTTATTCTCTGTAGCCTGTGTGCGAATAGCCATTGTTTACTCAGATTAAGTATTACATTTTCCTAAAGTTGGGTGGACCCATTTTTCTTTTTAAGATAATTCTTTGACATTTTTTAGCTTTTTTATTTTATTAGACAGTTTGGAGACAGTTAAGAAATGGGTCAGAGAAGGGAATGACATGCAGAGAACGACCCGGGCTGGATTCTAACCCGGGTCTGCTGTGAAGAGGACTGAGACTCTATGGGGGGGGACTATCTGACCTCTACACCACAAGTGCCCCGCGTAAGAGAGGGTTAGGCTTAAACTAACTAAATGAATTGTGAATAAATGAGTCTTTATTTGCCAAGGTTAAATGTCACCTAGGCAGCAAATTTGGAAAGTCAAAGTTAGTACACAAAGACTTGTTTGTTGAATTCTCAATCTCCATCTCTGTATCTTACTGCCTCCTATCACAGTGAAAGCAGGTAGTGGTCAGCAACACACATGTCGTGGTAATGTCACTATCAGAGCCTGGTGGTCAGCTCTCTGTGTGTGTGTGTGTGTGTGTGTGTGTGTGTGTGTGTGTGTGTGTGTGTGTGTGTGTGTGTGTGTGTGTGTGTGTGTGTGTGTGTGTGTGTGTGTGTGTGTGTGTGTGTGTGTGTGTGTGTGTGTGTGTGTGTGTGTGTGTGTGTGTGTGTGTGTGTGTGTGTGTGTGTGTGTGTGAGAGAGATAGACATGTCTTTGATGACTAGCAGTGGTTGCTGTTCACTTTAGGTTGGCGTCACCGGTCTCACACACACTTAGAATCTGTGTTCTAAAGTTGACCACCTCATATCTTTTCCTTCCATTACACAGAAGCTCTCCTTTATCTGTGTGTGTGTGTGTGTGTGTGTGTGTGTGTGTGACTCCCGACCAGGTCCCACAGTCTGCAGTGAGCTCAGAGATAAGAACCCAGGACGGGGCAGATAACATGACAAGCCCCCCTTACCTATTGAGCAGACCCACACACACACACACACACACACACACACACACACACACACACACACACACACACACACACGTTGTCCCTCACATGACCTTACCTC
>NC_137227.1:18429767-18432267 GCF_949987685.1 Ammodytes marinus
GATAGTTAGCCTGTTATCGGTGTATGAATGTGTGTGTGAATGGTAACGTGGGAAAGGAAAACAGGTCTCCCTTGTAAAAGAGTCTCCGGTTTCAATGGGATATTCCTGTATAAATAAAGGTTAAAAAAAAAATATATATAAAAGAAAATAATCATTGTCAGCACTATTCTGAAGGTTATTACAGATGTATTTGTTAATATGCTGCTGTGTGTCTGTTGTATGACATTGTATTGCAACAACAATACAAAGATTCTCACAAGAAATGAGTGTTGGCAATATTATTTTCCTGGTTGTTATTGTTGAAGTCAAATTTGAATAAAAAAATCCTTAATCTACGTTTTTTCTTTCTCTTGCTATTTTTCCTTTAGCTTCCTTTCCCCAAGAAACTTCCCTTCTCTGAGTTTGTGCCCAAAGTCTACTGCCAGCTCAAAGAGTTCATCTACGCCTGTCTCAAGTATTCTGAAGACCTGCACCTCAGGTAACCACAGACAGACAGACGGACGGACGGACGGACGGACAGACAGACAGACAGACAGACAGACAGACAGACAGACAGACAGACAGACAGACAGACAGACAGACAGACAGACAGACAGACAGACAGACAGACAGACAGACAGACAGACAGACACACACACACACACACACACACACACACACACACACACACACACACACACACACACACACACACACACACACACACACACATGCGTATTGGTTACGGTTGATACGGCGAATTAACTAAAACAATGCAGCTACTTTTCTAGCGAGGGGACGAGCAATCAGGAAACAACTTCCGCTGTCCAGATGGATTCCACACACACACACACACACACACACACACACACACACACACACACACACACACACACACACACACACACACACACACACACACACACACACACACACAGAGGCCTATGTATGTTCACATAAACACACACAGGGGAACTCTAAACTGCATATGTAACACATTTAAATGCAGATTTCACGGTAAAGCGAACTGGGATCCTTTTGTTTGATATGTGTTATTAGTGTCAAGTCAGGATACGGTTGGTGGTCTCCAACTACATACCGTCTTCCTTTATTCATACTCTCATCCCCTGTGTGTGTGTGTGTGTGTGTGTGTGTGTGTGTGTGTGTGTGTGTGTGTGTGTGTGTGTGTGTGTGTGTGTGTGTGTGTGTGTGTGTGTGTGTGTGTGTGTGTGTGTGTGTGTGTGTGTGTGTGTGTGTGTGTGTGTGTGTGTGTGTGTGGTTTTATTTCAGTAACCGTATTCGATTTGTTTACATTTTGTATCCAGTATTGTCATTTGATTTTTCGTTTTTGTCTCTGCATACTCATGTGTCTGTTTGTGTGTCCATGTATGAGTTGCATCTTTTTCTGTTCGTCTGTGTGTGCGGTTTTATGTGTCCGTGTGTGTGTATCTGTGTGTGTGTGTGTGTGTGTGTGTGTGTGTGTGTTCTCTCCGTGGGGGCTGGGAACCGGGGAGTTAGCATTGATCCGTGTCCGGCGGAAGAAAGAGAGACGGAGACAGGAGGAGGAGGAGAAGTGATTCGGGGGGAAACAGTTTGTCTAATCAAAGATGAAGGAGTCGGTATAGTAGGAGAGAAATCAATGCCTCAGACATTCAATTAAAGGTGCAGTGTGTAATATGACATCATCAAGAAAGTTCTATAAAGTTCTAGAATGCAACGCTCCCTGGGTAACTCCACCCCTTTAGAATAATAACAGAAGCTACAGTGGCCTTCAAGGACAAGAACAATTCTAAATTTTAAACAATGCACCTGATGACATTCCAACTATGACACTTTCAAGATGGCGGCACTAGGCCTTGGTCCAAAATATGCAGAAATATGGACATATATGAGACCCTTTCTAAGGGAAAAAATTATAATAAAAAAAAAATGTAAGCTATTATGCACTAAATTAAACCTACTTATGGATATTATAATTACTTTCTACAAAATCTGCTAGGAAATAAAACCCACAATTCTACACACTGCAGGTTTAAAGATCTGAATAAGCGAATTAAACAGCGTATCGGGTCAAATTTGAACCGTCAGAATCGGCTCACAATGTACTTTTTGACATAATATAAATGGTAAATGGACTCCACTTATTTAGCGCTTTACATTGTTCTGCACACATTCACCCAATCACACACACATTCATACACCGATAGCAGCAGCAGCTACCACGCAGGGTGCAAGCTAACTATCAGTAGCAGTTTAGGGTTCAGTGTCTCTTTGCCCAGGGACACATGGGGAGACGAGGGGATCGAAACACCAACCCTGAAACCCAGTGGACGACCGCCCATAGACAATACACTGCCCCTTCTGTCTCATTCAATAATTTGCTTTTAACACCTCTGAAATAATTAAAAAAAAAGTCTCCGGACAGATGTTTTTAGGGTAAGCGCTCCTTTGCTGACCAGCCTTCACTAATGGCTGTGTCTCAATCAAAGTAATGACCGGCCCGCTTGACCTGGGCTGATTT
>NC_137227.1:18439767-18442267 GCF_949987685.1 Ammodytes marinus
CATACAAAATGTTTTGATTTTCTTTTAATAAAGGTGCAGTGTGTAATATGACATCATCAAGAAAGTTCTACAAAGTTCTAGAATGCAACGCTCCCTGGGTAACCCCAACCCTTTAGAATAATAACAGAAGCTACAGTGGCCTTCAAGGACAAGAACAATTCTAAATTTTAAACAATGCACCTGATGACATTCCAACTATGACACTTCCAAAATGGCCGTGACAAGGCCTTGGTCCAAAGTATGGAGAAACATGGACATACAGTATCTCACAAAAGTGAGTACACCCCTAACATTTCTTCAAATATTTCATTATATCTTTCCATGCGACAACACTGAATAAATGACACTTTGATACAATGTCAAGTAGTCAGTGTACAGCTTGTATAACAGTGTAAATTTACTGTCCCCTCAAAATAACTCGACACACAGCCATTAATGTCTAAACTGTTGGCAACAAAAGTGAGTACACCCCTAAGAAAAAATGTCCAAATTGGGCCCAAAGTGTCAATATTTTGTTTTGCCATCATTATTTTCTATCACTGCCTTAACCCTCTTGGGCATGTAGTTCACTAGAGCTTCACAGGTTGCAACTGGAACCCTCTTCTACCCATTCATGACGACATCAAGGAGCTGGTGGATATTAGAGTCCTTGCGCTCCTCCATCTCCCGTTTGAGGATGCCCCAAAGATGCTCAATAGGGTTTAAGACTGGAGACATGCTTGGCCAGTCCATAACCTTTACCCTCAGCTTCTTTAGCAAGCCAGTGGTCGTTCGGAGGTGTGTTTGGGGTCGTTATCATGTTGCAGTACTGCCCTGCGGCCCAGTTTATGAAGGGAGGGGATCATGCTCTGCTTCAGTATGTCACAGTACATGTTAGAATTCAATGAACTGTAGATCCCCAGTGCTGGCAGCACTCATGCAGCCCCAGACCATGACACTCCAAACACCATGCTTGACTCTAGGCAAGACACACTTGTCTTTGTACTCCTCACCTGGTTGCCGCTCCACACTCTTAACACCATCTGAACCAAATAAATGTATTTTGGTCTCATCAGACCACAGGACATGGTTGCAGTAATCCATGTCTGTTAAGTAAGTAAGCCGTAGTCTGTTTGTCTTCAGCAAAACTTTTTGTGGGGTTTCTTGTGCATCATCTTTAGAATAGGCTTCCTTCTGGGATGACAGCCATGCAGACCAGTATGATGCAGAGTGCGGCGTATGGTCTGAGCACTGACAGGTTGACCCCCCACCCCTTCAAGCCCTTCAGCAATGCTGGCAGCACTCATACGTCTATTTTCCAAAGCCAACCTCTGTGTACGACGCTGACCACGTGCACTCAACCTTCGTAAACTGGGCCGCAGGGTGGTATTGCAACATGATAACGACCCCAAACACACCTCCAAGATGACCAGTGGCTTGCTAAAAAAGCTGAGGGTAAAGGTTATGGCCTGGCCAAGCATGTCTCCAGACCTAAACCCTATTGAGCATCTTTGGGGCATCCTCAAACAGAAGGTGGAGGAGCGCAAGGTCTTTAATATCCACCAGCTCTGTGATGCTGTCATAAATGGGTGGAAGAGGGTTCCAGTTGCAACCTGTGAAGCTCTAGTGAACTACATGCCCAAGAGGGTTAAGGCAGTGCTGGAAAATAATGGTGGCCACACAAAATATTTACACTTTGGGCCCGATTTGTAAATTTTTTCTAAGGGGTGTACTCACTTTTGTTGCCAGCAGTTTAGACATTAATGGCTGTGTGTCGAGTTATTTTGAGGGGACAGTAAATTTACACTGTTATACAAGCTGTACACTGACTACTTTACATTGTATCAAAGTGTCATTTCTTCAGTGTTGTCCCATGGAAAGATATAAAGAAAAATGTGAAGAAATGTAAGGGGTGTACTCACTTTTGTGAGATACTGTATATGAGACCCTTTCTAAGGGAAAAAAAAATTATTCTAAAAAAGAAATTCAGCTATTATACACTAAATTAAATGTACTTATGGATATTATAATTATTTTCTACAAAATCTGCTAGGAAATAAAACCCAATATTCTACACACTGCAGGTTTAAAGATCAAAAACAGGAAAAGTGAGCACATACTATTAATATTAAATATTAAGCAAAAAAAAAAAGTCAAAATAGTGTCATGAAGGTCCCCTCAGTGCTGCTATATGGTCGAGGAAATATAATTTAATTTAATTTGTCTTTCCTCAGGACGCCCGTCACTCGGCGGAGGCAGAGATCTACACCAACATCAACTGTAAGATCGACCAGTTCCTGCAGCTGGCGGATTATGATTGGCTGATGGCGGTGCCGGGGGGCGGGGCTTCAGAAGCCTCAGACTACCTGGTCGACCTGATCGCCTTCCTCAACTCCACCTTCCAAGTCTTCACCAACCTGCCTGTTAGTACACACACACACACACACACACACACACCACACACACACACACACACACACACACACACACACACACACAATCGCACGCACACAGGCATAGA
>NC_137227.1:18444767-18449767 GCF_949987685.1 Ammodytes marinus
GTCCTCTTCACAGCAGACCCGGGTTAGAATCCAGCCCGGGTCGTTCTCTGCATGTCATTCCCCTCTCTCTGCCCCATTTCACCTCAGTCTCTCCAAACCTGTCTAATAAAGCATAAAAATGTCCCAAAAAATGTTCTTAAAAGAATAGAATTACAATAATGATGATAACAGCATTTTAAAGGTACAGTGTGTAATATGACATAATCAAGAAAGTTCTACAAAGTTCTAGAATGCAACGCTCCCTGGGTAACCCCACCCCTTTCGAATAATAACAGAAGCTACAGTGGCCTTCAAGGACAAGAACAATTCTACATTTTAAACAATGCATCTGATGACATTCCAACTATGACACTTTCAAGATGGCGGCACTAGGCCTTGGTCCAAAATATGCAGAAATATGGACATATATGAGATCCTTTCTAAGGGAAAAAATAATAATTCTAAACTTTTTGTTCAGCTATTATGCACTAAATTAAATGTACTTATGGATATTACAATTACTTACAAAATATGCTAGGAAATAAAACCCAAAATTCTACACACTGCAGGTTTAAAGGGTGCAGTGGCCAATTAATGAACTCCTTCAATATACAATAAGTGCAAGAAACAGAGTAGAGACATACAAAGGAATATGTTTTGTTTCAGCTCAAGAGACAAAAATCCAACAATAAGTGATTGTTTTGTTTTCTATGTCTCGAGTCCAATGAAGATGATCCAAGATCTTATGCAACTAACAGTAAGCACATTCTGAATCCCAAAACACAGGCGCACACACACACACACACACACACACACACACACACACACACACACACACACACACACACACACACACACACACACACACACACACACACACACACACACACACATACACACTGACATTCGGTAAATAGCTAAATTCTTGCAACAGTCTGGCGCACTCTTTGTGTGTGTGTGTGTGTGTGTGTGTGTGTGTGTGTGTGTGTGTGTGTGTGTGTGTGTGTGTGTGTGTGTGTGTGTGTGTGTGTGTGTGTGTGTGTGTGTGTGTGTGTGTGTGTGTGTGTGTGTGTGTGTGTGTGTATTTGTGCTCATGGCTCTGTTTTAATATCTCTAAATGTAACTGTAGTTGGAAGCAGACGTGTGCTAGAAAAACTCAGCGGGCTCACATTTCTTCAACAACTTAAGAAAGACACACACACACACACACACACACACACACACACACACACACACACACATCGTCCCATTTCTCACTCTAGAGGGAAAATGTTGCGCCATCCCAAAGCGCTAATAATAACACTCTTATTTAGTGCTTTAGCTAAATGCTCCTAATCAAATTCATCTCAAGTTTTAAGATGGAACGGTGAAGGCATGGAAAAGGCCTTTGGGAGTGAACATTAGAAAGGGAATACTGGAGTCTCCGTTTGAGAAGTTTTTTTTCAATTTTCTGCCTTTAAAAAATGGTAAATGGACTTGACAAAATAGCAGTTGGGATAGAGATTCAAATACAAATACCTCAACCGCTCCACTTGTTCTCTTTGGTCCCTCCCTGACACGCTCTACTTTAAAGCAGGGGTATGTGATTTCTGATTGGTCAAAGTTAACATGAAGCTGTACACTTTGACCAATCAGAGTGAGGCTCAGATTCTCTGTTCTTATTTGCTGTTGGGACTGTCCATTCACTTTGGCACGACTTTGTTGGTGTAGAGCGTGTCAGGGAGGGACCATAGGGGAGGGACCAAAGAGAACAAGTGGAGCGGTTGAGGTATTTGGATTCAAATCTCTATCCCAACTGCTATTTTCTCCCCAAAATCCTCCACTCCAGCTTTAATTAAAACAGTTGCATTTCTATTAAACGCAGACGACACCCACGACAAAATTGGATGACCTTTTTTTTTCTTAGTTAAAAATAATAATAATTTTACCAATAGTGTCATCTCTTCACGACTGCGTGCAAACCCCTTCTCTTACAATTTAAGAAGTCATTTGAAGTCTTCTTACCTTCATTATCCACAGCTGAGGCAGTGCACGCAGCGCACAGCAGAAGCAACATCGAAGTCTTTGGACACACAGAACTCATCTTGTTGCCTGAAGACAACAAATCAGAGAAAGTGGACGGAAAAAAACAAAGAATACATGTTGTTAATCCGTGTATATGTTTGCGGTTCTTTCTCGTGCCTTTCCCCGGTTATGTCTGCTGCCGATCATCGATCCAGTGACTGAGAAAGTGGGTTTTGCTCCGCCCGCCCACTGTCCAGTCAGTGACCACTTTACCTGATACAATCAGATAGACATTCCTTTCCTCGGAAACAAACAATTTAATGTGAGAGCAACAAATAAGGATAAGAAGGAAAAAACTGTCTTTATCGTTTCCCCTACGAGACGTGATGATTATCGTTAATGACACCAAGGCACGTACAGACTTTAAGCTGTAGTACATAACTATTTAATTACATTTAAATTCAGTCATTTACATTCAAGCCATAGCCACACAAGTTGACATGAAGCACACGGCCTTTAGATATCACGGCAACAGCTGAATAATGGAACTAGAGTTATATTTGCACGTAACAAAACATTGTTGAGACTGGAATTTCGTAGCACAGCGGCCATTTTGTAATTACAACAACACTCCCTTTAGCAATGGCTGAATATAAGACCTCCCTGTGCTGTGTATCTGCGGGAGCGAGCTGCGTTAATACCTTCAAAACACAACACTAGAGTATTGTACTGTTTTTGCCAAGGGTCTAAATATGTTCCTGGTTTATGTTTCTTGACCGTGTAGGGAACGCCCGTGCAACACGCGACTTTACCGGTGAGTATCTGTGATCTGTGGGTCGTTTGAGGTTAACAGAGTGATGTGAACCAAACCCCCACCCCCTCCTCCCGACCCCCCCATGACTGACCCTGTTAACAACTTAAAGGTGCAGTCAGTGATTCTGGAGAACGCTTGTTGTCAGAATCACTTTTTGTAAAAAAAAAAAAAAAAAAAAAAAAAAAATCAGTGAATATCTCCTCATGATCTGCTACATGTCCGTACTGTGTGTGCACTGAAAAAAATGGTGTTAATACATAATCTAGGCTCTTAAACTGGTATGTAAAAAAATGTTGTATGTTTAAAAAAGGGTGCCCACCGTAGTTAGCAACATGCCAGTTTACAAAGCCTAGGCTGAGTATGAACACTGTACAGACAGTTAGCGGATTGTGAGGAGATATTCACAGATAAGTGATTTTGAACAGCAAGCGTTCTCCAGAATCACTGACTCCCCCTTTAATCTTTGACCCCCGAGTTGACCAACCAGCATGTTAGATTAATAGAATAAGGAATTGATGCACGTTTGCCTGTTTTCATGTGTCGACAACCAGGGGAGGGAAAATGGTAGCAAGCACACCTGCCTATGCTAACCATTTTTATCCACATTTATTACATGGCACTGATAAATACTCTGTTCTGATTGGTCAATCGCGGCATTCTACATGTGTGTTATGACATTTAGGCTATGTAAGTATGTACCAGAAACATTGGCACGTTACAGTATAATTTGGAGGTTGTTCGCCACTTTAAAGATTTTGGAATTTTGACTTTTAAGGCGAGACACTGCATTGAATTGGGTAATATTTTCAACTGATAAATGTCATCTTGAAAAAATCGAAATGTTTTTCTTTGTTTTGTTTTTTAAGATATTGTTTTGGGCATTTTTATGCTTTATTGATAGTGTAGAGACAGAGTTGAAATGGGGCAGAGAGGGGAGTGACATGCAGAGAACGACCGCGGGCTGGAATCGAACCCGGGTCCGCTGCTGGCCGAGGCCCATGGGGGGGGGGGACGCCCTACCAACTAGATGTTTGATCTTTATTTAATTCTTTACAACACATTAGTTTATTAAATTATATTATATTAGCTATAGTCCAACACTTTTACAATAGATTTTGGATACTACTTTTTTTATTTCTATTAATCAAAACTACTATTGGTGTTTTAAATATTAAAATGCCTTTTTTTTGGCATGTTTTTGAAAAATAAAAAATTCTCATAAATCAGACCATTAACACCATATGAACAAACCCCTTCTTTGATAACCTTCAGAATAGTGCTGGGAATAATTATGAAAAGTTGAGAGTTGAGATATTTCGTTCAAAGTATTGAAAAAAAAACAATATAGAGACAATGCTTGGCAAGGCAAGGCAAGGCAAGGCAAGTTGATTTCTATAGCACAATTCAGACACAAGGCCACTCAAAGTGCTTTACAGGGGCAAGATTAGAATACATAAAACACATTATAAAACATTTAAAAGCAAATAAAAGAAGCAAATAAAATGAAAATTGCAGGTTAAAATGGAAACAAAAAAGCTTGAAAAGGCTATATTTTTTTTCTGCACTGTCTGACCTTAAAAAGCCAGTCTTCACCGGAAAAGGATGAGAGCACGTCTGATGTGCAACTGCCAGTGAGAAACAATGTATGTACAGTACTGAACGTTTGACTAGAAGACCTTTCCAACCCTGGTATCTGTCAGATCACATGTGGTTAAGAGTCTATGAAGTGGATTTGCTTGCATTGGCTCTGTGTGTGTGTCTGTGTGTGTGTGTGTGTGTGTGTGTGTGTGTGTGTGTGTGTGTGTGTGTGTGTGTGTGTGTGTGTGTGTGTGTGTGTGTGTGTGTGTGTGTGTGTGTGTGTGTGTGTGTGTGTGTGTCTGTGTGTGTGTGTGTGTGTGTGTGTGTGTCCTACATTCAAAGACACACAAAAATGCGCCCCGAAACCTAATATACAGTAAGGGGCAGACTTCATTTTTGTGGTGTTCTTTGAGTGACATGAACAAATACCTGCCATTACGTAGCATCCTGAAACTCCACTAGACTAAACCTTCAAGAGGGTGTGTGTGTGTGTGTGTGTGTGTGTGTGTGTGTGTGTGTGTGTGTGTGTGTGTGTGTGTGTGTGTGTGTGTGTGTGTGTGTGTGTGTGTGTGTGTGTGTGTGTGTGTGTGTGTGTGTGTGTGTGTGTGTGTGTGTGTGTGCTTGT
>NC_137227.1:18462069-18469569 GCF_949987685.1 Ammodytes marinus
TCTAAGAATTGAATACATTTCAGGATTTGTGTGTGTGTGTGTGTGTGTGAATAAGAAAAGACGCAATTGCAAAGAGTTTGTGTAAAATCTAAGATTCAAGAGGAAAAGTTGACAGTGTTGTAACGGCCGAAAAAGGTCGTAAAATAAAATACGGACAGATGTTTATCAGAAAACCTAGAGACAACAATTCAACATTTGGTGGGACAAATTATAGGCGGGGGGTCATGGGGTGCTCCCCCAAAAAATTTGAGCGTCAAAGACTTCATTTCCTGCATTCTGGTGGATTTTTATCACAAATCTGTGCCTTTTCTGCTTCAATTTATAGTTGTTATTATTGTTATTTTTTTAATTAGCTAAATTGAAATGCGGGTCGGATCAAATATTGAAACGGGCCGGATAGTGACTTTGACATACGTGGTTTAAACCATCACCACAATCTCTCTCTCTCTCTCTCTCTCTGTCTCTCTGTCTCTCGCTCTCTCTCTCTCTCTCTCTCTCTCTCTCTCTCTCTCTCTCTCTCTCTCTCTCTCTCTCTCAATTAAATTCAATTCAATTCAAATTGGCTTTATTGGCATGAAAGTACAATATTGCCAAAGCACATCATCAAATTAACAAGTAAAAATATTCAACATATAACACTCTCTCTCTCTCTCTCTCTCTCTCTCTCTCTCTCTCTCTCTCTCTCTCTCTCTCTCTCTCTCTCTCTCTCTCTCTCTCTCTCTCTCTCTCTCTCTCTGTTTGAGCCAAATTTAAAATGATCAGAAAAGGCTTGTAAAAAATCATATCATATAGGGATAGTTTCTGTAAATGTGTCCAACAGCGTCTTGTCATCGGGGTCAAAGGGAATAAAGGATGAAGGGTCAGGGAGAGGCTCAGTTATAGGAGATGGATAGAAATACATTTACATTTGGTCCAGAAAATTTGTAACAAATTTGATAGTCGAAAGTTTTACAGTTCATAAGCACAACCATGTTGTGTGTGTGTGTGTGTGGTGTGTGTGTGTGTGTGTGTCGCACCGGGGTCACTGAAGATGGCAGGCGTGTAATCAGTGCTGTGGTGTGTACGGCCTTGTGTTTCTGTGTGTGTACTTGTGTGTGTGTGTGTGTGTGTTTGTGTCCCGAGGTGAAAGAGATTAGCCACAGACTCTCTCTCTCTCTCTTTTCTCTCGTTCCCTCGCTCCAGAATCCCAGTCGGCTTGTTTACTGGGGCCAACTGACGCCAGGACCCCGGCTCACACTCCGTACGACCCCGACACACACACACACACACACACACACACACACACACACACACACACACACACACACTCGCATACAGGCGTCACCCTGGGTTCAAAAATCCAACAGTTCTCAACTGTTCCCAAACATGCCGGTGAAGCCCTGTACAAACAACAAATAAACACACACTCACACCGTCTCACACACACACACACACACACACACACACACACACACACTCACACCGTCACACAGACACACACACACACACACACCATCACACAGACACACAGACACACACACACACACACACACACAGACACACTCACACAGACACACACACTCACACACACCATCACACACACACACAGACACACACACACACATACATCAGGGCAAATGCTAGAAAATATCTTATCGTGTCACAACAATCTCCGTTTACATCTAAACTCTGTAAAAAACCTTTGCTCTTTCACACACACACACACACACACACACACACACACACACACACACACACACACACACACACACACACACACACACACACACACACACACACACACACACACACACACACACCCCTGCGACATGACTCTACCGCCTTCTCCCTCCTCCCCCGGCTGTCATTTGTCTGCCAATCTACTCTGATGCATAGCGAATGCCACCAGGTCTTTTATATTATTCACTCACTGTGTTTTTTCTCTCCTCCCCTCTCTCTCTCTCTCTCTCTCTCTCTCCGGGGGTGTGTTTGTGTTTGTGTGTGTGTGTGTGTGTGTGTGTGTGTGTGTGTGTGTGTATGTGCATTTGTGTGTGTCTCTCTCTGTATGTGTGTGTTTCTGTGTGTGTGTGTATCTCTCTGTATGTTTGTGTTTGTGCGTGCCTGTGTGTGTGCGCCTGTGTATGCGTGTTGGATGTGCTTGCCTGTGTGTGTGTGTGTGTGTGTGTGTGCATGCTTGTGTGCATGTCTTGGATGTGCGTGCCCCTGTATTTCTCTACGTGTGCATGTGTGTCTCTCTCTGTGTGTGTGTGTGTGTGTGTGTCTCTCTCTCTCTCTGTCTGTGTGTGTGTATGTGTGTGTGTGTGTGTGTGTGTGTCTCTCTCTCTCTCTGTTTGTGTGTGTGTATGTGTGTCTTGGATCTGCGTGCCTGCGTGCATGTGTGCGCCTGTATGTGTGTGTATCTGCGTGCGTGTCTCTCGCTGTGTGTGTGTGTTTGTGTTTATATGCGCCTGTGTTTCTGTGTGTGTGTGTCTTGGATGTGCGTGCATGTGCGTGTTTCTGTGTGTGTGTGTGTCTCTCTCTCTATGTGCGTGTTCCTCTGAATGTGTGTGTTGTGCGTGTTCCTCCCTGTGTGTGTGTGTTGTGTCTCTCTCTCTCTGTATGTGCGTGTCTCTCTCTGTGTGTGTGTGTATGCGTGTTCCTGTGTGTGTGTGTGTGTATGCGTGTTCCTCTGTGTGTGTTGTGTGTGTTCCTCTCTCTGTGTGTGTGTGCGCGTGTCTCTCTCTATGTGTGCGTGTCTCTCTCTGTGTGTGTTGCACGTGTGCATGTTCCTCTCTATGTGTGTGTGTGTGTGTGTGTGTGTATGCGTGTCTCTCTCTCTCTATGTGCGTGTTCCTCTGAATGTGTGTGTTGTGCGTGTTCCTCCCTGTGTGTGTGTGTGTGTCTCTCTCTCTCTGTGTGTGTGTTGTGTGTGTTCCTCTCTATGTGTGCGTGTTCCTCTCTATATGTGTGTGTGTGTGTGCGTGTTCCTGTGTGTGTGTGTGTGCGTGTTCCTCTCTATATGTGTGTGTGTGTGTGCGTGTTCCTCTGTGTGTGTGTGTGTGTTGTGGGCGGGGCCTGTATGTGTGTGTGTGTGTGTGTGTGTGTGTGTTGTGGGCGGGGCCTGTATGTTCCCACAGGTTTTGCCAGAGCCGGCCCGGTCGCAGGCTTCCAGGGAGACACGTTGCTTCTGGCCTTCAGTGACTTGAGACAAGTAGGTCTTTGTCGGGAGAGAACACTCCTTTTTAGTTTTTCCTCCTCTGTGTCCTTTTTATTCTCTCTCTCCGCTATCTCTCTCTTTCTCTCTCTCTCTACTCCTCCTCCTCCCCTTGTGTGCTTTTCATCCTTCCTCCCATCCTCCCTCTGTCACACAAACACACACACACTGAGACACACACACACACACACACACACACTGAGACACACACACACACACACACACTGAGACACACACGCACAAACAGAAACACAGGCGCATAAACACACATACAGAGAGAGACACGCACACACACACAAACTGAGACACATACACACACACTGAGACACACACACACACACACTGAGAGACACACACACACACACACACACACACACTGAGAGACACACACACACACACACACACACACACTCAGACACACACACACACACACTCACACACACACTGAGACACACACACACACACACACACACACACACACACACAGATCCTCGTCTTCCTACTTCATTTGGTTTTCAAATTGTTTCACTTTATTCATTCTCCATCTCGTCCCTGTTTACCGACTCTTTACGATCGCACTCTATTCCCACCGTTGATTCTCTGAACCAAACAATCCGCCGCTGTCTTTCTCTACTGTCAAACTCTTTCAGTTGGTTTGTCCCACTGTCTCTCTCTACTGTCTAACCTTTAAGTTTTTTTTATTATTTGCTTCTTTTATTCGCTTTTAAATGTTTTATAATGTGTTTTATGTATTCTAATCTTGCCCCTGTAAAGCACTTTGAATGGCCTTGTGTCTGAATTGTGCTATATAAATAAACTTGCCTTGCCTTGCCTTGCCTTGCCTTGCCTTGCCTTGCCTTGCCTAAGTTGGTTTGTCCCACTGTCTCTCTCTACTGTCAAACTCTTTAAGTTGGTTTGTCCCACTGTCTCTCTCTACTGTCAAACTCTTTAAGTTGGTTTGTCCCACTGTCTCGCTACACTCAGCCCCGTAATCCTGAAATGATTGCATTCTTTGATCTGCCTTCTTCAAAAGCTACAGAGCTGAAAAGAAAGG
The DNA here is from genome assembly GCF_949987685.1 of Ammodytes marinus. Classification (NCBI taxonomy): domain Eukaryota; kingdom Metazoa; phylum Chordata; class Actinopteri; order Uranoscopiformes; family Ammodytidae; genus Ammodytes; species Ammodytes marinus. The sequence goes on from NC_137227.1 coordinate 18,466,317, forward strand.
GTAGAAAAAAAGCAGATGGAAAAAAAAAGTACACGGATATAAAACTTAAAAGGCTGATGAATCTTAACACAGAGAACAGAGGCTGTTATCAACTGATACAAGATGTACTGTGTGTGTATATATATATATATATATATATACAGGTGATACTCATATTATTAGAATATCATGGAAAATTGAATTGGAATTGAGGCAAGAATTCATGCAAAAAGGGCCCAAACCAAATACTGAGTACATATGGATGATTATACTTTATAGAGGGCCGACATTTCTGTATTTAAAATCCCTTTTTTATTGATTTTTATGTAATATTAAAATTTTCAGAGATTTTGAATGTGGGGTTTTCATAAGCTGTAAGCCATAATAAATACAATGATAACAAATAAAGGCTTGAAATATCTCACTTTGCATTTAATGAGTCGATATAATATTTTAGTTTCACCTATAAAGTTGAATTACTGAAATAAATGAACTTTTGCACGATATTCTAATTTTTCGAGTTTCACCTGTATATAGTGTGATGTATAAAACCACGCACACACTGCAAGGTTTAAAACTAGTATTGTGTATCTCCTTCTCTTGTGTCCTACGTCCTAAACTGAGCTTAAAGTATCTACGAGGAACTTTTTAAATATTTCTGAAACAGTCTAATTTTTCCTCTGATGATCATAGATGACATGTAACAGCAAACGAGACCATCAGTGCAAAGAATGCTGTTTTTATATAGTTTTTCTTAATGCCTTTGTCATGGGTATACGCTCACCCAGGAACAACAGCTGGCGTAGCTGAAATCCTACAAAACTAGGGTCCCACTCTGTCACCAGTAATACTATTTTCTTGTGGGTTTTTTTTTTTAGACCTAAGAGCGATATACATCTGATTGCCACTGAACAGGTGTGTGTGTGTGTGTGTGTGTGTGTGTGTGTGTGTGTGTGTGTGTGTGTGTGTGTGTGTGTGTGTGTGTGTGTGTGTGTGTGTGTGTGTGTGTGTGTGTGTGTGTGTGTGTGTGTGTGTGTGTGTGTGTGTGTGTGTGTGTGTGTGTGTGTGTGTGTGTGTGTGTGTGTGTGTGTGTGTGTATCTCTCCAAACCGATTTTACCACCATTTCACCAGTGTTTTCCTCCGGCGGCCGCCCTCGGTCCTCGGACCTGAGATTGAGAAACGGTTTGAGAGACGGACGGAAGTGTCTGTTTGAAGGTCCTGGGAAAAACTAGAGGAGGAGGGACAGAACGGCACGTCTTGGCCTGTTCTGGAAAATACAGGATGTCGCACGGAGTCTGTGTGTGTGTGTGTGTGTGAGTGTGTGTGTGTTTGTGTGTGTGTGACAGTGCTCGCGTTTTAGTGTCGTACTCCGACTCAACGGAAAAAAGCGTTTGGCAGGCGACGGGCGTATGTGCGTGAAGTGAAAGCGCGTGCGAGGGAAAATTTTGTTTGCCGTCGTTGTTTTCGAGTGTAGTCTTTCGGGAGTGAAGTGTGTGTGTGTGTGTGTGTGTGTGTGTGTGTGTGTGTGTGTGTGTGTGTGTGTCTGTGTGTGTGTGTGTGTGTGTGTGTGTGTGTATCTCTGTGTGTGTGTGTCTGTGTCTGTGTGTGTGTGTGTCATCGTTGTGAATGTGTGAAACAGGGCGGAGAGCCCAAGCGAAAAACGCAAAAGTTTGTGTGGCTTTCTGGCTGCAGAGTGTGTGTGCGTGTGTGTTTCCGTCGTTGCTGTGAAAGTGTTAGTACGTGCGTGTGTTAAACTGAGCGTAGTGTGTGTGTGTGTGTGTGTGTGTGTGTGTGTGTGTGTGTCTGTCATCGCAGTGAATGTGTGAAACAGGGCGGAGAGCAAGTCAGACTTTGTGTGTCTGCCTGCCTGTCTGACGGCCTTTGATGCCCGAGTGTGTGTGTGTGTTTTTCGTCATAGTTGTTGTCTCTGTGTGTGTGTGTGTTTGTGTGCGCGCGCTTGTGTCTCTGTGTGTGTGTGTCTCTATGTGTGTGTGTGTCTTTCTATGTATGTGTGTGTGTGTTTGTGTGCGTGCGCTTGTGTGTCTGTGTGTGTGTGTGTGTGTGTGTGTGTCTTTCTATGTATGTGTGTGTGTGTTTGTGTGCGTGCGCTTGTGTGTCTCTGTGTGTGTGTGTGTGTGTGTGTGTGTGTCTCTATATGTGTGTGTGTGTGTGTGTGTGTGTCTATGTGTGTGTGTGTGTGCGTGCGCTTGTGTGTCTCTATGTGTGTGTTTGTGTGTGTGTGTGTGTGTGTGACAGCGGATGACGGATGGGCCGGCAGCACGGAGCAGGGGAGGATGAATGAGGTGACAGACAGAGACGGATAGCCCTTTATCCCTCCGTCACAATCCCTCTTTCTCTCTCTCTCTCTCCCTCTCTCTCTCTCTCGCTCTCCTCTTTCTGCGCCTGTCCAAATGATGCAGTGCCTCTTGTTCTCTCGCTCGCAGGCAGAGCACAAGAAAAAAAAAATTGCATTCATCCCGGGGCATCCATGTTTACTTCGATACCACACACACACACACACACACACACACACACACACACACACACACTGAGACAAACACACACACACGTACGTCATCCTCCTCTTCCTCCTTTTGGATGTTATTCAGCTCATTCGTTCCTTTATTTCCCTCTCATCTATTGTTTTTTTTGTTTTTGTGTTTTTTCCGTGACCATTCTTATATCAAAAGCATTCCTCCCTCCTGCCCTCACAATACGCGCTTTTATACGTGTGTACACATCTGTCTGTCATGAGCGCATCTCTCTGTGTGTGTGTGTGTGTGTGTGTGTGTGTGTGTGTGTGTGTTTTGTTTGTGTGTGTGTGTGTGTGTTTGTGTGAGATCCGCATTCTTTCAGGTGACTTTTTCCAATTGTTCATGTCATGCACACTTTCATATGTGCGCGTTGAAGCTTCAAGTGCGCGTGCGTGTGTGTGCGTGTGTGTGTGTGTGCATGTGTGTGTGTGTGTGTGTGTGTGTGTGTGTGTGACCTGGTGGGTGAATGGCCGATAAATCAGTCTGACGGGCCGTTTGTTGTGTGTGTCGGTCCCGGTGTTCTGGAAGGTTCCGGGGTCCTGGGACACAGTCGAGACAGGAGTTCCCCCAGGACACACACACACTCACACACACACACACACTAGACACACATACACACACACCCGCACTCATACGCACACACACAAACACACACAGTTACAATATCACGATTAATTGAACATTTTCTTTGATTACCATTCATGGACAATTACTTTTAGTTTTTGTTGAATCACTGAGT
>NC_137227.1:18482069-18484569 GCF_949987685.1 Ammodytes marinus
CTGGGAGCAGAATTAACTTTAAAATAGTGTCTGCTGCTGCTCAGGCCAAAATGACCTTTTTAAGAAGGAAAAAACAGAGTCTTGAATCTAAATTGAGCTCTCTCTCTGTGTGTGTGTGTGTGTGTGTGTGTGTGTGTGTGTGTGTCTCTCTCTCTCTCTCTCTCTCTCTCTCTCTCTCTCTGTCTCCCCCTCTCTCTCTCTCTCTGTATGTGTGTGTGTCTCTGTGTATGTGTGTGCGTCTCTGTGTATGTGTGTCTATGTGTGTCTCTCTGTATGTATGTATGTGTGTGTTTGTGTCTCTCTCTGTATGTGTGTGTGTCTCTCTCAGCCCCTGTGTCTTTCTCTCACTGTGTATGTGTGTGTCCTCTCTATGGCCCTCATTTATCAAACTTGCGTGGAAACTGGTGCAGATTCTGGCGCAAATACCTCCCTACGCCAGGTATCGCGTGGGATTTATCAAACAGTCGTATCTCGCCAATCTCGGCGTACGCCACGCAATTATTGATAAATGCAGCGGCTGAAAACAATCGTACCACGCCCCTATATTTTCTCAGTTTAGAGGCCTCGCCCAAAGGTTTTGCGACATGGATATGCGCAATACGGCACTTCCCTGAAGTAGAAATTGACAGAATAACAGCGAAAGTAGAATTCATTTCGTTTCATTTCGGAGCATTAGCCTACAAGCAGCATCAAATAACGACAGAAGGCAGCAGTTAGGAAGGAAATAACAGCGTTGGTGTTGACTCAAAATCGCCACTAAAAAAAGCGTGTTGCTGTTCTGAAATGCAACCAACTGGGGGTGCGGGGCTGCGGGCATAATATAAGTGGTGGAGGAGAAAAAGACGCACCAACTGTCCGATAATGGTCCCCATAAAATAAATAGAGGTCTGCAGAGATTTGAATGATTAGAATGTATTGGCCCTTTTAGATAGCACTATTCAAAAGGGTTTTAAAAACTAAAAATAACACATTTAGCGTTTTACTGTATGACAGCATGCGCTTGGCACGAGTGGTCAGCCCGGCCGTCAGCTGCACAAGCCGACCAGGCAACGATCAGCTGTGAGAGCGCCCACTGTCCTGCTGAGCTGCTCCACCAGCAGATCGGAAAAACGTGCCGGTTAAGGTGGAAATAAATCGCTCGCTTTAGCATCAATGACACATTAAAAGAGGAACTAACATCTACAAAGTGCGTCAAATAAATAAAATGTTAAGCTGAATGTTGTGCCGTCAGCCGTGTATTTTTTTGTATCATAAAGAGCAGTGTAGGCCTACTACATACAGTATCTCACAAAAGTGAGTACACCCCTCACATTTCTTCACATTTTTCTTTATATCTTTCCATGGGACAACACTGAAGAAATGACACTTTGATACAATGTAAAGTAGTCAGTGTACAGCTTGTATAACAGTGTAAATTTACTGTCCCCTCAAAATAACTCGACACACAGCCATTAATGTCTAAACTGCTGGCAACAAAAGTGAGTACACCCCTTAGAAAAAATGTACAAATTGGGCCCAAAGTGTAAATATTTTGTGTGGCCACCATTATTTTCCAGCACTGCCTTAACCCTCTTGGGCATGTAGTTCACTAGAGCTTCACAGGTTGCAACTGGAACCCTCTTCCACCCATTTATGACAGCATCACAGAGCTGGTGGATATTAAAGACCTTGCGCTCCTCCACCTTCTGTTTGAGGATGCCCCAAAGATGCTCAATAGGGTTTAGGTCTGGAGACATGCTTGGCCAGGCCATAACCTTTACCCTCAGCTTTTTTAGCAAGCCACTGGTCGTTTTGGAGGTGTGTTTGGGGTCGTTATCATGTTGCAATACCACCCTGCGGCCCAGTTTACGAAGGTTGAGTGCACGTGGTCAGCGTCGTACACAGAGGTTGGCTTTGGAAAATAGACGTATGAGTGCTGCCAGCATTGCTGAAGGGCTTGAAGGGGTGGGGGGTCAACATGTCAGTGCTCAGACCATACGCCGCACTCTGCATCATTAGAACATCATACTGGTCTGCATGGCTGTCATCCCAGAAAGAAGCCTATTCTAAAGATGATGCAAAAGAAACCCCACAAAAAGTTTGCTGAAGACAAACAGACTACGGACATGGATTACTGCAACCATGTCCTGTGGTCTGATGAGACCAAAATACATTTATTTGGTTCAGATGGTGTTAAGAGTGTGGAGCGGCAACCAGGTGAGGAGTACAAAGACAAGTGTGTCTTGCCTAGAGTCAAGCATGGTGGTTGGAGTGTCATGGTCTGGGGCTGCATGAGTGCTGCCAGCACTGGGGATCTACAGTTCATTGAATTCTAACATGTACTGTGACATACTGAAGCAGAGCATGATCCCCTCCCTTCATAAACTGGGCCGCAGGGCAGTACTGCAACATGATAACGACCCCAAACACCCCTCCGAACGACCACTGGCTTGCTAAAGAAACTGAGGGTAAAGGTTATGGACTGGCCAAGCATGTCTCCAGTCTTAAACCCTATTGAGCA
>NC_137227.1:18514043-18516543 GCF_949987685.1 Ammodytes marinus
AATTCAAAACATTTTTTTCAGCTATTATGCACTAAATTAAATGTACTTATGGATATCATAATTACGTTCTACAAAATCTGCTAGGAAATAAAACCCAAAATTCTACACACTGCAGGTTTAATTGGCAACAATATTCAGTAAGATATGAACATAGAATTTTTTTAATTAAAATTAGTTTTAACTAAATTTTTGGGAATGTATATGTTTGCCTAGTTAGTTAAAGCTGGGGTACATGATTTCCGATTCTCTGTTCTTATTGGCTGTTGGGACTGTCCATTCACTTTGGCACCGACTTTGTTGGTGTAGAGCGTGTCAGGGAGGGACCATAGGGGAGGGACCAAAGAGAACAAGTGGAGCGGTTGAGGTATTTGGATTCGAATCTCTATCCCAACTGCCATTTTCTCCCCAAATCCTCCACCCCAGCTTTAAGTAAAGTTAAGTTACATTAATCTTTTCTCATCTCCCCTCTCAAGTCCCCACACTCCAGAGGGGGTCAGAGCGCAGGGTCAGCCATAGTACAGACAGACAGACAGACAGACAGACAGACAGACAGACAGACAGACAGACAGACAGACAGACAGACAGACAGACAGACAGACAGACACACTCCAGAGGGGTTCAGAGCGCAGGGTCAGCCATAGTACAGACAGACAGACAGACAGACAGACAGACAGACAGACAGACAGACAGACAGACAGACAGACAGACAGACAGGCAGACAGGCAGACAGACACACTCCAGAGGGGGTCAGAGCGCAGAGTCAGCCATAGTACAGCGCCCCTGGAGCAGTTTGGGGTTAAGTGTCTTGCTCAAGGACACAATGGTAGAGATGGTGTGCACCCACGGTAGATGCCTAAAACTCAAATTGGTTCTCACAAAAATAGTTGTACAAGATCACACACACATACACACACACACACACACACACACACACACACACACACACACACACACACACACACACACACACACACACACACACACACACACACACACACACACACACACACACACACACATTTATAGCGTCTTTTGCGAGGCCTATTCAGTCATGTAAAGGTCAACAGATACACACAGAGAACACAAAATGCCCTGATTTGGAAACACTGCCTTTGTGCTCCTGACCTGATTCCATCTCCTCTGTTTGGTGAAGATTCCTGGGACAGATACAAGCCTGAACAATGTGTGGTGTGTGTTCGCCGTAAACATATGTTCTATTTAGTCTAGTGTGTGTGTGTGTGTGTGTGTGTGTGAGTGAGTGAGTGAGTGAGGGAGGGAGGGAGGGAGGGACGGATGGAGGGAGGGAGGGAGGGAGAGAGGGAGGGAGGGAGAGAGTGAGTGAGTGAGTGAGTGAGGGAGGGAGGGAGGGAGTGAGTGAGTGAGTGAGGGAGGGAGGGAGTGAGTGAGTGAGGGGGGGAGGGAGAGAGTGAGTGAGGGAGGGAGGGAGTGAGTGAGGGAGGGAGGGAGGGAGTGAGTGAGTGAGTGAGTGAGTGAGTGAGGGAAGGAGTGAGTGAGTGAGTGAGTGAGTGAGTGAGTGAGTGAGTGAGTGAGTGAGTGAGTGAGTGAGTGAGTGAGTGAGTGAGGGGGTGAGTGAGTGAGTGAGTGAGTGAGTGAGTGAGTGAGTGAGTGAGTGAGGGAGGGAGGGAGGGAGGGAGGGAGGGAGGGAGAGAGTGAGTGAGTGAGTGAGTGTGTGAGTGAGTCAGTGAGTGAGTGAGTGTGTGAGTGAGGGAGGGTTGTGGGTGAAAACAATTTCTAACAACGTGCTATTTGGTGCAGGGGTGTTCCGATAGCAACAGAACATTGTCAACACCAGTTAATCTGTTAAGAAGACATCACCGGTGACTAGATATCATGATCGCTAGAAGCAGGGAGGACAATAAACTGTTGGTTCCTGATTTTCTTCTGTCCGGTGCTGTCCTTAAAGTATGTGAGGAGGTCAAATACTTAGGGCACTTTATAACTGCTGACCTGTCTGACGACAGGGACATCCGCAGACAGTACTGTATGATGTATGCACAAGCTAATATGTTGAAGCGCAAGTTTAGTATGTGTTCATTGTCTGTGAAGACCACTCTTTTTAAAGCTTTTTGCACCCCAATGTATACTGCCCACTTGTGGCGACGCTATAAGAAAAGCAGTATGCAGAAACTCAATGTAGCATATAATGATGGCATGAGGCTGCTGCTTCATATGCCACGTTGGAGCAGTGCAAGCCAAATGTTTGTCAGTGTTAATGTGCCCACCTGTCCTGCTGTGCTCAGGAATCTTATGTACAGATGTATGTGTAGACTATCGGAGTCATGTAACGGCATAATCACAACTCTAGTGAACCCTACAATGAGTGCGGTTAGGTTCACTTCCACATTATGGAACCATTGGCGCTTTAGCCTATATGCTAATATCTGAACACTATTTGTGTAGTGTGGAACTGACAGCTGGAGTCTTTTTTAGTCTTTTTTATTGTTGTTTGTCTTTTTACTGTTTTTGTATTGTATTATGG
>NC_137227.1:18524043-18534043 GCF_949987685.1 Ammodytes marinus
TTATGATCATCAGAGGAAAAATGAGACTGTTTCAGAAATATTTAAAAGTTCCTCGGAGCACCTTTAAGGTTAAACAGTTATAAATGAATTCTCGTTGTCTTATGAGCAGTGAGAGAAATAATACCCTGACAAGCAAACAAATGTAACTGAACACATTCGACCACATGAGAACATGATCGTTAACGTAGACACACACACATATGAGAGGCCGTTTAGGACATATTTCATACTTGGTCTTACATTCACTATCATACTCTCTTACATTCACTATCATACTCTCTTACATTCACTATCATAGTCTCGCACATGCACTATCAAACCCTCATACTCTCGCACATGCACTATCATACTCTCGCACATGCACTATCATACTCTTTCGCATGCACTATCATACTCTCGCGCATGCACTATCATACTCTTTCACATGCACTATCATACTCTCGCGCATGCACTATCATACTCTCGCGCATGCACTATCATACTCTTTCACATGCACTATCATACTCTCGCGCATGCACTATCATACTCTTTCACATGCACTATCATACTCTCGCACATGCACTATCATACTCTTTCACATGCACTATCATACTCTCGCGCATGCACTATCATACTCTTTCACATGCACTATCATACTCTCGCGCATGCACTATCATACTCTCGCGCATGCACTATCATACTCTCGCACATACACTATCATACTCTCTCACATGCACTATCATACTCTTTCACATGCACTATCATAGTCTCGCACATGCACTATCATACTCTCGCACATGCACTATCATAGTCTCTCACATGCAGTGAATGGCAGACCAAGCTAAATTTGGCATCCGATTCACAGCCTCCAATTCGGCAGTTAAGGGGAAACTTAAGGGAAATTTAACGTCCAGTTCAAATCCACAGATCATCTGTTTTTGAACCTTTTAATCCTTGTATAGACATTTTTTTCTTGGACTAGATGATATCATAGAGTATAAGTACTATTATTAAAAACACAGTTGTAGGTTATTTTAACCTTTATTCCGTATGTGAAAATGCAACAAAGGGAGATTTCAATGCATTGTTTGCCTCTAGACCACATTAGACCTGGTCCTGATAGAGCACCAGTACACCTAAACTCTTCAAACATAGACTAGATCTTCCTAAGTATACACTTTATATGGTATGTATTTGACCTGTGAGAGACAGAATATTTTTTTTAAATCCCCAAAATCGCATATAAAAAAGAAGAAGAAGAAGAAGAAAAGAGGCGTTAAGAAAATACTTATCTCAACTTGTTACTTGTATGAAAGACACCTGTCTCAACTTGTTACTTGTATAAAAGACACCTTTCCTGAATCAATCTATCAGACTACAACCTCTCCATCATGGACAAGACCAAAGAGCTCTCAAAGGACATCAGGGACAAGATTGTAGACCTTCCCAATGCCAGAATGGACCATTGGCAAGAATCTGTGTGAAAAGGAGACAACTGTTGGTGTGATTATTGGTAAATAGAAGAAAAACAAAATGACTGTCAACCTCCCTTGGTCTGGGGTTCCACACAATATCTCCCCTTGTGGGGTCTCAATGATCATGAGAAAGGTGAGGGATCAAGCCAGAACTAACAGGAGGAGCTTGCTAATGATCTGAAGGCATCTGGGACCACAGTCACCAAGAGAACCATATCTAACACAGTATGCAGTAATGGAAGATTTGGTGAGGATCTGCAAAGAGGAGAGGTCCAAAATTCCTCCTGAGATGCATGCAAACCTTGTAATCAACTACAAGAATCAACTGACCTTTTTGCTTGCCAAAAAAGGTTACTCCACCAAGTAATAAGTAAAGTTTTGATAGGGCATCAAATACTTATTTCCCTCGATGAAATGCAAAATATTTTTTATCTTTTTTTATAAGCGACTTTTTTTCAATATTCTTTCTCTTACAGTTCAAACACACCTACCATTACAATTATAGACTGCTCATTTTTTTGTAAGTCGGCAAACTGACAAAATCAATGGGGGATTAAATACTTGTTGCTCTCACTGTATGTACCGTATTTCTCAACTAGTTCAGAGTTCAGACACTGCTAAAGTGGGCCACCATCTTATATTTGTGGATCTGCACATATAACATGGTTTGAATGTGCATAAAAGGAATCAATATTTAATGGCCTACCTAGAAGCATTACTGCATTATATTCCATAATATTTGTGTCAACAGGTAGACTATTTGAATGTTGCTACTACATAAGCAAAGCCCATTTTGTATGCAGTAAACGCAAATATTGGTGCATTACGGTAAATAGGCCTACACCAGAATGCAGGAAATTATGTTTGATGCTAAAAAAAGGACAGTGATTAATGTATTCTCATCCGTGTAAAAATTTAAACCTATTCTAATTTTCTCGATGTTACGTAATATCTCAATAGTTGAGGAATTATTTGGAAAAAAAAATAAAAATTCCCGGACCCCCCTAGAGAGACGTTGTCGCCTAATTAATTCATCCACAGGAAAACACTGCAGGATAATTGTAGGCCTATTACTACTACTAATAAAAATCATATAATAGAACATGTAGCACTGTGTCTGTAAGTATTACTTTTTTTATTGTTAACCCTAAACCAATAAAGGTAAAGACAGGTACAATGCCACAGGATGTTAATATTTAACCTTGTTCTCTACCTTGTTGATCCTACATTCATGCCAGCTAAATACTCAGTCTTAAGTGCTTTTAAAATTCCATACTTTTCAACTTTTACTCAAGTTGTATTTTAACTGGAGACTTGTAACTTGTAGGCTACCACAGTGTTATCCAGCTATTTTAGCTATTCGATTTGCGCTGGACATAAAATTTCCCTTAAGTTTCCCCTTAACTGACGAATCGGAGGCTGTAAATGGCAGTGAATGTAAGAGAGAATGATGCGCTATGTGAGAGACAATAGTTGTGTGTGTGTGTGAGAATAGTGGTGTGTGTGTGAGAGAATAGTGGTCTGTGTGAGAGCGAGTATGATTGAAACGGAAGGGAGTTTGATTGAAAAGGATGTTAAGTCGAATTCTCGGTTACTGATTGGCTTATACCGACGAGGGATTTCACAGACACCGCCCACAGGATATATGATATGGCTGACAGAGAGCGACTTAATGAAGCCTTAGGCCTCGTAAATAATATTTTTACTAGGCCAAATGTTGTCACAGCATTGTCAGAAATGGTGGATCAAAGAAGAGATTCGTCCACAGGAGCCGCTTCTAACGTGAGCATTGACGCAGAGTTGCAGCGGGCATTCAGACCTGGATCCGGGGCATCAGAGAGCAGCAGTGCAGCCTCATTAAGAGCTAGCGTGATGCCACCCCGATATCAAACTCAGCATTATTTCGGGGGATGGACTTCAAAGTCAAGGAAGAGGTGAGTTCTTTTTTTATTTAAATCCTGAAATGTTAATGTATGTGCTGGGTAATGCGAACAGTTACTGCTTAAAAGCTAACGCTACCTAAGCGTTAGCTTCTCCTTTAGCATGCTAGTCTGTAGCAGTAAGGGCTAGTGCAATGTCAGAAAGCATTCAGGGACAGTCGGAAATTGTAGAATCTGACGAATATTACGGTCTTTTCAGCTTCTGACTGGTGTACGTGCGTTTTGTTGTGGTTGCTTTGGCTTTAAAAAAACAACATAATTCCTAAAGCCCAATAACGATACACACACTCAGGGTTATATTGTGTGGTTACATCAACATGGCAATACCCCTGACGTCATTATTAAGTCATTTATAAAGATTGCTTTGAAGGCCTCATGGTAAAAGTCACGGCCCGCCACTGGAAAGGAGGCTTATCAGGCCATTATATTAACAGTTATGAATAATGGTATGTGATTATTGTTGTTATCTGGCAATTAGCTGCTTTGGGAAAAACGTGTCATTGATCTAGTTAATGTATTATTGTCACTCTAATGAGGAGTGATTTACTTTTTTTCAAATATGTGTAGGCTACGTTTGCTGTTGTTGTTCTGTTGGCTTGTGTGCAAAACTGGGTGCCAAGTCCAGTTAAGGTTCAGTACAGGACATTAAAAGTAAAAATCAATGTAAATGTTTGACTGAGCAGTCTGGGTTAGGTCCACCATCTACAGACTCTTTTGGCATGACAGCTAAACATTAGCCGGGTTCTGTGTCAGAGATCCACAGCCATTGCCTAGTGACAGCCTTTAAATCAACGCTTCACATGATTGACACACATGCAGTCCAATAGTGTGGTGCACTATTTATGTTTTATATTACATTACATACTAATATTTAACACTAATATTACATTATTTTTATTTATTTTTTTAGGACCACTGTCCAAAATCACCCAGCCTTCAACAAGGATCTCATACTGTTACCTTATCCAGAATGGGGTGACGTTTGCAAGCACAAATCCAAGAGAAGGCTTCAGGAAAATGGATTTATTTTAAATGCCTTTGAAATGAAAAAAAATTGGGACTTCAAGACTGTCATTGTGGAGATTAGGGAAGCATTCAAGGACAAGATTCCAGATGAAGTCAGGTATTGTCTAAATATTTGCGCTACTGTTTGAGTTAACTGCTGAAGAGTTACCAACAATATACTAGTATTTTGCCACAATTTTCTTTCAGTATTGAACTTTTGATGCCATGTGGAAATAAACTTGTTCCACCAAAACTGAGTGAGGGCCAGGAACTAAATGGCTTTATAGTTCACAAAGTGTTCAAGTCAAAGGCAGTGTACATCAGGCCATCAAGCATACTTCCAGTTCCAGTAAGCAATTTTATAAAATTTATATGAAGATATATACTTATTTTTTTACCTTTTTTGTTGCACCTTTTTTGACAATGAGCGTATTTTCTTTTTTTGTTTGTGGTTGTATGTTTTGTTTCAGTTTGATAGCTCAGATTCAGAAGATGGTGTGTTGGCTGACACAACATCCACACCCAGTGACCACCGACTTTCCTCTCAGACTCGTGACTCTATGACTACTAGGGCTAGAGGAAATCAAATTGCATCAAGCCTACAGGTTTCTAGTTACCCTGTCACAGGAAGTGGTCGAGCAAGCCAGTCCAGAGCAGTACAGCAAGCACTGAGCCCCAGCATGACCAGAGAGACCCAGTCCAGGGCAGTACAGCAAGCACTGAGCCCCAGCATGACCAGAGAGACCCAGTCCAGGGCAGTACAGCAAGCACTGAGCCCCAGCATGACCAGAGAGACCCAGTCCAGGGCAGTACAGCAAGCACTGAGCCCCAGCATGACCAGAGAGACCCAGTCCAGGGCAGTACAGCAAGCACTGAGCCCCAGCATGACCAGAGAGACCCAGTCCAGGGCAGTACAGCAAGCACTGAGCCCCAGCATGACCAGAGAGACCCAGTCCAGGGCAGTACAGCAAGCACTGAGCCCCAGCATGACCAGAGAGACCCAGTCCAGGGCAGTACAGCAAGCACTGAGCCCCAGCATGACCAGAGAGACCCAGTCCAGGGCAGTACAGCAAGCACCGAGTGTCATAGGCTTAGATAATGTTGTTAGCCAGACTCCAACAGCCAGCAATGAAGATTATGCTGCCTACCTGTCAATAATGACTTCTATCTCAGACCATTCATCTGATGATGAGGAATTGAACCAGGCAATTACGGCCAGTCTGGAGACTTATATGTAAGTTTCTGGGTGTTGGGAAATTGTTATAGCAGTGTAGTAATTGCAGATAAAACAGGGACAAAAAACAATATGCATCTAATCCATATACGTTTAGTTCGTTATGGTGGTCTCAATGTTTAAAAGTATGCTCTTATCCCTATCCTAATGTTTTTTTTTTTTTTTTTTTATTGTTTTTGTTTTTCTACAGGACAGACACACATCCAAACACTAAGTCAGCACAGGAAGTGCTCCTCAACCTTGCAGCTCAAATTAACAGTGACCAAAGATGCAGGTTTAACATTAACAGGTCGTCAGTTCTGGATGGAGCTATTCGTGGCTTCAAACGATTTTCCTACAGTCCTACCTCCCAGATGTGTGTCAAGTTTTCAGATGACTTGGGAATGGATGAAGAGGCTGTGGACCTTGGTGGCCCAAGGAGAGAATTTCTAAGATTGCTTATGGAAGCCTTGGCACTATCACCAATGTTTGAAGGGAGGGACAACAAATTGAGTTTGGCTCTAGACAGTACTGGTAAGTGTTACATCTTTTGTCCCAGTGTTGGAATGGATTTATTATGACTCCTCATGATCCCAACCCTACCTTTGTCACAGGTTTTGTCCCATACTTTTAATACCGTGTGTTTCATCAATGCGTTTGTCCTACAGCTCTAAGAGAGGATCGTTATTTCATCGCTGGACAAGCCATTGCTGTAAGCCTTGTTCATGGGGGTCCTTCACCAGGATTCCTTGCACCAACGCTGTATTCGTGTATTGTTGGTGGCAATTCTTCAGTAAAGCCTGTCTTCCAAGACATAGCTGATGCTGATCTTTATGAAAAGGTTAAAAAGGTAAATGGATTACATTAATCTTTAATACATTTTAATTTAATCTAGTTCAGTAATCTGGGATGTCCAACATAAATGGAGAAAATACTGAGTTATACTCAGCCAGTCTGATGTGTACAGAATTTAGCAAAGCAAATATGTGACACATAACCTGTTTGCCCAAGTCTAGCTTTAAAATGTCAAATGTATTGTCTTTCTTTTGTGCTGTCTTAAGGTGTCAGAATGTTCTTCCTTGGATGAGCTGCTACACATCACAGAACCACTGCAAGATTATCTGGCAAATGCAGGGTGTCTCAGGCCGCTGAAATGCATAGAAGACCGAGACTTGCTGGTCCAAGACATTACCATGTTCCAGGTGGTCCACAGAGTTGCCGGGGCATTGGAAAGGTTTGTGCGACAACATTGCATATAAAACAAATTGAATGCAATGTTTGCAACAGTTTATTTTCTAAATATATTAAAGAAGTATACATATAAACAGGTATATGTGCATTGAAAAGAGTATTCCTTATAAAACAAACATTTTTGTTTGAGCAAGAATAAAAGAAACTCATTTCAAACAGTGCAATCAGAAACATTTAACTCTTGGTAAGTTACAGTAACATTTTTTAACAAATCAAAACATCTGCCTTTTCTCAAGTATTTGGAATGTATGAATATACAGTATTAAATATTGTCACACACATTAAACTTTCACTGCGCTTTCCCTCTTAGATTTTTTTCTGCATTGTTGAAGCAAACTAATTATCATTCAAATTCTTCTTTTGTCCTTGATTTGAATAGATTCAAGGAGGGGCTGAAGGTCCTTGGTGTTTTGGATGCAATCAGGATGCATCCAGAGAGTTTCAGGGCTTTAATGTGCCACGAACCATCGGCTCTCACTGCTGACATAATGGACAATCTTTTCCAAGTCCGGCTGTCAGAAGTGGGAAGCAACAAGAGAAGGGCAGAGGAACTTGTTGTACCGTTCTGGAGAGATTACCTGCAAGATGTCGAAGGTAAATACTAATGCTTTTATAGATTTATTTTTTATTTTTTTACTTTTCACTGTAGATAAACTTTATCTCAGTCTTTTAATTCTTTCTCCATATCCTTATATTCTTTCTTTCTTTCTTTCTTTTTACCGTCGTAATTACAATAATTTTTTTTACTAGCAAGATTTTTCAATACTGTATTTTTAACTTGGTGTCCTTTTAAATAATTCAGTTTTTTCTTTCTTGTGTTCTTGCATGTTTGACTGTGTTTCAGAGCTAGAGGGTCCATTGAAGCTAGGTAAAGTCCTTGCCTTTGCAACAGGGGCAAGTGTCATCCCTCCAGTTGGCTTTTCTCCTAAACCATCCATCGATTTCCTGCATCAACATTCCTCCAGTCCCAAACAGCGTTTGCCAATGGCGAACACTTGCATCAACTGCCTTAAGCTGCCACTGCTTGACACTTATGAGGATTTTAGGAAGACCATGGACTTTGCAATAAGTAACACGCAGGGTTTTGGTAGAGAATAACTGGAAGACATTATGTTCCAAGCATGTTCATGATGTTTGAGCTGGAACAACCACTTCTGTCTTTGTTAGTTAAGAAAAGCAAAGTTCAGGAAAAAAGTAAATCTTAAAGAACACGTTTTCAATACTTATTAACCATTATACCCATTTACTTGTTCTGACTGAGTAATTAGGAAAAAAATTAAGGTGTTGTGACACAGTGGTACAAAAACAAACAAACAGATGTTTTAACGGTTGCTTTTATTCTGTTACAAAACAAAGTGTGCTTAAAAGTTCCTTGCCACTTAATGTCTTCTGCAAACCAAGTATTTCCAGCAAGAGTGTTTACCGTTCACTAAGAAACAAAGTGTGCTTAAAAGTTCCTTGCCACTTAATGTCTTCTGCAAACCAAGTATTTCCAGCAAGAGTGTTTACCGTTCACTAAGAAACAAAGTGTGCTTAAAAGTTCCTTGCCACTTAATGTCTTCTGCAAACCAAGTATTTCCAGCAAGAGTGTTTACCGTTCACTAAGAACATTCACCAGACCTACAAATAATTGTATGCCATGATTACCATCATCACTCAATGGGACAAATGCTTCTTGAATTATGTCCATAATGGTTCGATTTACATTAAAGTCATTTGCCGGAACGACAATGTTGTTTTCTGTCTGAAATGGTAGGTGGGGGCCTTCATTGATTCCAAAAGTCTCATTTGAAGTCCTTTCAAAAATGTCATCAATGGCCAGGTTTCCTACTCCAGCACTGTTCAGAACTCCTCTCTGCCACAGCTGTAGAGGAGTTTGTCCACCTTCTGTAGATAATCCATGGTGGTTCCACTGATTTTGGAACTCAGCCGCTGACCTTTGAACTCTTGGTAAGTAGATGTAGTGAAGGCAAAACAAATGGAGTTCATTTGTAGAATCCAATATGCCCTCATTTTCCATGAAGGTAAAAAGGTTACTATAATGAAATGAGACAACTCTGTTAAGCTCTGCCCACAGCCGTTCTATTCGCTGATTATGGACACTTCGCCCAGTGATGACACTGCCTCTATTTAATCCTCTTCTCTCTAGCATATATCTTGCAACTCCTGTATTCTCCATGCCATGGTCACAGCGTATTCTTGAGGGTAGACCAAAGTTGTGTACACCAACGCTAAACAGACTCAAAACACTTATTGCCCTGTTGTTATTGAGGCACTGCAAATAAATGATGGTACGGCTAAAGCCGTCAACGCAGCCGTGAAACACCATCCTCCATCTCACCAGCTTATGGTTGCTATCTATATGCCTGTAGGGGGAAAAACATTTATATGAATGGTGATTATTGTTAATGGATATTGCATAATTAGAATGTTTTAATCAAATAACATGACTAACAACATGAATTCAGTTCAAGGCAGATGTTAAAGGACTCTCGCTGACTATCAACATATGTATTTTTATTCTTAATCTTGAGTAACAATTAGTTTAAATGCAACCTTGGAAGCTACAAAGTCTATTTTTGACATCTAGTATTTTTTCAGTATAATTATTTGACTCAAATATACTTGAAGTCTCAATTACATGTATTAATCAAAATGCAGTGCAATATCTGAAACAGGAAATGTCTGATATTTGTTAATTGTACTATAGTTATTGATATATTCATGTTTACTAATACACTGATAATGTATGGATATGATATGTGTACGTATTTACTGCGTGCCTAGTTCTGGTATAGTTGCACATTTGCTACAACAGTGGACTACAAGTAACCTCACATACCGCCTCCCACTGGCGTTGTAAGTGCAGCTAACAGACCCAAACCCACATGTGTACAGCCAGAGAAGTAAGGATGCAGGAAAACAGTATAAAGTTTTACCTACATTACAGCCTACATGGAATAATTAAGTAATTGTTATTTCTTACTTCCCAATACTTACTATCATAACATAATAGACCTATAACTAGTAAATCAAAATTACATCTAGTAACATAATGTAATGTTAAAAAGTACTCACCATAATTGATTTGGAGTTTGAACATTGTAAATTCTTCGCCGGATTGCACGGCGGCGCCG
>NC_137227.1:18589043-18591543 GCF_949987685.1 Ammodytes marinus
ATAGCTAATAATGCTTTTGTTTTGCACTTGCTTTTCTATTTTTCACCTGCTAGGGTAGGGCCCTATGATTTCCGCGATAACGAAAACGCGGACGGAATCACGGAATCGGGCAATAAAAACGGAATCTGCATGTTAACACGGAATGTCACGGAATTCGCCATTATTTTGGTGAAATTCAATTTCCAAGGCAAAGGGAAACAACACGGTTGAAATTAAAGCAGAACTAGGGAGGAATTATGGTTTGGCGACATCTAAAGACCAAACTACTGCCGTGAAAAGTAGAGCCTGGCTGCAGTAACGGTAATGTAACACACGGCGCCAAACCCCTTTCACAAATCTGTCTATTCATTGTTTACGTATTAATTTATCCATATACGTAACTCTGGCATGTACATAACTTAACCTATTGTTAATAATATGGTCTGTTTATACATTCGGCATATGATTAAAGCATCTAAAAGGCACGTAATCATGTTAAACGTTTACTGTTATAAGTTATTAATACCACTCGCTCCCGCAGATACACAGCACAGGGAGGTCTTATATTCAGCCATTGCTAAAGGGAGTGTTGTATTATGGAACGGCCGCTTCGGTACGAAATTCCAGTCTCAACAATGTTTCCTACACGCAATTATAACTAGCGTCTACAGCCCGTTGTTTTCATGTAGTGTAACCTACCTGTAGTGTTACATTATTCAACTGTAGTTGCCGTGATGTCGGCTAACGCTGATGCTAATGATAACTAGCTCTCTGTCGCACAATAGACTGTAGGTTGGTGTTGCAGCCCGCTGTTGGGTGAAGGGCTGTCCCACAGGTAAAAGCCATGGACTTATAAAGCCTGTCCAATATTCACTCTAGTCCAGCTTCTTGAAAAGTTTACAAGGACTTTATTATTTATGTAAAAAAAAATATTTAATGCTTCACTTGAAGCACACAATTAATGGCTTTATTTTCTTATATAGCCTAGCTACCCAACAAATCTGTTTTTTAGTTTTTTTTTAAGCACTAAAAACAGTGCAATGTTGTGATGTATTTTAAATTTTGCCTTATATCTGATTAAATTGTTAGAATATTATTTGTTCGCAATAATTAGACACTCGTTCTGATGACGAAATGAGTGTTAATTGTAAAAAAAACGGAAATCATGAGATTAAAACGGAAAAAACGGAATTTGTGAAAAAATAAAACGGAATTTGGAAAAAAATAAAACGGATTTCATAGGGCCCTACTAGGGGCCATGATGATTTATTTCCTATTCCTTTTTGGACCCTAGGCTGTTATTGACATGAGTGACTGAGCTCTTTGACAATGCGACATGTAAAGTTACTATCAGTATCTCTGGCTTAGGGCCCCCCTGAGCCCTTGGGCCCCTGGGCCTGGTTGCATGCAGTTTTCTTCTCAAAGTGCACCAGATTGATGAATTTTACTTTAAAAGGTTGCATTTTTTTCTTCCGGGGGAGCATTCCCCCGGACCCCCCCTAGAAGGTCCAGGGTCCCCACCTCAGTCTCCCTATTTAGCCTACTGTGCAAACAGTGATGGTCCGGCAGACCGTAGCGGCAGTCAGCTGTCAGGACAGTGAACTCCCCCCCACTCGCACTAATGGCTGTAAATGGAGCGGACACGGAGGCTAAACATATAGCCGTTCTGCCAGCTACGCTCTCTATATCTTATAGGCTATTCATGCATCAGGCCTGTGTTGGACCACTACTCACGAGTGGCTGTGTGAGGCAGCGCAATTATGGGAAATATAGGACCGGCAAAAGCGGATGCGCGCGCAGTACAACTTAGAGTATACCCACTTCTCCAGGCACCACTACACCACTGCATACACTGATAGCAGCAGGCTAACTATCGACATTCACACGAGGCAAGTTTTTGACATAACAACAAGCGAGCATTTAGTGTTTAGAAAATAAAAATACAAATAATATTAATTTAAAAAAATTATAATCAGAATCGAGAGTGTGTGTGTCTGTGTGTGTGTTTGCATGTTTCTGTGTTTCTGTGTTTGTGTGTGTGTGTGTGTGTTTCTGTGTGTGTGTCTGTGTGTGTTTGTGTGTGTGTGTGTGTGTGACACAGGAGGGCCTTTGTGATCGCCGAGGGCCCGGCCTGGGAAATAGTGTTTTAAACATCACTGTGGGGCTCGTAACAAGGCGGTTGATGGGCACGTAGGGAGTTCACAGTGTGTGTGTGTGTGTGTGTGTGTGTGTGTGTGTGTGTGTGTGTGTGTGTGTAGGTGTGTGTGTGTGTGTGTGTTTAATGTAGTGTTTGCATGTGTGTGTGTGTTCCTCTGTCCATGTGTGTTTGTCTGTCCGTGTGTGTGCGTGCGTGTTTGTCTGTCCGTGTGTGTGTGTGTTTGTGTGTTTCTGCGTGCGTGCGTTCGTGCATGCATGCGTGCATGCGTGCGTGCATTTGGTGTGTGTGTGTGTGTGTGTGCGTGCATGAGTTTGTGCGTTTGGTGTGTGTGTGTGTGTGTGTGTGTGTGTGTGTGTGTGTGTG
>NC_137227.1:18639043-18646543 GCF_949987685.1 Ammodytes marinus
CCGACATGAGGCTACACTACTACAATGTTGCCAAAAACTCGGCCCAATAAATGACCTGCTTGATCTATCTATCTATCTATCTATCTATCTATCTATCTATCTATCTATCTATCTATCTATCTATCTATCTATCTATCTATCTATCTATCTATCTATCTATCTATCTATCTATCTATCTATCTATCTATCCATCTATCCATCTATCTATTTATCTATCCATCCATCTAACTATCTATCTATCCATCCATCTAACTAAAAATGACCAACTTTTATCAAGTGATTTTTACACTATAAATGTAATGTATGTGTTGGAGTTTTAGCCCCTCTCTCCCACATGGCCACACTACTACAATGTTTGCCCAAAACTCGGCCCATTAAACGTCCTGCTTGTGAGTCCATGTGACTGTTGTGTTTACGAGGCTCCGTCCGCTCGTTATCGGCTGCTGTGTGAAAGTTAAAAATGGACCGAACGAGCGGGACAAAGTCAACTTTTCCACTCTGGCAACAACGAGCAAGAGCAACCCAACTGAACACGCGATGAAAACATGTTTTTTTTCATGCTCACACACACACACACACACACACACACACACACACACACACACACACACACACACACACACACATCATAACTTTAGATGTTACAAGCAACGAGAGAGTGTGTTAAAAACGTCACTTGCCCATTTCTTGCCCATTGTTTCCCTTCAGTTTCTTTTAGCTTTTGAAGTCAGTGGGGGGCTGTTTAAGACACACACACACTCACACACACACACACACACACACACACACACACACACACACACACACACACACACACACACACACACACACACACACACACACACACACACACACACACACACACACACACATAAACTTACAAACACGTACTGTTTTTGAGGAAATCCCATAGACTCAGGGTGGATTAGTCCCGCGCCCCTAACCTTTCCTGTTCTAACTTTGTCTGCACGTGTCGGTGTGTGTGTGTGTGTGTGTGTGTGTGTGTGTGTGTGTGTGTGTGTGTGTGTGTGTGTGTGTGTGTGTGTGTGTGTGTGTGTGTGTGTGGACCAGGACCTTAACCCGGCCCTGACCTTAAAACGCACCAACGTCTGACACACACATAGAATATTGTCTCTGTGTATGTGTTTGAGTGTGTGTGTGTGTGTGTGTGTGTGTGTGTGTGTGTGTGCGTGTGTGTGTGTGTGTGTGTGTGTGTGTGCGTGTGTGTGTGTATGCGTGTGTGTGTGTGTGTGTGTGTATGTGTGTGTGTGTGTGTGTGTGTGTGTCCTTTATCTGTGTGGACCATCTATCTAAAAACACACTTCGTACTAATAAACTCAAACCCTTCAGATCAACATTAGCAAATCCCCGACTTAACCCTCTGAACCCAACGTCAACAATGTGAAAACAGCTGTTAATTAGAGGTGCTCCGCGGAACTTTCAGTTTGTGTTCCTTCTAGCGCCCCCCTTTGGACAAAATCAGTAGTGTTTTACCACGCCAGCTGTTGTTCCTGGGTGAGCGTATACCCATGACAAAGGCATTAAGAAAAACTATATAAAAATAGCATTCTTTGCACTGATGGCTTTGTTTGCTGTTACACGTCATATGGGATCATCAGAGGAGAAATTAGACTGTTTCAGAAATATTTAAAAGTTACTCGTAGCACCTTTAAATTAGGTTTTATAATATTTTTGAACATTTATTTTCAACACGATTTGTCTAAAAGCTTAATGGGACGTCCAACTTTTGAGTACATTGATTTTGACTATTTTGACTATTTTTACTAGAGGCTTTAACTGACACAGGCTGAGATCTGACAATACGTTTTGGAGATGTATTCAGTGGCAGGGGAGTGGACGCTGTGTTTTCGGATTATTATGGAGAGACATTGAAGGCACCAATGGACACATTCACACGCACAAAACACTTTACAATGTCAGAGGTGTTCCTGAACGTAGGCGTATCTTTACAAGAGAGCGTCAACTGATCGAACAAATACATTTGAAATTCACAAGCAACATGACGGGAGAGATTTTTAAGGGAGAAAAGGACTGTCATTGTTCGTCATTCTTTGGGTTTATTTTTTATTTTCTTCTCCTTTTTTTCTGTCGTTTTTCATCCCTCTGCTGGCTTGGCCGGTCCAAACGGTCCAACCATCTTCATGGCCGCATAGTTCTGTAAGAGGTTAAAAAATTAAAATTAATAAACAATTAGGTGGTTTTCTTATGTGTGTGTGTACATCTATCTATCTATCTATCTATCTATCTATCTATCTATCTATCTATCTATCTATCTATCTATCTATCTATCTATCTATCTATCTATCTATCTATCTATCTATCTATCTATCTATCTATCTATCTATCTATCTATCTATCTATCTATCTATCTATCTATCCATCCATCCATCCATCCATCCATCCATCCATCCATCCATCTATTTAAACTACCTAACTGAAAATGATCAACAACACAAAAAAAGAAGTTGAAATAAGACCCCGATTATAATAAAATGTCTCAAAAAAACAAAAAAGCGAATTCCTTTACACACAAACACACACACACACACGCGCAAATACATACACACACTCTTTAACTCTCTCTCACACACACACTCTCTCTCTCTCACACACACACACATACACACACACAGACTCACCGGGAAGGAGTAGAGGAAGACTCCAAAGAAGAGGAAGAGGAGGAAGAGGATGATGAAGAGGAGGATGAACCATTTGAAGCGTCTCCACAGGATGAAGCGCAGGGTTTTATACGGAGAGGAAAACCACAGGAAGGAGGTCTCTGGACGCCTGGAGGGGGGTGGGGGGGGGGAGAGAGAGAGAGGGAGGGAGAGGGAGGAGAGAGAGAGAGGGGGGGAGAACTTTATTTTTGGGCTGTCAAGGTTCACTTGATCACGCAAATTTTATTTAAAAGGGACTAATTTTTTTTGAGGGGCGCGTGCAAGTTCTTAGGTGATGACCCTTGGCTCGCCCCGTAGTTAGATCAGTGGTGAAGCAGTCATGTTGTGTATTTCAACGATCACAATATTATTGTGATATAATATAATTTGTCACAATAATAATAAACAAAAATGTGTATAAAGCTTATTTTTCCACCTCCATGTTGATAGATTAAAAAAGTTAAAGATCCTTTTCAAGGACAGACAAAAGAATGAGCAATTCATTTGCTATGGACAATCGTACAATTTATCGCTGCTACAAACATAAATCAATTATTAATTATTAAATATTAAATAGTGAGTGTGTGTGTGTGTCTCACTGAGGCTCCTCTAGATGAGGGTTCATGTGTGTGTGTGTGTGTGTGTGTGTGTGTGTGTGTGTGTGTGTGTGTGTGTGTGTGTGTGTGTGTGTGTGTGTGTGTGTGTGTGTCTCACTGAGGCTCCTCTAGATGAGGGTTCATGTGTGTGTGCGTGTGTGTGTGTGTGTGTGTGTGTGTGTGTGTGTGTGTGTGTGTGTCTCACTGAGGCTCCTCTAGATGAGGGTTCATGTTGGGCTCATCTCTGCCGGGTCCCGCCGGCCTCTCCTCCTGCTCCTGCTCCGTACAGATCTCCAGAGACATCTCAACCTTCCCCTGGAACACAGGCAACGGGACGCCATCTTAAAATACCATTTATTTATTTTTTAACCTTTATTTATACCAGAGACTCTTTTTCAAAAGGAGACCTGTTACCATTCACACACCGATAGCAGCAGGCTAACTATCAGTATTCACACGAGGCAAGGTGGGTGAAGTGTCTTGCCCAACGACACAACAACCATGACACAAGTGGCAGGGCGTTGATCGAACCGCCAACCCTTTGATCATTGGCCGACCCGCTCTACCACCTGAGCCACTGTCGTCACGTTGATGGGACCCTTAACTACAGGGTCGGTGGTTCGATCCCCGCCACATGTCAAATTGTGTGTGTGTGTGTGTGTGTGTGTGTGTGTGTTTACCGCTATAGTCTTTTCTCCTTTCTGCTCACACACACAGGGCCACCACCCCTTCACTGTCTTCTGTTCGAACAGAGAGACCAGTTTCTCTGCAGGCTGAGAGAGCAGCTCCAGACCACACTTCTCTGGAGACTTGGCCGGACGCAACATGTGGTTCAAGTCCATTACCAGGTTACCTACAGACAGAGGGAGAGAGATAGAGAGAGAGAGAGACAGGCAGACAGACAGGCAGACAGACAGAGAGACAGAGGGAGAGAGATAGAGACAGACAGACAGACAGACAGGCAGACAGACAGACAGACAGATAGAGAGAGACAGAGAGACAGACAGACAGACAGACAGACAGACAGACAGACAGACAGACACAGACAAAGAGAGACACACACAGTTATATTATATATTTTATAGTATGTTCATTAAAAGATAAAACCACAAAATGCATTTCCTGACGAAAAATCGTGTGAATGCTGTTTGCTGAAAAGCTGACAGCACACACAGTGCAGACAGGTAGAGGATCGTGAGGAGAAAGTGATTTTGCCGACAAACATTCTCCAGAATCACTGTCCTTTAAAGGTGCAGTGTGTAATATGACATCATCAAGAAAGTTCTACAAAGTTCTAGAATGCAACACTCCCTGGGTAACCCCAACCCTTTCGAATAATAACAGAAGCTACAGTGGCCTTTAAGGACAAGAACAATTCTACATTTTAAACAATGCACCTGATGACATTCCAACTATGACACTTTCAAGATGGCGGCACTAGGCCTTGGTCCAAAATATGCAGAAATATGGACATATATGAGACCCTTTCTAAGGGGAAAAAAAAATAATTCAAAAAAATGTTTTCAGCTATTATGCACTAAATTAAATGTACTTATGGATATTATAATTACTTTCTACAAAATCTGCTAGGAAATAAAACCCCAAATTCTACACACTGCAGCTTTAATGTACAATGGTGACTTAATTTTTTTTTTTGTGAAACACCTTTTAAAAGAAAGATTTTATAATAATATATATACAGTATATGATAGATTTTAGAAAATACATAACGATATGAACTAAAAGTATGTGTTAAACTAACCCTAACCCTGTAATGTGAGAACCTCTGATGACCATGTGGTGAAGGTTTGAGTTGATACAGTTTTAATGATTGTTGACATTAAGTACAGAGGGAGTGTGGGTTGATGGAAGGCTGTAGAGAGACTGGACGGGCATTGGAAGTATTTTTTCACTATTTTTCCAGAATAATCTACATTCTAACAGTGTGTGTGTGTGTGTGTGTGTGTGTGTGTGTGTGTGTGTGTGTGTGTGTGTGTGTGTGTGTGTGTTGGCAGGAATATAGGCCTGTGTCCGACCCTCGCGCCGCGTTTAGGAAGAGTAACAGTCAGCGGTCCGAGCTGACGAGGTGAAGACAGGCCGGAATGGGAGAAATGCTTTGAGGCGGCCACACACACACACACCTTCTCTCGCTCTCACACACACACACACGCACACACACACACACACACACACACACACACACACACACACACACACACACAGCGATCAGGGTCTGGATTCCTCATCTACCTCTCAGTCTACACACTGTAAAGATGAAAAAGTTTGAAAAACTACATTTTACAAGGCAGCTGCCTGCACTAGATTGTTTTAGTTTTGAGGTTAAAAACTAATATTTTTTTGGTTAAATGATTGTTTTTTTGTCATTTTCAAGCTTTATTAGACAGTACAGAGTTGAAATGGGGAGACAGAGAGAGAGAGAGAGAGAGAGAGAGAGAGAGAGAGAGAGAGAGGGGGGGGGGGGATGACCTGCAGTAAAGGTCCACGGGTCAGATTTGAACCCGTGACCACTGCAACGAAGGCCGGAGCCAATATGGTACACGCTCTATCCAGTATGCCATCGAAGCATCCAAATATCTTCAAGTTTTTTAAGTTTCTATTTCTTTACAGTGCTGACTGTCTGTCATCGTTTATTTTTGGGGGCAAAGAAAGAAAGGATGAAATGGAATGAGAGGGGGAGAGGGACAGAGGGAGAGGTGGAGAGAGAGAGAGAGGAGGAGAGAGAGAGAGGGGGGGAGGGAGGGAGAGAGAGAGAGGGAGAGAGAGAGGAGGAGAGAAAGAGAGAGGGAGAGAGGCGCGGTTGGTTCATAGTTATTCCAGTATGGGACGGGCCCGGGGGCGAAAGCGTCAGGGGTGAAGGAGAGGCAGCATTATGACAGCTTGAGTCTGGGAGGAGAGAAAATAAGAGTCAGCCCTTCCTCTGTCAGAAATGTGCCAACGCGGGGGAAATGGAACGGCGTTAATTCTTTAGATAAATGTTATCGCAGTAGTTTGTCTCTACGCACGTGGCACTGTGGTTTACCCTGGACGGATGTAGGTGTGTTTGTGTGTGTGTGTGTGTGTGTGTGTGTGTGTGTGTGTGTGTGTGTGTGTGTGTGTGTGTGTGTGTGTGTGTGTGTGTGTGTGTGTGTGTCTGTGTGTGTGTGTGTGTGTGTGTGTGTGTGTGTGTGTGTGTGTGTGTGTGTGTGTGTGTGTGTGTGTGTGTGTGTGCGTGCGATCAGTGGAAAAAAAATACCGTCTAAATGTTCAACCCAAAATGATTTAAGTGTATTTCTACAACCAAAAAGGAGTGTGTGTAGAGGTTGGTCTTACTCGGATCCATTTCCAGTACGGCCTTTTAAATATTCTAGATTGAATTAAAACTGATGCAGGGTCTCTGACTGTCTGACTGCTTTTATTCCTTAACTGCAATTGTACTGATATATGATGTGAGAAAAATTATTTTAGTAAGTGTTAAAAATTCAAGACAAAACGGGCCAAGATTCTGCTTTTGGGTATTTTTCTTACAAATACTGGGACAAAAATATGTTAAAAATGTTTACAAAAATTGTGATTGTGTATCATGATTTTATCATGACACATGTATAACCAGGGTGTACACACACACGCACTCACACACACACACACACGCACTCACACACACACACACACACACACACACACACACACACACACACACGCACACACACACACACACACAGAGCTATGTGTGTTACCGAGGTAGTCGTCGAAGGAGAACTTGTCGTTGTCCCAGACCTGGATGGTGAGTTTAGGAGACACTTTAGTTTCTGCTTTGTCCAGACTCCAGAAATGTTCCTGAAGAAAAACACAACGATTCAAACAGTCAGTAAATGCTCTAGTATAAGTATATGATTTCCGTTAAACACACACACACGCGCACACACACACACACACACACACACACACACACATCCACACACACACACACACACACAAACACACCCTCACAGTGTGGAAGTGGGGATGTAGTGAGAGATGTGTCGATAGAGTGCCGATCCAAACTGATAGGAGCCTCGTTCTCATCACCTCACACACAATCACAAAATGTATCAGAGTGTGTGTGTGTGTGTGTGTGTGTGTGTGTGTGTGTGTGTGTGTGTGTGTGTGTGTGTGTATTAGACCTATTATCACCTCTGCTGAATTCACACTAAACTGCCAGACGGTTTCTGATCCCATGTCACCATAGT
>NC_137227.1:18656543-18659043 GCF_949987685.1 Ammodytes marinus
GCATGCAACAGCAAACGAGACCATCAGTGCAATGAATGCTATTTTAATATAGTTTTTCTTAATGCCTTTGTCATGGGGTATACGCTCACCCAGGAACTACAGCTGGCGTAGTAAAAACACTACCGCTTTTGTCCAACAGGGGGTGCTAGAATTAACACAATCTGAAAGTTCCTCGGAGCACCTTTAAGTATTTCAAACAATTTCAAATAGAATGGAGAGGTTTTTAGAGTTGCTTTACACGTGCAATATGTACATGTCTATCCCTGCACACTCTCACATCTTAATTTTCTGGATTTATCACATCATATATTTAGTATGTAGTATTTTATTTTAGGGGGGGGGGGCTGATTTATGAGCTTTCACCACTTTCCAAGGTCTGCAGTAGCGCTCCCCTCTCAGTGCGGCTAAGACTACTCATGTTTACATACTGTAAAATTTAACGTTTTTTGAATATTTTCCAGCTTAACACACAGGGGCGAATCAGCGGTCTTATGATTTCTATACTCACTCCGTCTGGGCCATTCTACTGAAAGCGATATCTCATGAACACTTTGAGGGATTTTTCTTTAAATGTGCCCTGCGTTCCCTACTATTTAGTATGCCAGAAAAAGATTTAGGATGTCCCAATACCGGTTGGTCGATTGTAGTATGCCAAAAATACATAAATGCCCAACTAACTCCAATAGCATTCAGGAGTATTCCTCTTTATTCTTGACATAAAAAAAAATCTTCCTTATCTGATTTTTTTTATCTCCTGTGGCCCTAAAACTCTTCTGTACTTTAGAATGTAGTGTAGTAAAAAAGAAAGAGTATGTGAATTGGAACGCAGGGTTTGTATAAATGTCCCCTCTGACTACAAGGATGAACTGAATAGATTTTGGAGGTCAAAGGTTGAATGTTACTGTGACTTTACTTATTGTCAGGTTGCAGTGACAAGTTTGTGTGCCTTGCCGGAGCATACAACCAACAGGCAGAATTTCTTGTTAAAGTTTATATCCCTAATATAGCATACATTTTTTTCTTATTATTATTTTTTAAGTGTTTTAATTTGTTGTTTCATATGTTTTTAGCAACAAAGCTATATTCTATTCTGTTCCATTCAATTCCCCACTCACCACATACACAAACACACACACACACTCACACTCTTACCAGCCCCCCCTCCACACACACACACACACACACACACACACACACACACACACACACACAATCACACACACAATCACACACACACACTCACTCACCCAGGTCTACAGCGGTGTACTAGTCTCAGACACACGCACACACGCACACAAACACACACACACACACACACACCCCCCGCCCACACACACACACACACACATACAGACACACACACACACACACACACACAGACACACACACTCACCCAGGTCTGCGGCAGAGTACTGGTCCCCTCTGAAGTGGACTGAGTCTTCCTGGTAAACTGGTTTGGGAAGGTTCCGTCTCTCACACACTCGGGACAGAAGCTGTCTGGGGCTCAGCTGGTCTCTCCACTGGTTCACCCCAGAACTGATGGGCCACAGACACAGAGAGAAAATGGGTGAGATTATGTTTTTTTTTGTTTTTTTTAAACCTTTATTTCTACAGGTAAATCCCATTGAGACCGGAGACTCTTTTGCAAGGGAGACCTGATCCCATTTACACGTTACCATTCACACACACATTCATACACCGATAGCAGCAGGCTAACTATCGACATTCACACGAGGCAAGGTGGGTGAAGTGTCTTGCCCAAGGACACAACAACTATGACACAGGTGGCAGGGCGGGGATCGAACCTCCAACCCTTTGATCATCAGCCGACCTGCTCTACCAACTGAGCCACAGTCGCCCCAAGATTATGTGAGCAGGTCGTTCTCTGCATGTCATTCCCCCTCTCTGACCCATTTAATGAATGTCTCTCCAACTGTCTAATCAAGCATGAAAAATGCAAAAGTGGATAAAGGAACGTGAGATAGGGAGGATGGGGAGATATTGTGAGACAGAGATTGATGCTTTCATTGTCCCATATAAAGCGTTGTCACGTCTCACTCACACACAGGAGGACTGGGGCAGGCCGCACACACACACACACACACACACACACACACTCACAGGCAGTAGGACATGGGCAGGCCGCACATGGCTCCGTGCTTGGAGAGGAATCTGTTCTCGAGGTCGATCTGCGTCTCTCCGACCTTCTCGTCTCTGGAGATGACGTCATGGTCGTACACAGACACTCGCAGGTCTTTGTCCAGAGGCAGGGAGCACGTCAACTCAAACATCCTGCAAGGGGACAGACAGACAGACAGACAGACAGACAGACAGACAGACAGACAGACAGACAGACAGACAGACAGACAGACAGACAGACAGACAGACAGACAGACAGATAGATAGATAGATAGTTATTTATCCAGAGGCAGGGAGCAGGAGAGCTCAAACATCCTGCAAGGGGATAGATAAAGGGTTTGGATAGATAGATAGATAGATA
>NC_137227.1:18669043-18671543 GCF_949987685.1 Ammodytes marinus
ACCAAGTAACTCCTTTGTCTACTTTATGCACCATACAGTGCTGCTTGAAAGTATGTGAACCCCTTGAGCCTTTATGAATTTTATTTATCAATACCAGTATTTTTTATATGAAATAACAGATTTTTGTTTATCAATTAAACATTTTTCTTTTCCAGAAATCAATTGTTAAAACAGATTTTAAAAAATGATTTGCCAACTTTTGTATGTGAAAAAGTTTGTGAACCCTGAGCTGCATTGGTAATCAGGTGGGCCAAATTTGTGATGAAATGGACCAATGTAATAAAGAAATTGGGTGGCACTAGATAAAACAGAGATCAAACCAGGTCAGTGTAGGCCCACCAAAGTGAACCCATACAGATCAGACATGCCAAAAGGGAAAGACAATCTCAGAGGATCTCAGGAAGAGAGATGTGATGTTGCACATTTGTCTGGGGACAGCTATCAATTAATTTATTTGGTTCTTGTGCCATAAACAGCTTGTGTGCATTAAGATCAGCATGATGAAACAAGAGTACTAGCAAGTCTGTGTCATCACCTACTGAGACTGTGTCTTTTGTTCTGGCAGAGGCAATGGCAGTTTGGACAATGAGCACATCTGCATCGTGCTTTGCATGGTTTGTGAAACACCATTTTTTGTCTTACAAGTTTCTTTGAAAATGAATTTTAATATGCAAATGAGCTATACACTTATCAAATGTAGGCTACCCAAATTATATCCGCATAGGCTTAATTTGAACCTTTACTCCTACCACATTAAAACTTTACACAATGAAAGTCTACATGAAAAGTAAAACATTTGTATTAGAAGTTAACTTATAATGGTCAAGGCTTTCCAGAAGGGGTTGGTCGAACGTCAGAACAGGGGTCACATCATACTGCAGAGCTTGAGTTGCCACAAACCTCAATGTTGAGTATATGCAGGATTAATCACTGGGATCAAGATCAATCATTGGAAGGAATGTTACTGAAGCTCTCCCAGGGTGTTCATCTAGAAGATGCAGGATCTGCATCATACCAGACCATGATGGCCTTTGAGAGTGAAGGAGGAGGGTTGTCTTCCACAAAACATCCAGCTGTGATGTTTTGTTATCTGCTGGCAACAGAGCCAGTGGCTGATACACAATAGGTTCACGTATAGGAGGAATCATAAAGTACTGAATGTGTATGCGACCAACTGCACGATGCAGATGTGCTCATTGTCCAAACTGCTATTGCCTCTGCCAGAACAAAAGACACAGTCTCAGTAGGTGATGACACAGACTTGTTAGTACTCTTGTTGCATCATGCTGATCTGAATGCACAGGAGCCGTTTATGGCACAAGAACCAAAGAAAGCAACAAAAACAAGACGGATATGGTGCATAAAGTAGACAAAGGAGTTACTTGGTCCCAAGGTGTGTGACAATCTCTTCTTTCTCCATGCCATTTCAGGCTGTGATTCTACGTCTCGTCTATTTGGCATAGGAAAGGGAATGGCACTAGCCTGGAAATCCAGACCTGCCACTAGGCGCTGGCAAGTTAAATGTGCTGCGCCTGTTGGTCTGGGCACTCTCCATTGAAGCTCATTAAATATGTCAAGAAATCCTGAGCTACATTTCAATTGGTTCTATCTGATATGGGCAGGCCAGAGCCCTATGTATGGTGCTCTGGGGCGGACGTAAACGGATGACGACAGTGCGCCGTCGAAGCCGTGATAGTAAACATCAAAGATAGCTGCGGATATGTTGTTTGAGTTTGAGACGGCTTTGGCCTCGACCCTTTACAATTTGGAAGACGGCACTCAATCTTTCATTAGCAAGTAAGAGGAATATTCTGTTTTGCAGACGACCACGGCAAAAGTTAAATTTAACAGTTAATCCCGCTGTTCGCTAAATGAACGGGGCTTAATACGGCACATTGTTCATTGCTCTGATTGGTTGTAGTGCTATCAAATTGCGTGCAGTGGCATTTGAAGAGACAAATCTAATTCATGAGAGGCACCCCTGGCAGGTAAGCCAGGCAGTTTTTCAGGTTTGAGGCCAGTCTAAAAGCAGCATTGCCATCACCCATTGGCAGTAGGATGATTGGATATTCAATAAGTGTGGAGCTCATGTGCATATTCAAATGCATTTAAAAAGAAACTTGTAATACAAAAAAAGTGACTTTTCAAGTATACTTTTACTATGTAAAGTTTTATTGTGGTAGGAGTAAAGGAAAAAATTAAGCCTATTTGGGTTTATTTTGGGCATGTACGATTAGTGTATAGCTCATTTGCATATTAAAATCCATTTTCAAAGAAACTTGTAATAGCCTACAATTTTTTTTTATTTTCATGGATACTTTCATTGTGTAAAGTTTCATTTTGATAGGACTAAGGGAAAAAAATAGCCCTATTGGGATTTATTGGTGTTTCGCCTTATTGGCACACATCTCGGATTGATGAGAATTAAACATATTTCCTCAACTAGGATTTCTTAGGACTTTTAGTATGTTGTTCTGGACACCTCATAGAAATTATCTGA
>NC_137227.1:18686543-18691543 GCF_949987685.1 Ammodytes marinus
ATTTAGGTATTTTTTTATTTGACTAAACGTTGTTTGTTTATCATCCTATACAACCATCTTTTCATCGTCATTGTCTCAACATTATTTATTTTTGTTCAATACTCTGAACCAAGAATCGCAGACCTTAACGCACTTACATCAATTACATTTTCCATAATCATACTTGCACGACTCTGAAGGATACAGAAGGATGTGCTAGCTATTGTAACATGTGCATATTTTTTTTAAGATTTCAGAAGAAATTGTTGTACAAAAAGGAATTGTATTTGTTTCATGATGATATCTAAGTTAAAATGTTTTATCCTATTCACCGGCAGTGTCTCGCCTTATAGTAGACGGACGGTAACAGATCAATGAACTAATAAACATTAGAATAAATGTTTGACACTCTGGTTAACGTCAGTACTTGAATATGAATGAATGGAATGAGTTAAAAGATGAGTCTGTGTGTTACCTACATGGAGGCTGGTGCAAGAAGTGGAAAGGTTAATGATAGCTGAACTGGTCCCATCTGCAAACTGTGGGACAAACGCACACACACACACATGCGAACATACACACACACACACACACCCACACACGCACACACACACACACACACACGAACATACACACACACACACACACATACACACACACACACACGAACACACCCAAACACACACAAATATTTTCAACGTTACCTGGTTAGGGTTAGCCACAATATTAGCATCAAAGCACAGAACAAAAACAAATACAGTTAGTTTAATTATGTCATTTATCCGTGAAATACATCGGTTTATGTTAGAAATACATGTTAAACACAGCATTCTTTAAAGGTGCTAAAAGGAACTTTTAAATATGTTTTCTTTGATGATCATGAATTACCTGTAACAGCAAACGAGATCATCAGTGCAAAGAATTATATTCTTATATAGTTTTTCTTACTGCTTTTGTCATAGGGTAAGCTCATCCAGGAACAACAGCTGTATTTATATTAACACTACCGCTTTTGTCCAAAGGGGGGCGCTAGAATTAACAAAAACTGAAAGTTCCTCGTAGCACCTTTAACATTAACATCATTAGACGAGACATGACATACCAACATTATGAGACATATCAGAGGCTCAAACACACAGAAAGAATCCTCGTCACCATATATTTCATATATTCCTCAAAAAAAAAGCAACAATTCACCAAAAATATGTTGGTTGCCTATTTATCCAAAACTAGAAATCTTGCAACAAATTCTACAGTACATTCATGAAGATTGTACTGTTCAGTCTTTGTCGGGCGGTAGTACATTGACATTACTGCAAAGAATATTACACACAATGATCTGTATCAGTCAGTGCGGTTACATGCAGACTCATAATCGGATAACTAAACGAATAAGACTTCAACAGGACTTTTAAACTGAATGTAAACACCTTTATCCAATCTACTTCGCACACAAATCGGCACAATAACGGACAAGAGAAGTCGGATAAGAACACCTAGCATAGTGGGGACAGCCATGCATTGGATATTTATCCGATTTCCGAAAGGCCATGTATACTCAGACAAGTGACACGGTCCGTTCGAGTGTCTAGTTCGATATATGTCTTAATCCAATCTAGTTGTGCCATGTAACCGCACTGAGTGTTGGTCAAGATAAGTTTGTAACAACGTCTCCGACTTCTACATTAAAAAAAGAAGACATTTCTGGGGTGCTCCGGTGGCGTAGTGGATAGAGCGCGTACCATATTGGCTCCGGCCTTCGTTGCAGTTGTCGCGGGTTCAAATCCGACCTGTGGACCTTTACTGCAGGTCATCCCCCCCCCCCCTCTCTCTCTCTCTCTGTCTCCCCATTTCAACTCTGTACTGGCTAATAAAGCTTGAAAATGCCCCAAAAAAAAAAAATCTTCAACATTTTTGGAGTTGTTGCTGGCATTCCTTTCTCTCGCTTCTATGTCAAAATGATAAATCGTTCCGTCTTGGTGAGAATGTACACGGGGTCGAGAAGCGTGCAAAACATTTAGCCGTCACCGCAAATGTAATTAATCGGTTGCATCACTGGTGTTGTTTGCACGCAGAGTTCTTTTGATGTCGGAGCGATTTTTATTGGATTCGGGGCGTTAATGTGCGGGCGGGGGACAGTCATTTCAGCACCCTGCTTCGGATTCAACTCTCTCACACACACACACACACACACACACACTGAAGGACATACGCTTAGCTCATACTGTACATTTCTGGACCTCCCATGTCACCAAATATTTATTGCCACCCCCTTAAAACACAACTAGACAATTGAGCGTGTGTGTGTGTGTGTGTGTGTGTGTGTGTGTGTGTGTGTGTGTGTGTGTGTGTGTGTGTGTGTGTGTGTGTGTGTGTGCGTGCGTGCGTGCGTGTATGTGTGTGTTTGTGTGTGTGTGTGTGTGTGAGTGTGCGTGCGTGCGCGTGTGTGTGTGTGTGTGTGAAAGGAAAGGAAAGGAGGAGGATGACAAAAAGTTTTTTGAGCCACCACATTCAAACCACTGTCAGCTTGATAGATAGTATGGAATGAAAGTAGGAATTTACAGTATGAAGGGAATTAATTGGGACATGGAGGGAGTCGCCCATGTGGACAGTAAAATAAATAATAATAAAATATGGACCCACAGTGGAGCGACAGAAATGTAAAATTAATAATAATAAAATTTAAAGTGCTGTAGGGAAAGGAAACAATCTCGGTTTAGAAACAATATAAAGAATTTAAAGAATTTTTAAAATAAGTAATACAAAGTTTAAAATGTGGAATGTTGACCCACCATGTCCTTAAATAGCTGAATATTTAAATAGTTGAATGGTTTAAACTTTAAATAGCTGGAAACTTGAAGGAGTTACGGTGAGCAATTTGTTTTTGTAATATTAATTACTAGAAATGCAAATTCTGAAGAAATTGTCGTGTGAATGTTGATGCTGAAAAGCTGACTGACGCGAGGCTGGATAGCTGAAAGTTCACTAAGTATGAAATATGATATAGGTAAATGAATGGTATTAAGGACTTGAATAATTTTGATATTTAAAGTTGTATACATTAAAGTATGTCCTGATTGTAGCCTTCTGTATACAAACTAAATACTTTTTATGATCTGCTATAGTATGTAGAAAAATTGAAACGAAAGAGTGCGCGATTTGGAAGGCAGGGTGAGGGGGAAAGCGCATGAAAAAATAGATGAAAGAATAAATGAGAAATAAGAACTGACGGACGGCACAGAGAGAATCCAGAACAGAAGTGTTGAATGACTGAGTCCACATCACGGCTTCAGATTCTTTCCCTGATAAAACAGAACCTCTCCACACACTGTAAAACTGAACAAGTTAGAAATACTAAAAATTTTGGGGCTCTCCGGTGGTGTAGTGGATAGAGCGCGTACCATATTGGCTCCGGCCTTCGTTGCAGTGGCCGCGGGTTCAAATCCGACCCGTGGACCTTCACTGCAGGTCATCCCCCCTCTCTCTCTCTCTCTCTCTCTCTCTGTCTCCCCATTTCAACTCTGTACTGTCTAATGAAGCTTGAAAATGCCAAAAGAAAATATCTTTAAAAAAAGAAAATGTGACTTTGGGTAACTTTTTCAGTTCTACAGTGTAGAATGAATGTTACTTCAATCTCATTTAAGAAAAGCCAATCTGGTGGTTTTCCATGTTGTAGCTCATTTACTTCAAATCCCGTGCGCTCTTCCAACAGCCACCACACACACACACACACACACACACACACACCGCACACACACACACGCCTACACACACACACACACACACACACACACACACACACAGTAGACTTTTTTCCCCCGTTTCCAGTCGTTGTGCTAAACTGCATTAACATAAAACTC
This sequence comes from Ammodytes marinus, assembly GCF_949987685.1. NCBI lineage: Eukaryota > Metazoa > Chordata > Actinopteri > Uranoscopiformes > Ammodytidae > Ammodytes > Ammodytes marinus. The sequence continues at coordinate 18,690,383 of NC_137227.1, forward strand.
TCACCAAGTGAATTGGCATTTTTTTTCTAAAATCTGTTCTTTAACTCAATCTTTTAGTATTTCGGACCATTTTAAATTTAAAGGTGCAACGAGGAACTTTCAAATATTTCTGAAACAGTCTGATTTTTCCTCTGATGATCATAAATTACATGTAACAGCAAACGAGACCATCAGTGCAAATAATACTTTTTGTATATAGTTTTTCTTAATGCCTTTGTCATGGGTATATACGCTCACCCAGGAACAACAGCTGGCGTAGTAAAAAAACTACCACTTTTAGTCCAAAGGGGGGCGCTAGAATGAACACACACTGAAAGTTCCTACATGTGGCGGGATCGAACCTCTGACCCTGCAACCCAGTGGACGACCGCCCTACCCGCCCCGAGTAAAGACGTAGGTATTTATTTTTGAATGTCAGAACACATAGACGTTTACTATTTATTTATTATGTTTGCCTAACATTTGATTGGCGGTAACAAGTCAACATTGTCCGTTAACTAGTTTGTATTGGAAACGGAACAACAGTTAATCCACTTGAAAGGTTAAAAATGTGGCTTTTTAAGGACTTCAAACGGACATTTGCACGTATAAAATCCATCAAACCGGCACTTAAAGCCACGCCACGACAACATGTCAGCTTACAGGGGCCGAACAATCACTGTGACCTATTACAGTTATGTGTGTGTGTGTGTGTGTGTGTGTGTGTGTGTGTGTGTGTGTGTGTGTGTGTGTGTGTGTGTGTGTTATGTCTCATTAAAATTAGCCCCAGTGGCATGAGAATTAAAAAATGTTTTGCAAATATGTCAACCCAGGATTTCCGACATCCAGCTTAAAGTCAATTACTGTCGGCGGAAGAAAAAAATGCCAAGTCTGTAAAAGACACGAAACAGCCTCTTACCCCCTGACGCACACACACACACACTCTCTCTCTCTCTCTCTCTCTCTCTCTCTCTCTCTCTCTCTCTCTCTCTCTCTCTCACACACACACACACTGAGACACACACACATTCAGACGCTTTTAATCAGTCCTCATCAACCACAACACACACATACGTTCCATTTGGAGAGAAGAGTGTTTCATACTTGCCCTTTGCGATTATTGGTTATAGCACCCCCACACCCGACGGAAACACACACACACACACACACACACACACACAC
>NC_137227.1:18701543-18704043 GCF_949987685.1 Ammodytes marinus
TGAGGGGGGAGACAGGACACATCTTCAGTGGAAAGCAGAAGTCACAAATATTCCCTCTCATTCATGAACATTTTATGGGGTTTTTTATGTGTGAATATGTACATTTCTTCAGGATTTGGCCCGATCGTTGAATAGAAGAAGACACATGATGTCATTTTGGGTTTAATGGGATATTAACAATTAATGGATGAATTGACTAAATAATTACTTAATGTAGTGTAGTCCATTTTGGAACTGTTGTGAATCCAGGCATTTCAAGTCTACCCGTTTTCTTTTAAATGTTAGACAAAAAAAAAAAAGATGAAGCAAGTGATATGGTCCTTTTATGGGAGGGGAGACTGGGAGACCTGTGTTTTGAACTCTGCATACTGTTCAAGTGATTGCTGTATGAATATAGAGAGATTTAATACATATATTAACTTCTCCTTAACCTAAACCTAAACCTCAAACATGACAACGGAAAAATAAAGAAAATAGTGTAACATAATAGTTGTTTCAGATGGTAGTGATACCTCGATGGCTGTTCTCTGCAGAACGGGTTTGATGCCCTGAGGAACCATGAAGACGTTTGCTTCTCTCTGGGGGGGCGGAGCCGGGAGGTCCGTCTCGTCCGGCTGGCCAATCAGAACGCAGGACAGTGATGAGTCATCGATAAGAGACACATGTCAAAAACACAATGAAAAAAACACAAGCCAAATTTAGTCTTATGCAAATGATGAAATTAAATGTTACATCACAAAATGTTTAGTATTAAAGGCCTATTTCACCGGTGGGAATATGAAGGTGTATTGAATTCTGAGATCCTATGTATAAATGTGCAAAGAAAATTGAAATGTCACAGAAAGAGAAATGTAGGGTTAGACAGTGAGACCAAAAAACAATCTTTCTGCCTTTTCTCAGGCTAGGATGAACCAATTTAAATTATTTTTGCACATTTATACTACATAGGATCTCAGAATTCAATACACCTTCATATTCCCACCGGTGAAATAGGCCTTTAAGTATTTAGTATTCCTGCTGAAAATGCGTGTGAATGCTGAAAAGCACACTTAACTGGATAGCTGAGTAAGAGTCATCGATAAGTCAAAAACACAATAAAAAACTAGCCATGCTGTTTACTGTTACTGTAAGGCACATGTAGTCTGTTTCAAATGGATTAATACAATGTTACATCACAAAATGTTTAGTATAAATGTGTCTGATGAGTTTTAAAGATGTTTGAATGATGTTAAAACGCCATAAGTGTCACATTCAAGTGAAGACCGAAGCAGGTTATAAGACACAACTAGGCTGTTACTATGGCTACTACAGAAATGCTGGAAAACACATGTATTGTATTTAGTTATATCGCGAACCGGATGTAAATATAAATATCAAATACAAAATAATTGCGTTTAAGGAAGCCATATTTTAACCTGTCTTTACAAATTCACGAAAAGCTTGATAATGGAGTGTCAACATCTTTATTCATTTGCTTGTTATGTTAACAACACATTAAAAAATAAAAAATAATGTACGTTGAAATCACTAAACTAAGAAAGCAGAGAACTTGTTTTAAGCCGTTATCCCGAGATAATAAGCAGTTATCTTGAGAAAACAAAAGGCAGTGTTTATTGAGAGATTATGAGATGAAGCACTATAACTTTAATGAAAGATGATGTTATCAGATTAATAATGAACATGCAGAAGTCAAACGGGATGGGTGTGTTTTCGTATTGTGTGATTTTTTCTAGTTTGTACCAGTTCCTGCAGGTAATCAGAGAAGAATCCTGGAAACATCAACTGAGGGAGCGATTGAAAAGGCAAAAAGAGATAAAGAGCAATGAAATATAAGATAAAAACTGTCGCTATAATACTTCAGCTAGACGTAAAACATTATAGGAGATATTAAAGGTGTTACGCTTTTTGTCAAAATCAGTGAATATCTCCTCACTGTCTGCTACCTGTCCATATAAAAAACCTGGTGTTAATACACAGCATATAGGCTCTGTAAACTGGTATATAAACAAAGGATTTGTTAACAAAGAGCCTAGGCTGTGCATTAACACTGGATTTGTTTTCAGCGAACACACAGTACGGACACTAACAGTACTTTTTTAGACAAAAAGTGATTTTGAGAACAAGTATTTTCCAGGAATCACTGACTACTTGGAGCAAATCACTATCACTATCAATATATAAAATCACATTATATATTATAGATTCATCAAAAAAGACTTTAGATTTAATTGTCCACAAGGGGAAATTCTTTTTCACTTCATAAATATATATAGATATTTATGGGATTTGTGTGTGTAAGGAGACGCTTGTTATTACCACTGTGTTGTGTTGCAGTGCGTCATTATTAAGCAAATGAACACACCATGCAAAACACAAATCAACCCAACGTGTGTGTGTGTGTGTGTGTGTGTGTGTGTGTGTGTGTGTGTGTGTGTGTGTGTGTGTGTGTGTGTGTGTGTGTGTGTGTGTGTGTGTGTGTGTGTGTGTGTGTGTGTGTGTG
>NC_137227.1:18722878-18735378 GCF_949987685.1 Ammodytes marinus
CTCTGTACTATCTAATAATAAAGCTTGAAAAGGCCAAAAAATTATCTAAAAAAAATGTCTTTTATCCCTTGTATTCCAGGAATATCAGGGCTGTACAGTGCGACAGTTTTGATCGCATTTGCTACTGAAATTGATCACGTGCGATGATGAATACGAATCCATTCGCACTCATGCGACAGGTTGATAATGAGGAGAGGCTGTCTTTGAAACACAGAGGAGAGATGCACAACACTGCTTAGAGGGCTCTACATTAACACTGCGGGTAAATGAGTCTTAGGCAAGTAAGTTATTGAGTCCACCCTCCACTTTGGCTGGTGAAAGATGTGTGCTCGGGACAGTGGCGTAACTTTGATGTTCATATTGGTTGGGACACAATTTGGCGAAACGCCCTCGCCCCAGACCCAGCATCCAACCGCTCACTAGTTTATTAACCAAACCAGTTTTATCATGTATCTATGTACAGTTTAGTCAAGAGTTGAGCGGCTATCAATCGTTTTGCACAAAAAAACGTATTATATTCATACATCCTTGGCTGCTTATGGCTGTCCCCGACTCGGAATTTCAGTTTACGAGTAACCGGGGAGTTGGAGCGCAGCTGAAGCGCGAGCGTGCCCGAGCACTTATTTTCCAACGACGCTTGATTAGACTAGGCCTACATACAGTATGTCTTCCACGACATTCTTCCTTCAGCCGCATTCACAGCGCAGCAGCTGAGCTGATTGATTCCGTCCCGAAATTACCACAGAAGCTGTTTTACCGCTCTCAAATTAAGCAACCAATCGCCGCTAACCGAAACACAACCCACGACAACCAACAGGAGGCAAAGCCAATCACTAAATACATAAGGCGGGACTATATAGAGGCAACGCATTAACCCTTTCTCGTCGTTGTCATCTCGTTCTCATATTGGTGTGGACAATTTCAGCACATTTGAATATTGGTATGGACACGTCCACACCGTCCATACGCAATTTTACGCCCATGGCTCGGGATCTGTGCTCGTGCAGCGATTCTAGGTATAAAAACTTCACGGCTTCAACGGCAATTACCGGAAGGAGACGGCAGTTAAGTTAGCGCGTGTACAAACAGAACATTTCCTGTACGCCTTCACATTAAAAGCCTGTTACTAGCCAAACGTGAGTTGATTTTTATTTTGAAGCCGGTAAGAACAGGAAGTTAGCGCTTTTTTCTAGCTTGAAAGGCAACTCCTTCAGCTGCAGAGAGCAGTCAACAGTAGCCTAGTCTATTTAAACAAAGTTTTAAATAAGCCACTGAAAAGCTACTCCCAACACATTCACAACAACCTATTTAATTTATCCTAAATTGTACCAATATGTATACTTATTTATTTAATAGGCTAAGTTTAATGTTTTAAAGTTTGGTTTTAATTAACAGAAGGACATTATAATAATAATTCTGAATCAGCAAAAAATTGCATTTGGCAGGTTAGATTATTTTTTCTAAATTGCAATCAGTGCACCCCTATTCATTTTTCTACAATTATTACTGCACACTCTAGGATATCATATTAATTGTGAATCTCAAATGAGACCAGGATGACATGCTCAAAGGTAATTAGAGCGAAATGCATGGGTTAAGGTTATGCAAGTTTTCAATCATAGCCTACTTTGTGTGCTACCAAATTTATTTTAGTGCTACTGAATTTTTTTGCTTGCTAGCACCAGTGCTACCACCTAAAAAAATAAGCGTACAGCCCTGAATATGTTGCAGCAGTTGGGTGAACAGTAAATAGAAATGTTTCATGAACAAACATGACCAAGGACATTAAATAGAGTTCAGTTGGAAAACCTGGATTGCTTAAATATGTACTTTTGTCCCCACAATAGGAATCAGGCCAAAACAAAGGTCCGGGAGAGAGAGAGATAGAGAGAGAGAGAGAGAGAGAGAGAGAGAGAGGGAGGGAGGGAGGGAGGGAGGGTAAGTAACATTAAGTAACACATTTGACGTGTTGTTTGATAATGCATTTGCCCGACCAATCAACAGATAGGATAGTAAGAAAGTAAGAGTGTAACCACCAATCAGAAAGAGGGAACTAGGGGGGTGGGTTGTTTGAAGACGGTATTAAAGAGTTGATGCTGTTTGATGTGAGATACAGACACACACAGACAGGTTTACTGATCAAACCAGGTCAACTGCCAGTGTGAGAATGAAGACCACTGCTGTGTTCGCGTTGTTGCTGCTCATGTGCTATGTCTCTGCGGTACCAGGTATAGTGTGGAAATCATTATATTACTATATATTTAATTTAAAAACATTATGGCTCTGATCATTTTATTTAAATTATTACTTTTTATCTTTAATTTTAATTTTATGACACCTCATTTTTTTTTTTTTTTTTTTTTTAAGATTTTTTTTTGGCATTTTCAAGTTTTATTAGACAGTACAGAGTTGAAATTGAGGGGGGATGACCTGCAGTTAAGGTCCACGGTTCAGATTTGAACCCAAGACCACTGCAACGAAGGCCGCAAACTAGCGATATAAACTAAGCAACATAGCTTTTTTTTTTTTTTTTTATGTAGTAGTTTGTTTGTGTGTGCAATATCAAAATAATTGAAAATGTTCTCCCTCTATCTCTCTCTCTCCCCCCCTCTCGCTTGCTCTCTCTCTCTCTCTATCCTTCTCACCCTTCCTCCCTCTCTCTCTCTCCCTCTCTCCCTCTCTCTCTCCTTCTCCCTCTCTCTCTCTCCCTCTCTCTCCCTCTCCCTCCCTCTCCCTCCCTCTCTCTCTCTCTCTCTCTCTCTCTCTCTCTCTCTCTCTCTCTCAGTTATACATGTGGCTTTCTCAGCTGCTCTGATAGTAGGGGACACAGTTACCCTTGGACCCCATCCCGAGAACACTGATCTAATCTTCAAGTATGTCCCAACAAACATTGGAAATGCCTACAACGCAGAGACAGGTACTTGGAGTTTTTTTTTTTATTTTAGCAATAAAAAGGTGTGAATGTCGATATCCTCGGCTATCGGACTGTGTGTGTGTGTGTGTGTGTGTGTGTGTGTGTGTGTGTGTGTGTGTGTGTGTGTGTGTGTGTGTGTGTGTGTGTGTGTGTGTGTGTGTGTGTGTGTGTGTGTGTGTGTGTGTGTGTGTGTGTGTGTGTGTGAATGGTAACGTGTAAATGGGAACAGGTCTCCCTTCTTGCAAAAGAGTCTCCGGTCTCAATGGGATTTACCTGTATAAATAAAGGTTAAAAAAAAAAAAAAAAAAAAAAAAAAAAATTGAAATTTTATAAAATACATTTCTTAACACACCTTTTTGCCTAGTTTTATCTAGTCTGTTTTGAAGGACATTGCAACATTTTAATTTCGACTTAAAAATTACTACAAAACTAATACAAATCTCCAAAACAGGTAAATTCACTGCGCCGGTGAAGGGGGCCTATCACTTCATGTGGCACGTCGGAGGTTACGGAGGTGAACTTGCTTCGGGAGTCGTGTTGCGCAAGAACCAAGATGCGATGTTCGCTGCATATTCACACCAGACAGGCGGCTTTTCAAACTCCGGCAACGACATAATTCTGGCGCTGGAGACCGGAGACACCGTGTGGCTTCGTCTGTGGTCCAACAACAAGATCTATGACAACCATGACCATCACAACACATTCAGCGGACACCTGCTTTTCCCCATGTAAAAAAAAAAGAAGCAGTTGTGTGAAATCTCTGTGTGTCTCTCTCTGTCCCTCCCTCTCTCTCTCTCTGTCTCTCCTCTCTCTCTCTCTCTCTCTCACTGTCTCTCTCTCTATCTCCCTCTCTCTCTCTCCCTCTATGAAATCCATCCATGCTTTTTGTTTTCTTTAACACTCCTGCACTTAACCTGACTGTAAATCACTGCAGCACTGTAAAGTTACTCTAAGCTGAATGAGAAAGCAGTTCTATAATGTAAAGAAATGTGATTATTTTCTTGTCATTAAACTGAATTGCAAAATTATATCTGGATATATCTTTATCATTCTTGTTTCAACTTTAAATGTCATAAAGTTTGACCTGGTTTAGAAACAAATGGAGGAGCAAGGGGGCAACTGAAGGCCCACATTTGGAGAAAACATTTTTACAATTTAATTTGTAAAGTTAACTAAGCTGAATGAGAAAGCAATGCAACATTTTAAACAAGTTAAAATGTAAATAATGTTATTAAGTTATTGTCATTAAGAGAATACTTCACCCATACAGAACCAGCGTTCTATCATTATAAAATCACTATTATAATATAATGACTGAGGTTTTTCTTCCCTCAGTCTTCCCTCAGTCTTCCCTTGGCCCAGCTGTCCTGTTAATCCTAATCCTGTTTTATTACGTTAAAATTGATTCTGCTTTTGGGGTCAGATAGGCCAAAAGTTATTGGTAAACCAGGTGCCTTTCTGAAAAATGTCCTACCATTGTTTAAGTAGTGTTTTTGTCTTGTCCATGCCGTACACCATTGTTTTGTTTTGTTATTATTTGGATGTGTTGTGCTCCATACCATGAAACTATGGTCAATAGCTGTATATAAATTAAATTAAAAAAAATTAAATATAATAAAAATCTGTCTATCGTTCCCTCTCACTTCTAAAATAATAAAACATATTAAAACAATTAAATTAAATTAAATAATTAAAATCCGCCCCTAGTTCCCTCTCACCTCCACCACTAGCAGGTCGTCTGATGAGATGTCTTCAGATCTCTGGTCCGGTCTGTCCGTCAGGCTGGTGGTCAGTTCCAGTAAAACTCGACCTCGGTACGCCACGCCTTCTCCCTGACAGAATAAAGGCATTGTTTTAAAGGTGCAGTGTGTAATATGGCATCATCAAGAAAGTTCTACAAAGTTCTAGAATGCTAAATTCTAAACAATGCACCTGATGACATTCCAACTATGACACTTTCAAGATGGCGGCACTAGGCCTTGGTCCAAAATATGCAGAAATATGGACATATATGAGAGCCTTTCTAAGGGAAAAAATAATAATTAAAAACATTTTTTTCAGCTATTATGCACTAAATTAAATGTACTTATGGATATCATAATTACTTTCTACAAAATCTGCTAGGAAATAAAACCCAAAATTCTACACACTGCAGGTTTAAAAAAGTCAACTAACTTCAAAGAGAATATCGTAAATTGTAATAAAATGCCCTCCTAACCATTAAAGACTTTTCTAAAATGATCCCTCTGTGCGAGTGTGCCTGGAGTAAGCCTTAGAGAGCTTAATTTTTTTCATCGACTTTCCAACTTCAAGAGCAACTTGCATTCAATTGGAGTCTGCTAATAAGTACATTGAGCACCTGGGGATCTAATATCCGAGTATTTAATGTCATATACAGCTTAAAAAATTAAGAGACCAGTCTGGATTTTTCTTAAATCTTCATCTCTACAAAACCTATTGAAAATGCTCTTAATGACAAAAAAATTTATGGAATTTGGTAGAAATTTTGTCAGTAGTTTATAGAATAAAACCAAAATGTTAATTCTACTCAAACATATGCCTATAAATAGTAAAACCAAAGACACTGAACATTTGAAGTGGTCTCTTAATTTTTTTCCAGAGCTTCATAATTTAGTGAGATCTAAATTATGAAGTACATTTTCTACATTTTTGACATGTTCTTTTTTTTTGTACCAAAATATATAGAATGGGATGACTTCTGAATGATTGAAAAAGTGATAAACAAATGAGAAAGTTACTTTTCCGAGGTTTAGTGCTTCATGTGGATCATTGAAGGCGCTGAACTCTCGTGGGCTGCCGTACAGGTTCACAAAACACGGACCGAACGTTGGCAGGAAACCAAGACTGTCATCAACTGCAAGGACACAAAATGAGTTCACAATTAAATCAACTCCTAATTTTCTTAAACAAAAGTATTTTATAGACAAATTATGACTGAAAAATATATTTTAATTTTATCAACTACAAAAGAGTTTAACTGCAAAACAAAAAAATGCTTATTGTGTTTATTTGTAAGAGAAAAAAACGAAAAAAATATTTTATCTTAACAAAAAAATATACAAATTGAATTTTAAATCAAATCCAACTTGAAATAAATTAATAAAAAAATAAATAAAAAAATAAATAACTCTTTAAAAAATCATTCAATAGGAGGGAACATGGAATATACAACAAAATAATATGAGAAATATAATATAATATAAGAAAGCTCAGGGAACCCAGACTGTCATCAACTGCAATCACACAAAATAGCAGATAGATATCATTATTAACAGAACAATCTGGAACTATGAAAATGAAGAAAAAAATCAATTGCTAACATTTTGAAATTACACCATGCACTAGACGAAAATGCATTCAGAGAGTTCAATCAGAATCAAGCCAAAATGGAAACAGTTATGTATAGGAAAGGACAGAAAGGAAAATATAGCTACTGTATGTTACAAAATCGATTTGAATAAAACAAGTTGAAAAGATTGATGAATTGTTTCACACACAAAATGAAAAAGAGAGAATGTTGGACGTACTGCCAGAGTGGACGCTGCGTGGAGTCAAGTCATCTGAATGCGTAAAGAGGAAGGATGGTTCAGAGTAAGAGTCAGAAGACGTAATTGAACGCCAAACAAACTCCAAACGGATGCACAGCACAGCACTGCAAACTCACGACCACACACTACACTGCATTTGGCTTTGTTTCAGGAATATTAGCTGAAACTAGATGGTTGATCTTATAGGAAGTTACTTTCCTTTTTTCAGATAAGTTTGTGGCACATTGTAAGAAAAATTTCCCATTGCACACTCAAAATTGAGAGAGAAGTACTCAATAGTTTTCATGCACCACAATTATTTTAGGGAGATAATATCACTGATTCTAAAGAGTTGTGTCTGAGCCTGGGCGAGGGGCATTAAGCTGCTATATGCTGATGAGCCGCCATTATTCGCTTTGACGTTCTCCAACAAAGACAAAATCAAAAAATGACTCATGCACGTGACTTTCATCTGGGGAAAGGACAAGTCAACAGTGAGGCACACCGAGGACCGACAACTCAAGGAATATCACAGCATGCAAACATTACAGAGGTCACCATGCATGCTTTGTTATGTTCTAAAACCACATTTATTTTTCTCCAATTTTTTTTATATATCATAGACAAACTATGACTGAAAAATTAATATCTTTTAATTATTTCAAGTACAAAAGACTAACTGCAAAACACAAACAATGCAATAAATGCTTATTCATCTAATAGTTCAAGACATGATATTTCTAAAATTAATTAATTCTTCTCACTTAAGACTTTGTTAAGACTTAAATGCCAACACATTGCATAAAGGGTCCAAATAGGATAGATCAATCGGAACAACCTCAAACCAAAAAGGTCTGTAGTCCATAGACATCCCAGACCAGGTACATCTACACAAAACTGATTAATTAAGATAGATTTAGAGAGGGTTTCCCACAACGTAAGTCTGCGAGATATGGCCAAAAATATCAAATAAATGGGGACAGGTCAATCGGAACAACCTCAAACCAAAAGCTCTGTAGTCTTCAGTCAACCCAGACCAGGTACATAATTAAGATACATTCAGAGCAAGTTTCTCTTTAATCACTTGTCAAAATACAGTAACCTAAAACATGATTGACACTAGTTTCATGTGCAAGACATAAGAGTAAGTGACCTAAACTGCTTGCAAGGCTGTCACTGTTAAGCACATACAATAATGTTTAGCCTTTTCATTCATCGCCGGACTGTCAGTCCAAGAAGTAGAGCCTAGACATCTACCAATCCTTTTTAGTTCGGACAAAGCAAAATATTTGGCATTATAGCTGCCGAAAACAGGAGGAGAACCATATGAGACCAGGCCAGGTTCTAGACTTATAACTTACCACCTACCATCCAGTTTCAAGTGCATCAATGTGAGGCACAATTTAGGGGGGAAAGGTTAAGGTAACTTTATTTGTTCCCCAGGGTAGATTTGGTTACAGTTAAGAAGAATTGGCGGCACACACACACACACAACATTTATGACATCGACAGACAGTGACAAACTTTATAAAACAAAATTCGACCAAAGCGCGAACCAAAACCAGACAGAATGAGTTAGAAGGAACAAGCCAGTGCATTCAAAGCCAAACTATCTCTAGCCTAAAGCCCAATGTCCAGTCCAAGGCCCAGACCAGTTTTAATGTGTTACTACTTACCCTCTATCTCTCCGCCGGGGGCCGAGATCTTGGACATACAGAGGTGGGTGGTGCCGATGACATCATTGTGACTGGCTCTGTCCCTGGAATGAGGAAGTAAGAAAATAAATCAAAGATTATTTTTTTTTAATAATGCGTTTTGGGGCCAAAAGGTGACAAAAACTAATTTTTCCGAGCATGATCTGAATCTTTGAAACCCCCTTGATCTGAACTGAAGACTTCATAAGCAAAATTATTTATTTGATGAAACCAAAATATTTCAGAATAAACATATATATAATATTTCAGAACATATTTCATTAAGGGTTCACCAGTCCAGAATTCGGATCCTCATCTTCTCACACATGGAGGGAAACTGTTTGGGAAAGAGAAAGAAATTAATAATGATAAGTATTAGTTAATTTGGGTAGTTTTTGGTACCCCATAAAGTCTCATTACAACGTTAGATTGTATGTGTGTGTGTGTCTCACCCTGATGGGCATGGCCAGACTCTGGTTCCATTGGGGATTGGCGTTCTTCTCCATAATCTTAGTGCAAACCTGAAAAAAATAAGGATATGGTGGTATAGCTAAAATTCAATACAATGGCTACGCTCTGTATTAATGTTAAAATAATGTTAGTTGTGGGACGTCCTACCGTTTTGCCAGCAAAGTGAATCTCCACCAGAGGATCCACCAGGTTCTTCCTGTTGCTATCGAACCCAAAGACCTGCCGCACCCCGTCCATGAAGGCATCATCCACTGCAGGAGGAAAGGAAACTTTATTAGAGTGATTTTGAAAAGGTAAAGCTAAAGAAATAGATATAAACAAATGGGGAACCATGGCAACTATAAATGCAAGGCAAGTTTATTTCTATAGCACAATTCAGACACGAGGTCATTCAAAGTGCTTTACAGGGGCAATAAAAACTTCAATATTAAAATACATCAAGTCTATAATAGACATTAGAAAAAGTAAAAAAAAAAAAAAATAATACTTCATGACTAAAGACTAACTGACTCCTTTTTATATATATTTTATGTCCTGCAATATGATGAATTATTTTATATGAATTTGGGTAAATATATGATTTCTTAATTGTAAAGATTACGTACTTTCATGTACACACACACACACACACACACACACACACACACACACACTAACTTTGTGGCAGGTCGTCGGCTCTGAAGATCCTCAGGTTGAAAGTCGCTCCTCTCAGAGACAGACCCGCCGGCCGCAGCAGGTTTCCCTCGATGTCTTCTTTATCCTCCACACACTCTCGTTTATCAGCCTGAAACACACAGAGACACACACACCAACAGATATTTAATACACAGAGACACACACACACACACACACACACACACACACACACACACACACACAGATATTTAATACTAAGGGCTGTAACAATTCACTCAACTCACATTTCGAAGTTTTAGTTTATTATGCGATAAACATTTTCAGAATATCATAACAATAGTGTCAGTAATCTTCTTTAAAGGAGAACTGAGCAATATATTTATGTTAATATATGTGTTAAATTGCTCTATATTTATACAGTGATCACTTATATAGTGTGCGTGCTTCATATCAAGGGTCTCTCAGTCACTCCACTCTGCATGTAATCGGCAAATAAACTTTTCTGGGATCCCACTACTGATATCCAATCAGAAGAAAGAACGCTACAAACCGGCACCCGTCTCACTGCCGGTGCACGTGCAGAGCGACAGATGGGTGAAGGTTTATAGGTTTATGCGCCTATAATGGCAGAGCAGGTAAAAATCCTTCCCAATATCTGTTTTGATGGTTTTTATCATGTTTTATCACACTTATGGATCTGAGATGATGCTAGATAACTCGCTACTTGAAGACTGCAGAGCATTAATGTGGTGACGTAGGGACGAGGGAGGGGACTGCTAACTGCAGCAACTGACAGGAAGTTAGCTATACTGACCATTCCGCTTACTGAACCTTTAATACTAGGGACAGCGATTTGCTCAACTCACATTTGGATACGATTCATGATACTGGATAGACAAACTATGACTGAAAAATATATTTTAATTATTTCAAAGTACAAAAGAGTTTAACTGCAAAACACAAACTATGCACTAGATGCTTATTCTCTTTCTTTGTAAGAGAAAAAAACTGTAACACTTTTATCTTAATAAAAAAATTATCTAAATTGAATTTTAAAACAAATCCTACATCAAATAAATTTAAAAATATTACTAATGAAAAATTCCCAGAGGAGCAAACGTGGAATATACAACACAAAAATAAATGGGGAAGAAAGCTCAGGCTGAGAGGAATGAAGTTTATCTTCAGTTTATTCAAGTTTTTGTTTATTATGCGATGAACATTTTCAGAATATCATAACAATACTGTGATTTTTTTGTTGTGTATTCCACGTTTGCTCCTAATGAATGATTTTTTAAGCAGGTTTTATTTTTTTAGTAATATTTATTATTGTTAGGTAAAAATATGTTTCAAAATAAAAGCTCATAAATAAGTAAAAACACATTATTATAACAATACTGTATTCTTTAATCTATTCAGACTCACCGGTGGCTCGTCTCCGGCTGCCAGGACCAACAGGCTGACCTTCAGATAACCTTTGACCCCGGCCGAGAGGTCGTCAGGGTCGCATAGCAACAGCCACTTCCTCAAGAAGCAGTGTCCTAAAGAGAGAGAGGACAGTGGGCTTTAACTTGTTATGTAAAATTAATATAACAGTCATAATATCTAAGATTATGATTATCATAATATTGTGAATCTAAATACAAGTAATGCTATTGACAAAGAGTTCTGACCTATTTCATGGTGAAGCTTGTTATGTTTTGAGATACTAAAACTGCATAAGAGTGTGTATGTTTCAAATATACCTGATTATTATATTATGACTACTACTGTATTAATTTCCATAACAAACTAACAAACTTGTTTTTTCCGTTATTTTTATTAAAAAAATTTAAAGACATAAACAAAACCTACATTTTTTACTATTTATTAAATTTTTATCGAAATTGGTATTTGTACAAATTAATTAAATAGTTTGGCTGCTTCCAGGTTGCAGTTTTCACACAGATGAAGCTGTGGAAAAAAAACATGAAGCATGAAGTCTAACACATAAACTCACTGTGCTCATTGTAGACAGTGCCCACATCCACCTGTAAGACAAACCCAAAGAGTTTAAATGCTTTAGCCTTTCACATATTTTCTTTTGTCAGCTGAAAAAATTAAATTAAGATTTTAAGTCTGGCTTCATCCAAGATCTAAATGTTCAGTTTTTAAAGACATACAAATGTACACATAATAAGTAAGGTACTGCCAAATTTGTATTAAAAATTCTGAAAAATTGTAATGCAGAATGTATTACATCATCAATACATATTATGTCCATTATTGGGTTCTTTATACTGAATCTCTTTGTCAGTTTCTTCAGTGAACGTTACAAATAAAATGGCCGTTTACCTTGAATTCACCGATCACAGCATCAGTTCTTAGTGAGCGAGAGTCACACACCTGTAAGAGAGATACTTTACATTATAATACAATAACTAACAACAGCAGATACCACACAGAAAAATACACGTTTGTAGTGTTAGAAATTACGATTTGTGAGGAGGTTACTAAGAACAAAAAACTAAAAAGTGTACTGACATGGCGGACGGGAACATGGGATAGATTTGCCTTTTTAAATTATTTAATTTTTTTAATTTTTTAAATTTTTATTTTTTTATGTCGTGACGGTGTAAGTGTTTGTTTGTGTGTTTTGTGAAAAAAAGAAAAAAAATGCAATAAATATATTGTGTAAAAAAAGTAAATAATCTGACTCACGGTGATGAAGATTGGTTCATCAAACAAGTCTGACGGCGTCTCGTAGAAGTTCATGAAGAACGTCTGTAGAGTTTAAAACACACACGTTGTCAGAGAAACTTTCAGTTTGTATTCATTCTTGCACTCTCTTGGGACAAAAGCGGTAGTGTTTTACTAGGCCAGCTATAGTTCCAGGGGTGAGGGACCCATGACAAAGGCGTTGAGAAAAACTATTTAAAAATAGCATTCTTTGCACTGATGGTCTCGTTTGCTGTTACATGTAATTTATGATCATCAGAGGGAAAATGAGACTGTTTCAGAAATATTTTAAAAGTTCCTTGTAGCACCTTCAACTAACATTGTGAATGTTTTCTTGCTTATTAATTCAAACTTTTGGTAAATATTTTTCACCTCGTCAAACACCGGGTTGTTTCCCTTCCTGATGCGCGTCCTCTTCGTCTGCCCGCCGACCGTCACCTTGACGACAGGCTTGATGTTGATCCCCGGCAATTGTCGCCCCTCGATGACCCGCACGCGAACCTGGACGAGAATATGAGC
>NC_137227.1:18742878-18747878 GCF_949987685.1 Ammodytes marinus
CTTTAATTGTAGAAATCCAAATCAGGGATACTGTAGGTATCAGTCTGGAGATAAAGGGGTTATGTGTCCACATTAGGCTAGGGGGTAAGGACTAACATTTATTTTTTCTGTAACCTTTCTTTATACAGGTAAATCCCATTGAGTCCGAAGACTCTTTTGCAAGGGAGACCTGTTCCCATTTACACGTTACCATTCACACACTCATTCATACACCGATAGCAGGCTAACTATCGACATTCACACGAGGCAAGGTGGGTGAAGTGTCTTGCCCAAGGACACAACAACTATGACACAAGTGGCAGGGCGGGGATCGAACCTCCAACCCTTTGATCATCGGCCGACCCGCTCTACCAACTGAGCCACAGTCGCCCTCATAAAAACAGATTTAAAAATGATTGGAGTCAGGCAGTCAAATATATGTATTTATTTCTCAAAAAGAAAAGCGTCAACATAGAAAAACTAAAAGTGAGCAGAAGAGCCAATACTGCTCTTAACGAGTCACACATACGAACCAAAGAATGATCAATGAAGGCCAGTGATCGAAGGGTTGGCGGTTCGATCCCCACCCTGCCACTTGTGTCATGGTTGTTGTGTCCTTGGGCAAGACACTTCACCCACCTTGCCTCGTGTGAATGTCGATAGTTAGCCTGCTGCTATCGGTGTATGAATGTGTGTGTGTGAATGGTAACGTGGGAAAGGAAAACAGGTCTCCCCTTGTAAAAGAGTCTCCGGTCTCAATGGGATTTAGCTGTATAAATAAAAGTGAAAAAAAAAGAACAGGCAGGCACTGGCAAGAAAAATATCTTCAGTATGGCATCAACAGGTCAGCAGAGACTCAGGTTATTTTATGCTGCTCACTGATTAAAACACCTGCGCGTGATTGAGTGAGGCAGCACCTGCTCTCTCAATCAGTGGCTAATTAAGAGAGGGGGGAGGGGAGGGGGGGGGCAACAAACTAAAACACCCAAAACAAGCCCATACGTAACAGGGTCATTGTCTTTTCAACTAGTTAGTTAGGTAGTTTTATCATTATTTGTCACATACACAATTTCACAGGGCAATGCAAAGTGAATACCAGTCCCGCTGTCATTCAACTATATAAAGTGCAAGATTATAATAATGATTGGGTGGGATTGGGTGGTGGACTAAGTGACATTCTGGTTTAACAGTCTGATGGCCTGGGCAAAGAAACTGCTCCTCATCCTTAAGTCTCTAGAAACCTTCAAGTCCACTCTTAAAACTCACCTTTTTTCACAGGCTTTTACGTTTTAATGAATTGTTTTGTGTCATTGCTGTAAGTGTTTTTTAATGTGTGCTGTTGTATTTTAATTGATGTATTTTATGTAAAGCACTTTGGTGAATTTAGGTTCTTGTAATGTGCTATATAAATAAAAGTGACCTTGACCTTGATCCTCTCTGAACTAGAGAAGGACTTTGTTCAAGTTAACTTTACTTTACGACACACAACCAAGAAATCTCGACCAACACTTGACACTGTTCATACTGACGTGATGCAGCCCCTCTATCAATCATTTGTTTTATCAATTTAATTTTTGGCTAAAGATTGGTCCACTTTTGGTTACACAACTTTATTTTACAGTAAGTCAGGTTCACACACACACACACACACACACACACACACACACACACACACACACACATTCTTTCTCTTCTTTCACACACCCAAAGAATAGTTGTTTGCTTTCCTGTTTTCCCCACAGTCGGCACCCAGTGTGAGAACACACACACCCACACCCACCCATTTATAACACACACACACACACACACACACACACACACACACACACATTTATAAGAGGACACACACACACACACACACACACACACACACACCCACGCCCACCCATTTATAACATACACACACACACACACACACACCCACGCCCACCCATTTATAACACACACACACACACACACAATCAAGTATGTTCTGGAGCCAATACACCCACACAAACACCTACGTAAATGTACCTCCGTTCTTGGAAGATATCTCGAAAAACACCTCCACCCTTCCACTGAGGGGTCGAGAGGGTCGAGGGCGTGTGTGTGTGTGTGTGTGTGTGTGTGTGTGTGTGTGTGTGTGTGTACATCTCCGAGGAGCTGGTATCCGAGCTAGCATCTCAGAGAAAGGAAGTGGCACAGCATCAACTTCCTGGTTGGTTCAGCTTGGCACAGTTTCTGTCATGAGCCCAGAATAGCTCATGGAGTTACCCACAGTGTGTGTGTGTGTGTGTGTGTGTGTGTGTGTGTGTGTGCGTGCGTGTGTGTGTGTGTGTGTGTGTGTGCGTGCGTGTGTGTGTGTGTGTGTGTGTTACCCACCGGGCTGTCGTTTAGATACAATTTTAGATACAAAGTTTTCTCAATGAATATTTAGATGTTGAGGTTATAGGATTAGGATGACACAAAAACGTACAATATTAAATGTTATAACCGCTGCCCACATCTCAGAATTGGCTGTAGTGGAAATGTTAAAGCTGTAGTGTGTAGAATTTTGGGTTTTATTTACTAGCAGATTTTGTAGAAAGTAATTATAATATCCATAAGTACATTTAATTTAGTGCATAATAGCTGAAAAAAAAATCTGAATAATTTTTTTTCCCTTAGAAAGGGTCTCATATATGTCCATATTTCTGCATATCTTGGACCAAGGCCTAGTGCCGCCATCTTGAAAGTGTCATGGTTGGAATGTCATCAGGTGCATTGTTTAAAATTTAGAATTGTTCTTGTCCTTGAAGGCCACTGTAGCTTCTGTTATTATTCTAAAGGGTTGGGGTTACCCAGGGAGCGTTGCATTCTAGAACTTTGTAGAACTTTCTTGATGATGTCATATTACACACTGCACCTTTAATGTAATAAAAAGATTCTAACCCGGGTCTGCTGCTCCCTAACCACCTCATGTATTCAACGGGTCAAACGTCTGTAGGGACTAATATGTTTCTGTTGTGTATGAGTTTGTGTCCAGGCTATAGTTAGCTCACAGCAACCGGGATGAATAGCACAGTTGCCAATTACACACAGACACACACACACACACACACACACACACACACACACACACACACACACACACTTTTTATTTCTGGTTTTGACGCATAAAAACACTTATGGTTCCAATAACAACACTGTGTTGAAGGAAATCCTGCCTTCAGCACACAAACACAAGTACACAAGTTAACACATCCGATCACACACACACACACACACACACACACACACACACACACATGCTGCATTGCCTACACCTGCAGACACATGGCCTCAAATAAGGGCTGTGTCTGAATAGTCCTACTAACGTCCTCCCTCCTACATACTCAACATGTATAAACTACATACTGTCTACTTAACCATCCATTGTGTATGCGAGGTTCATCGGACCGTTTATACTGAAGTATACAGAAGCAATAAAGAATTTTGCGTGCGTGTGTGTGTGTGCGTGCGTGTGTGTGTGTGTGTGTGTGTGTGTGTGTGTGTGTGTGTGTGTGTGTGTGTGTGTGTGTGTGTGTGTGTGTGTGTGATGGCACCGGGAAACAGTGTGTGTCAGGACAAAGGCAGGAAGCAAACAGCCGAGCTCTCCTCATTAAGAAGGCCGACTCCAACTGGAGACGAAGTGGAAAGTACAATAACAAACTGATGGAAAAATGGTCCAGGTAGCCAAGACACCTCCACCTTACTTCAGTGTGTGTGTGTGTGTGTGTGTGTGTGTGTGTGTGTGTGTGTGTGTGTGTGTGTGTGTGTGTGTGTGTGTGTGTGTGTGTGCTTATTTTAACTCAATCTTCCGTTGAGTTAAAATACGCTTGACAACATCTATCTCACTCTAGAGGGAGAAATGGTCTTAAAGGAGCTACGAGGAACTTTTAAATATTTCTGAAACAGTCTCATTTGTTCCTCTGATGATCATAAATTACATGTAACATCAAACAAGACCATCAGTGCAAAGAATGGTGTTTTTATATAGTTTTTCTTAATGCCTTTGTCATGGGTATACGCTCACCCAGGAACAACAGCTGGCGTAGTAAAAACACTACCGCTTTTGTCCAAAGGGGGCGCTAGAATTAACACAAACTGAAAGTTCCTCGCAGCACCTTCATCCTGGAATGATTTTGAAATACTTGAAACTGGACCTAGTTTAAGCCACAATAATACTTCTGCAGTTTACAGGGTGTTCTATCTATCTATCTATCTATCTATCTATCTATCTATCTATCTATCTATCTATCTATCTATCTATCTATCTATCTATCTATCTATCTATCTATCTATCTATCTATCTATCTATCTATCTATCTATCTATCTATCCATCCATCCATCCATCCATCCATCCATCCATCCATCCCTCCATCCATCCATCCACCCATCCATCCATCCATCCACCCCCCCCCCCCCCTCCCCCCTGCTCCTCTTACCTCTGAAGGTGACACTAGTCAGGGGGTGAGAGTGTCTCAGGTTGTTGGCTCGCTGGATGATGCAGCGCAACATGGCCGACACTCTACACAGTCCAGACAAGTCCTTAAATCTGCGATACTCAACAAACTCACTCAGATAAAAAAAAATTAAAACAATACGGTAATTCACTTCTCCAGTTAAGGAAGTCCAGGGCAAAAGCAACGGTTTGTTACATAGCTCCGACCGCGAGCCTTTGATTATGACAATAGCCACCCAAAAAAACTAACAAAGTGCCCAAGAAAAACCGTTTTAGTGACAAAAAAGTACGTTCCAAATTTTGATGTTGGTATCCACTTGCTTGGGAAAAAATAGCTATAAAATAGTTTTTCTGAAAGTTCAATGAAGTTCTACTGCTGCCTTGTCCTTGTTTGGCAACAATGGAATCCCCAGTGTCAGAGAAACACACAGCATCTGAGTTGATCTACATTCAGACAATAAACTACAAAAGCAAATCTAGAACTACAATATAAAAGCTGTACTTCTCCAGGACTTCCCAAAAGTCGGCTTCTTTCTTTCTCTTTCTGACTCTCTCGAA
>NC_137227.1:18755378-19052878 GCF_949987685.1 Ammodytes marinus
GGGTTTGTTTATCTCTGGTGAAGGAATGGCCGCCTGCGAACAGCCCGAAGTTACGTTGGAGCGCAGCAAAGCCTCAAGATATTTGAATTAACTGAAAGGTATGAAACAAAAACATTATACCGACACAGAAGAGAAACAGTACGTATTTACGGTCGCTGCTGTGCTTGGTGTGTGTCAACTGAAAACCGTGTAAACTGTTAAACTAGCTGTTGCTACGTTACAGGAGTTTAGCACTTGAAGCTAGTTTTGACTCGCCAACCGTTCGTGTTTAACGTTAGAAGCTAACTAAATACAGCCGTTAGGAGACGTTGGTTGTTATTTTTAGTGTCCTACGTCTACACAGACATTTAGACCTTCACACTTGTTAAATTACTGATCCAAATCTTCCATCACGCGGTCAGCAAAAGCTTCAACTCAACTTCAAATATGTCTGAACATGTGTCTGCAATGTTTAAAGCCCTGACATTTTGTGAGAAAATATGGGTGGACGTGGACGACTTCTCAAAAATTGCAACAGAAACCATTCCAACTGTTTTCAATTCAAATGGTGTAAAGTTATATTCTAAGGTTCTTCTTAGCCATACATTTTTATGACAATTTTCGGCTTCCTAAAGTCATTATTAAGACAATTGTTGACATTATGTGACGCAGCTATTTAAAGGTAATCTTGTTGGGGGAAAAACCAAGAAATATATTGATTAAAAATAAACGTATTTCTCGTTTTCTTGCCTCGTTTCCACATATGTTTGTCACTCGTGTCAGTGCATCCATTAATGTACGGATGGTGCTTCTAATCTAGTGTGTAACGGAAGGAAATGTGGGGATCCTTATCTCTCGAAGGGACTTTCACTTGAGTCATTAAGCTAAAAAAATCTGACTGTATTTCATATATAAAATGAACACAGATGATGACTGCATTGAATATCAAACTGATAAAAACGATCGGACTGTTTATTGTGTCACGTATATGTAAGGTATTTAATATTTTAGCAGAATAACATTCACTCTGTCTGATTCACAAAGTGTTCAAACTACATGAACAAGTACTTTTTAATCATCTAGCTGACTTGACAATCAACATTAACTGAGTGGATGGACATCGCATGTAAGCTAACCTAGCAAAACCAAGTTTAATAAGTTGGTTACGGGTTTAGTCAGTGATTCAGGAGACCGTTTGTTGTAAAAATCCCTTTACGTCAAAAATCTGTGAATATTTCTTCACAATCTGCTACTTGTACGTACTGTGTGCGTGCTGAAAAAAATCCCATTGTTAATAAACAGCCTAGGCTCTGTAAACGGGCATGTTGTTAGCTACAGTGGGCTCCTTTGTTTACATGCCAGTTTGCAGGGTCTAGGCTGTGTATTTAACACTAGTTTATAACACATTTCCGATGATTCACAGTACAGACACAGTAGCATATCGTGAGGAGATATTCACTGATTTTGGCAAAAAGTTATTTAGACAACACACATTCTCAAGAATCGCTGATAGCATCTTTAAATCTTGTAAAGCTCTTCAATAAAGGTAAGTTTTACAGAGAGATTTAAAAAGTCAATTGTGCAAAGAGACATTATGCAAACATTAAAATGAGTTACAGTATAATATGTATAAATAATGTAGAATAGAATACTTTTAAGTGTGATTGTATACCGCTAAATTTATACTGATATTCAACTAATTTAACTATTGCAAACAACAATTGCAAATCATAATTTAAACTATTCTATGTGATGGGGCATGAATGTACCATGTTATGCTTCAGTTAAACTAGGTTATACAACTTGTTTGCTCATTTCATTCAATATATTTAAGTATACAGTATATTTTTTTAAACTGTATTTATTTGTGCTATTACATACTATAGGCATGCAGCCTGCAGCACAAGACTAGTAGGCCTATGCAAGTCACGCCATTATATTTATTCGTAAAAAATTCAGAGAGTTTGTCATTGTGCTCGTGAGCCACCCGCTCACAATCGGGATTGGTCTACGGATGGACTGAGAGGCTATTCTGGGATTCAAACGTTTTATTCGCCCTGCTGGCAGTCTCCTGAAACAGATCCTTTTCAGGCTACACACTCAAAATAGCATCAGCCGTTGAGTGATTACCTGCTTATGTCCTGATACACTCCCCTGGCACCTTTACCACACCCCGCTGCCACAACAATGTTTTACTGTTGCTGTGTTTTTTGTACAAATGAATCATAAATATACCAACATTCTCAGCATTTGTTTTGTTGAAAAAGGACCTAAAGATCTAATGTTAAAGATTAAATTAGGAGCCCTGCATGAAAGCCAACGTGTCTTTTCTTGATATGTGCGCTGGAGACTATTATTTTCTTAATTGTATTTTTTGATGTCCGGTCATTTAAGCGGTTAAACCAATGTTGTCACAAGTTTATTATCCGGTGGCAAAATGTCCACACTGTGGCATCGTTATACTCTGGAGTATGAAGGATTATTCTGAGCGGTCTCTAATGCTGGGCTTACACTACACGACTTTTCACGCGATTTGACAGTCGCAGACAATCTTCCAATTCCGGACTGAAATCACAGAAGTCGTGCTGGAGTTGTGGCGCGCGCACGTAATCTCAGTCGTTTGGTGTATGGTGGTCTTCCGACCCGATTTCAGCCAGTCTTCTTCCCGTCTTGACGTTCCGACATTATCTAACATGTTTGATATTATTGCTAGTCTTAGGGGGTTGGCTCAAGCGAAATTACGTAAACACTGTCACACTCTCGCATGCACCAAGCACGACACAGGAGGAGCGGCATTAGTCGCGACCTGTGTCCGCCTGGTGAGACACTTATTTCTGATACTTTTTCATAGAAGCCTCGGTGGAGAACCAGGCTGACAGCCGTGCAACCTGAACACTCTACCGTCAAATACAGGGGTAGGAGATAAAGTTATTGGGGGATGAGATCAGCAAATAAAGCTGGTCAAATAACTAAAGGAAGTCCCCCGCTCGGAATATTGAATTAACTTGTTTTTAATTAAATAATCACAATCGCGTTTGCGGAAATTATATTAATCTCAACAGGAATCTAGTTGTATGAGACCCCTGTCTTTTCAAAATCTCACCGTGTGACTGAAAACTAATGACTAGTTGTCTTCAGGTGTGAGTTGATTGTCTTTAGATGTAAGAGGGTTTCAGTCTTCAGTCTTTTCAAAGTCTTTTAAAAGTCCTCTAGTGTAAGCCCAGCATTAGAGACATTCAATATTTTTAAGAGATTTGGGATTTTTTTCTGCTATTTTAGTTAAAATCAGGAAAACACTTTTTTTCAAAGTTGCTGTTTATTCATTTTAAAGTCATCACATCGTTAATCATTTTAATCCTGATTGAGATTTAATCTGTATTCATTTTGTTACAGTAACATAACAATATCTAACTCCATCTAATGTGAGTTAGAGTTGTACTGGAAGTTCAATCTTGCCTAGATTTATTTCCTACCAGCATTCAGCACAGTTTAACTTTCAGGCTTTTTGTATGATTGAATTGTGAGTGGTTAGATGTTCCTTTTTACATCACACTCCGTCTGTCTACTGGTGCCAGTCTCAATCGTCTCCACCAGAGATGAACACGGAACAGAATTACATTTGATCTCTCTCATATGTGCTTTGTTGATTTTGCCTCATCTGCTCTCCCTAGCTAGTGAAGAACAGGAAGTGAAATAGACTGAAGAATTGTGTGTCCGGCGGGAGGCACCAGAGTGGACAAGAGACAACCTTCCAGATGATGATGTCACCAGTCAAGAAGCTGCTGGCCAGTCCCACTCAATAACCCCTTCCTTTGTTTTCCAACTTTTCAGCTTTAAATTTCTATAGCAAGGTTGTGCCTCTCCTCCTGGTCCAGGGTCCCACGGCCCCCTACGAGGGCTCCCAGGGGGCGACTCCTGGATTGCCATTAGACTGTGTCCTTGCAGCTGGCTCATCGGATGCGTTGACACAGATAAACTGTGCTGTAAGTGTTGGAAGCCAAGCCAAAAACTTGACCTCCAACACATCTGCTTCCCCAATCCCCAAGGACTGCAGCCATCAACCTTCCTTATTTTCTGAGGATCGTTACACTATGTCCTATCCCCAATATAACCCCTATGCTTCCGGGAACCACAGTTCCACCCCGGGGCAGCATGGACTCCCTAATATACAGACCGAGAGGGACCCCCAGAGGGCATCTTCTCATCTTGGACCTGGTTCCAGCTTCAGCTCTCCTGGAACTCCTTCTGCAACATCCGGGGGAATGCTCCCATCGATGACGACTCAGTCGAGCTACAGGCCTGAACAGAGTAGGGCCGTAATGGATCAGGAAATGGAACGGAGCGTGGACATGCAAATGAGCAGAGCCAGAGAGGAGGTGAGGCTGCTCAGCCAACCCATGCATCAGCCCACAGACCAGGACACTCGCTTTACTGGATCCCAAAGGGATGACTTTCCATCCTCAGGCACAGCTAGGGTTTCTTACCCACTGCCCTCGACCTCTGCCTCTTTAGGATATAGACAGTCAGGCATTGAAAGTGGCAGTAGCTCCTTGGACTGGTTATCCAACTACAAAAGGCCCACTGCTGATGAGTCCTCTAGATTGTATTCATCATCTGTTTCCTCTAACTATTTAAGCAGTGGTCAAGGTACGTTTAATGCCCCCAGTGAAAGACAGTCTATTCCAGGGTTAGGTGATTATGACCACCCAGTGCAAGGCAAACCAACAGCCTCCACAGAGCCCAGTCGACCCAAGTACACCTCCGAATCAGCTGCAAATGTCCTTCTGCAGTTTGGACTTGAAAAAGATGACTTGGAACATCTTATCGGCTACCCTGAAGACCAGATCACTCCTGCTAACCTGCCATTCATCTTACGCGAAATCCGGATGAAGAAGACCAAGGGAACTACACCTGCAGATCAACCAAAACCCCACCACGAACCCCAACCCACCAGAAGCGCTAGTGGAATGAGCAGTTACAGTTCGACAGCTTCTGGAGTGGCAGCGATGCACCATGGAGATAAGTCTTCGGCTCTTCCCCAGGCGAGTAAAGTGATTGACTATGGACATACTGGCAAATATACTGGAGGGTTTGGGGGTGAGACTGGAAGGACCAGTGGCAGTGGTGGGAGTGGAAGTGTGGAATTGAAGCCCGCTTTGGTTAGCAGCAGACAGAATCAAGATCCACTGCAAAAAAAGAAACCTCTAAAAGGGGTATTGAAAAATGCGAGTTCTGTTACCAATTTCAGCTCTTCGTACATTTCAATACAAAGCTCTTTGGATCCTGCAAGCAATAATCCACCAGAAAATGTACAGACCAATCCAAGCCCGACTTCCCAAACGATCGGCAGCTCTTTGCCTCTGCCAAAGAAAGGCAAGGACCGCAGAGTTCGGAAGTCCAAAGCCCCCAAACCCACTACTTTGAAAGAGCCAGAGGCAAACCGTCCGCCGACATCATCATCACAAATCCAACCGATCTCCACCCTGTACCGTGGTGTGCATCCCCTGCGACCCGGCCTTGTGGTCATTGACAGTAAAGCCAGTGGGTCAACAGTAGCTGGGCCGACAACAACCCAGCAGCCACTGCATCAATCAACCCAGCAGCCACTGCATCAATCAACCCAGCAGCCACTGCATCAATCAACCCAGCAGCCACTGCATCAGTCGGCACAGCAGATCCAGCACCAGCCCACGCCGCCTGTTCCCCAGACAGAGACATTGATTTGGCCTCCAGGTTATCCTCCTCCAAACTATGTTCCAACTTCTCCTCTGATCCCCAGCTTCACTGCAGCCTCCCATGCCATGCAAGGCCCAATGTTTATCCCTGGGAACCCTCACCCCTTTCCTCCACTTCTGCCTCAGCCAAACCCCAACCAGATGAACTTTATTCATTTGACCACGCCACCTCCAGCAATGGTGGCATACACCAAGCGTTTGCCAACTCTGGCCATGATGCATGACTATGCGGCGACTCCGCCAAGAATCTTTCCACACACATGTTCTCTGTGTAACAAAGAGTGTACTGATATAAAGGTGAGTGGAAGACTGCACTCTCTCTCCCTTAAGGAAAATGTGGGATATTTATCTCCATCTAAAATGTTTGTACTGTACATTGTTATTGTTTGAACAATTTAAATTGCAAGGTACTGTAGGATTTTTCCTTTCTTTTCAAGTCGTAGGATTTATGTAAAAAAAAATGTGTTGAATTTTAGTGGATTAGTTATTATTCTGAAATGATATCCTCCTGATCAACATGTGCTTTGATGAAATTATTGTAAGAAGAGTATTGTCTTGTTAAGAAAAGTTAAGATTAATGTCATTGGTGACTGAATTATCATTTAATATAAAAATTATTGATTGATGTTGAGATGTGGACAACTTGTGGAACGGATTTGAAAAAAAGTCTTACAGCGCCAAAGGAAGATGGAAGTATGCTGTGTTTCTTTGTTTTTTTTGTTCCAAATCTTTTTCCCATCACTACTGAAACAAACTGTAATGCATTTTGTTATTCTTCATTTCATTGGAAATCACGTTATTGTAATACTGGCTATTATTATGGAGACACGCTTCCCCTTTTACACATTTGAATGTCCTATAAGGGAATTTCAATTACTGCTACAAATATTTTTGAACCGGAAGCAACCAGCAACCCTCAATATTCATGAACTTTACAATCGGAAGATTGTTCTCCTTTTCGGACACGGCTTTTCATGATTTTTCCATTTGAAAAAGGACTCTCTTTTTTTTTTCTTTTTCTGATGAACGACCTCAGAGTTGACATTTGCCACATCTTTAAGAACTTTATAGACTGAAGAACCAGACATTGCATCATCAAGAATCAGAGAATGAAACATCTGATTACTGGCAATCCTGTATTTGTTATATTTTATCATACACAGGAACTATTTACGAAAATCTCCGCAAACTGAATGTTTAATGATTAATAATTGTGTCTGTTATACTTGTTTTAATGTTTATTTTGTCTCTTCTCCTGGGCTTATGCCAAAACAAATATATTATCATAATGTTTGCTAGAATCCTAGCTACTCACTTTGGCTCACAGTTTGTCCTGTTTTTTTTTTTCAATGAATGCTGTTGCTGGAAATTTTAAAGATTTAATATTATATTTTTGCATTTGTAGACATGTAATATCAACACAGTCTGTGCCATGTACATAGAACAGCAGAGACATTTATTTGGACTTGGAAAAACTCCACACAAACAACAAGGCACAACACTATTATTATTTTTTTTTTTCAAGGCTTCTGTAATGTTGAATAAAAGAGATAATACGAAAATGTCAGTCGAGATAGAGAAGCTGCAGTGTGATGTTAACAATATTGACCTAAACTCTGTGTGTCTGTTCTGACTGCTAGGATTGGCTGTCGCACCAGAACACCAACCTTCACCTAGAGAGCTGCAAACTCCTCAGAAAACAGTCAGTTGTCTTTCCTCTTTACATTTCTCCCCGTTGTCAGACACTTATTGCCCCTTTTCTGTATCTCTCAAGGTCTGATGTGTCTAGCTGCTCCGTGGTAGTCCCTTAATCAAAAACAAGGACGGGGGAAACAGAGAAAATAACATCTCCTCTTTAATGTCCTGTGTTAATAGTTAAAACGAGAGAAATATGAAGCACCTACAGTACATGTCCTGTGGTAGTTAAAAATTAAATGTACCTTTTTTTTGTTTTGTTTTGTTTTGTTTTCACAGATACTCAGATTGGGATGGTGGAATAGAACTATTGCCCAGGTAAATTTCTTGCTGCCTTTCTGCGCGGCCAAACCTGTCACTTTTAATGCTAACACTGTACTAATCAATTGACTTGAATTTTCATTTTGTTTTCACCTATGCTTTTCTCATCCATTTGCTCTCTAAAGGGATGCAGGAAAAGATGCCAAGAACTCTCCCTCAGTCTCTGCACAGACGTACCAGCAGCATCAGAGAATCAGGCATGGGGAGTCCTCCCTCTCGCGCAGCCCCCTCAGCCATCACGGTTCAGAGGGTAGAAGGGACAGACGCAGAAGCAGATCACCATCTCCACACAGCTCTAGATACAATCGCAGGTCTGTAATACCTTTGGTTCTTAGATGAGCATTAACATGGGCAAACAGGAAAGTCCAGATTGTACAGTTACCAAATATGTTGCTGCAGGACATTAGAACATTCAACATTCCTTATTACTACCTCTTTGGATCTGTCAGCCCTCGAGGCTTGCCATTCATTATTTGATTGCCTTTTTTTTTTAAATCACCATTTACCTAGGGGGCAAAACCCTTTTTTTTTTAAACAGACATGGAGCGTTGTAAAAGGTTGTTCACCAGAAATGATATCCAGGACATTCCAGGATCCCAACCTGGGTGGACAACCTGGTCAACTAGCTGCTGGAAAGCTACAGGGGGCCGATATAGAGCAAATCAGAACCACTGTTTAAAGGCCTACTTCACAGAAAGAGAAATGTAGGGTTAGACAGTGAGACCCTAAAACACTCTTTCTGCCTTTTCTCAGGCTAGGATAATCCGATTTCCTAGCCTTTTCTCAGGCTAGGATGATCCGATTTCAATTTTTTTTGCACATTGATACTTCATAGGATCTCCGAGTTCAATACACCTTCATATTCCAACCGGTGAAGTAGGCCTTTAAGTGAATGGGGTGGGCTAATAGGGATTTTTTTAAACTTATAGATATCATTTAACAGGATGTTAAATTACGTGTTCGTTTATTCGGAAATATGGAAGGCAAAAATAAAGGACGACTGGAGAGAAGTTTCCAAGTTCTTAGAGGATGTTTAATGAAGTGATATCACAGAAAAGGTTATGCAGCCTCCAGGGACAGGAAAAGTCAAAAAAGTGAAACCCCTTCTCGACAGCAAGGGGTTTTATTATCTCTAACAAAGTGGCAATTTATTGTTGCCATGTGTGTTTGGAAACATCCCCCTCTCTCTCCCGACGTCCTCTGCTGACCTTTAGTGACTGGGTTAAACTCCCCAGTCTTGCTTGGCCCGAAAAGGCTTTTGCGTTATGAGGCCTCAGGAATGTTGCTATCTATGGGAGAATCAGGTTAGTTTTATTGCTCCCTTCCAAACCGAGACTGAAGTGAAACATTTATTAAAGTCAAATGTGAAGAATATACAAATTGTTTAAATTGATTATACAAGAGTAAATGCATATTACTGGGGGGGCATAATATCATACAAATTTGAGTTATTTTTCTAACAATTATGAAACTTTGTAAGTTGATCACTGACATTAAAACAACAACTTTTTGTATTACAGTATTTTCCAAAAAGTTTGAATAAATATGAAAAATCATCAATATCACAGTTCAAATTTGATCAATAACCCATAGAAAATGAATTTTTTACACTGTTTTTTCCAAGGGAATGTCTAGCCATTTCCTAAAATACCAACTGGAGACTCCAAAAGGACACTTTTGGTCCATGGCACATGAAATGTAACTGTGTAAAAAATTAATTTTCTATAGGTTATTGATCAAATTTGAACTGTGATTAGGAAAAGCTTCAGGCAGTTGGACACTTGTTTTGTTTTCAAAATTTAAAAACAAATTGACTTTGTTTTCTTCCAACATCTAGATTTTGGGGCTTTGCAGATATGCAAATTTAGGCATCATTAGTGAGATATTGATGATTCTTCATATTTATTTAAACATTTTGGAAAATACTGTCATACAAAAAGGTGTTGTTTTAATGTCAGTAATCAACTGGCAAAGTTTCATAATGATATATATAAATTCAAAAAATTCCCCATTAGCCCATCCCCATTCACCCCATTCACTTAAACAGTGGTTCTGATTTGCTATGTCGTCCCGCTGTAGCTTTCCAGCAGCTTGTTGACAAGGTTGTCCACCCAGGTTGTGATCGTGGAAGGTCCTAGATGTCATTTTTGGTGAACAACCTTTTACAACGCTCCATGTCCATAAAATCACTTTGCCCCCTGGGTAATTAGATAAATTGTTAAAAAGGAATACTTCACCCATACGAAACCAGAGTTCTACCATTATGAAATCGCTATTATAATATAAAGAATGAGGTTTGTCTTCCCTCAGTCTTTCCTCAGTCTTCCCTTGGCCCAGCTGTCCTGTTAATCCTAACCCTACATTTTTCTGAAGTGATGTCACATTAGTAAAATGTAGGGTTAGACAGTGAGACCATATAACACTCTTTCTGCCTTTTCTCAGGCTAGGATGAACCGATTTCTAAAATGTTTGCACATTTATACTACATAGGATCTCAGAGTTCAATACACCTTCATATTCCCACCGGTGAAGTAGGTCTTTAACACTGATACAATTCTTTTATCTGTACTTCCAGCAGGTCCTGGTCTAGATCCCGGTCTCGTTCTCGGTCTTGGTCCCCACAATATGGGGCCTACGGCTACGGTAACTATCTGCCAGATTCACTCAGCCCTGAGCGGCGATTCTCTCCAAGGCTTAGCCCCGGGAGACGCTCTTCATCCAGTAGGAGCAGCGGCAGACGATCGCCACCGCGGAGACGCAACGAGAGACTTTCGCCGCCACAGAGGAGCCGGGAGATGCCTTTCTCTACAGAAAAGCCTTCCACTCAACGGAGGAAGTCCAGCAATGCAGAGAGACTGGCTAGGAAACTACTGGACGCTAAAGGTTTGAGAGAGTGCATTTGTTACGGCAACATATACAATTATAGGTAACTTGTGTTGTGTTGTTTTTATTTTTAACAAGGAAAGAAAAAGAAAAAATAAGCAATTATAAACAATATGAATATACAATGTACATGTCAAATAGAAGAGCAGCAGCTAGATAAAACAGCACATTTAAGTTAGAAGTCAGTTCTAGCTGTCGTCAAGGAGAAACTAAACTCATTTGCTGGGAACAGGACAGATAAGAACGGAGAGTCTGGACTCTGGAACAGAATGTTCAAGGGTAGATAGCATTCTGCAAGAAAGGACAACAGGTGTCTGAGCTCATCTACTACACTTCTAGTGAACTACTTTAAATACACAATTTCCATTAGACAGTCTTTAATAGGCCGCTTCAAAGATGTATCTTCTTTAACATACCTCCACTAGAAAATGTTGCCACTAAATGCAACATATTTTATCTTGAGGTTGTATCTATAATTTTTAAGGAACACTTTGCAATGTTGGATCACGTGCTTCTTTGTTGTAGAATTAGACAGGGTTTTTCCTGCATAGAGAAAGTTTTGGCGCGCGCCAAAGCGGATTTATCCAGCGCCAAAGGAAAATCAGGAGCGCCAAAATGATAAAGATTGATAATAAATATAGCTATTTAAAACCTCTCCAAATTCAGCCCAATTTAAGTCATCCTTCTTGAGGGGCTGGGCAATAACTTGAATTTCATTTTCGATTGCTTCCCTCAATCATGAAAACAAAATAATCGTTATTAAACTATCATTGTTCCGCACGCCAGGGCATGCAGGCTTGTAAATGCAGCGAACCCTTCTGCTATGCGCTCGCTCGGCACCTCCCTGAACTGATAGTTTAGCTATCGGCTGGTCCAGAGAGTACGAGGGAGATGTCGAGAATAAAGGTAAAACTAATTGTGTTGTCTGAAAACACTTCAGACTCACAACAAACTAAAATAATGGGCAAGATATGTCACGCGCGGACACACGAGTCACGTGACATACGCGAGAGAGAGACAGAGAGAGAGAAAAAAAGGCATATACGACCTGATCTGCACCTCTAAACATCCCGACCAATTTGTTTATTCACTTTAAGTCGAGTCATAGTGGTCTATGACCAAGCAATCACTGAATAAAAAACACAAGAAGTTTAAAGCTCCTTAACTTCTGCCACCACAACTGTCAACACTACAATGCAACTGCCTATCCAGCCAGCTCCTTGACATAAATAAATCATGCCCTTACATTTAATGCTATCAAAAGACGTGCCCTATCAACACCATTTACAACTGGTTATTTTTATTTTGACATATTTATTTTTATTCAATTATTAAAAATATGTTTAACCTTTTTAGCCTATTTCTATTCTCCCTGTTTTCAGTTCAATTAAGCCTTTGTTTAAAGTCCAAAGTCATGGTGTTATTAGAAAAAAACCTTGTTAAAAGTAAAATAAATGCATAATGTTCTTAAATCAATGATTAACTGTCTTTAATAATCGTGATAACACAATGTGATTACTCAAAATAATCATGATTATGATTTTTTCATAATCAAGCAGCCCTACATTCTTGCAATTTCCATGGTTTAGAATAGATCAATTAAAGTATTAAATAGGTAGGCCTAGTCATTATTAGTATTTTGACTTAATATCTACAGGTTGTTTATTGTGATTTCATAAGCGTCATGGTAACGCAGTGATTGACAGGCTGACTGAAATGCTCTTTATCTGGACAGAAACTGCCCTCTCCCAACCCCACACCCTCTTAAAATACACAAACCGTTTGCCTTTACTGTGCACATAGTCGCGACCCCAAAAAAAGTCGTACTGACCCCCCAAAGGCCCATTCTGAGCCAGGAAATAGAGGAATGAAAACAAATACCTCTCCAAGCTGAGAGAGAGAGAGAGAGTAGGGAAAGTAGTGAGCTTTTGAATGCAAGACAGAGACCATTTCAAGAACTGTAATTCAGGGCTGCCACTAAACGATTATTTTCTTTATCAATAGTTTCAGGTTGCATTCCCCAATATTTAATCTTATAATACAGACTGTGAAGCCTTTTGTAACTGCCAAAACGCAGCATTTTTTTGTTCTGATCTTGTCTCTGTCTTGATCCCTCTAGCTGCCAAGTCACTGTCTAAGCAGTCCGACCTGAATGCGGTGGTTAAAACTCTGAGTCCTGCCTTGATGGCCCGGCTAGGCAAGATGAAGTCCTCTGCCGGAGCAAAGAAATCCACTTCTACTGTCCCTACCTCATCCTACGCACTAAAGAAGAGAGAGACAACTTCAAAGACCCTTAAAGCAAAGCCCGGCCTTCAGAAGAACAGTTCAAGTTTATCCACAAAGGTTAGTGTGTGTTTTTCTGTGTGCCTGCGTCTTTGTTTACCAGGGGAAATGTGTCCAAAATCATCTGTTAACCATTTATTACTCCTACTTTTTATTATATGTATATCTCCCTTTCTTTCAGCTTTATATACACAAGGTCTCTATCAAAAGGGGAAACTGAAAATTATAGTTTGATTGGAACACAGACAATTTTAGTCTTTCGAACCATTTTTAAAAAGACGAGCAGTTTCAGTCCAAAATGGGAAAAAATATTGATCTTTCATAAAAAAGATTTCAGTTTAAGGGTCAAAATAAATAACATGTACTGAACTTACCCAGTGTAACTTTTTTTGAACAAGGCATAAGGGTTAAAAGACAAGCAGTTTAAAGGCCTACTTCACCAGTGGGAATATGAAGGTGTATTGAACTCTGAGATCCGATGTAGTAGAAATGTGCAAACATTTTAGAAATCGGTTCATCCTAGCGTGAGAAAAGGCAGAAAGAGTGTTTTATGGTCTCACTGTCTAACCCTACATTTTGCCCAGTAGTGACATCACAACTGGGCAAATATAGGGTTAGGATTATCAGGACAGCTGGGCCAAAGGAAGACTGAGGGAAGAAAAACCTCATTCATTATATTATAATACCGATTTTATAATGATAGAACGCTGGTTCCGTATGGGTGAAGCATTCCTTTTACTCCCCCGTTCCAGATGGTCGAAAAAAAACTAATTGGTCGAAGTGTGTGTCTTTCTCTTTTCTCAGTCGGGTAAATCATCGCCACCAACCATGGTGAAACTGCAAGGGATTGTGGGTGTTATCACTCACGGGGATTTGACCACTGCCGCAGAGCGCTTTGGAAAAACCAAGTCGGTTGTAATATTTCGGTCCAAACAGGAGGTATGTAATAAAGAGAATGAAGAGAGAGTATGTGTTTGATCTCACCAGTACAGGATTGAACAAGGTTTATTCAATTAAATTAAGACATGTAATCCCAGACTCCAAAAATATTTTTATTTATGATTATTTATCAATCTGTTGAATATTTTATTTATGTTCTGGTCTGGAAAATATCAGAAATATGTTGTTTTTTTAATGTGAATATAGTGAAATGGCCCCAACAAGTGTAATATAACAAAGGTGTGTGTGTGTGTGTGTGTGTGTGTGTGTGTGTGTGTGTGTGTGTGTGTGTGTGTGTGTGTGTGTGTGTGTGTGTGTGTGTGTGTGTGTGTGTGTGTGTGTGTGTGTGTGTGTGTGTGTGTGTGTGTGTGTGTGTGTGTGTGTGTGTGTGTGTGTGTGTTTGCAATTGTAGGCAATTGTGTGTTTTGAGAAAGAGGAAGACGCTTCGACAATGAGGAGCATAAACAACGTCGATGTGAAAGGAACGATTATCAGTGTTTACAGAGAAAAGGTTGGCTATCACGCCGTCGGTCTTTCTTTCCCTTTCCCTGTGTGATCATAGAACCATTTGTCTATAATGTGGTCAAGCTATCGACAGATCAGAACAATCTAAAATAACATCTCAATGATTTTATTCACAGAGGGCTGATTCTGAGGAGCAAAAGAAGACTCAAACCGCTAAATTCACCAGCACCACTAGACCATTTCTTATCCCGATACCTACGATACCAAACACCCCTACAGAGTTGTTCCTTCGTACACATGAGATACTTCCACTTATGTCAGTAACAGTCCCTAAAGCGAAGGTCCTTGTTTCCAAAGCGAAAAATGTCTCAACCAAGCAGGTTGCCAAAACGGTAAAAAGGAGCAAGTTGTCTGCCAAGGGAGCTGTGAAAAAGGTTGTAAGACAAACTATGAAACTTGAAAAAGCTGAAGATGCTGAAGAAATGGAGGAATGGAATCCAGTTGTCCGGACAACTACAGAAGCTGAAAATTCTCCAGACAAACCCAGTGAGAGTCAAATACCAACCAGTATGGAAGAGATGCACCAGCAGGCTGCAGGAAGCCCAACTGAAGTGGCTGTGGAGGAAAAGCTTCCAGGTGGAGGACTGGAGACAACAACAATGCTAAAAGGTATGTTGGAGACCTTCTGTAATGGATTCATAGAGTTCAAATGTGCCCTGTGGTCTTGGCTAAATGTTTAAAGAGGACCTATTATACTACTTTTCTGGTCTTAATTTCTTCTTTTACACTGCTATAGAGCAACCTGACACGAATCACATCACAAAAAACTATGTAGATTTTCAGGAAGCTCTTTCTCTTATTTTGGCGATCCAGCACGTCCTGTCAACACTTGAGTGTGTGTGCTTCGGCAATCTCCGCTCCCTCCGCCTGTGCATCGGCCATCTCCGCTACCCTCCCCCCCCCTCCTGCAAACCCCACTCCGTTGTGATTGGTTACCTTCCTTCCGGAACACTTTCAGTGGCGGGAAGCGCGAGCATGGACCTATAAGGGCGCGAGGCAGACGCGAGGCAGACGCGAACAGGGAAGTGACAGCATTACCATACATGGAAACATCCGCGTGGAGACGTCACAAAGTTTTATGCGACGTCACAAATTATGAAAGGGTAGACCGCTTTGAACACGTGACTTCTCGACTGGCTAGAATAGTGTTTAGTGCTCGGCACAGACACCCCAGACGGTCAGCAGGGAATATGTCGAAATGCATGTAAGTCATTATTTGATAATTTAGTATGGTTAAGCATGACTATGAATCATCATAACAACGTTTATAGGTCATAAAAGTCAAAAAGCATCATAGGTCCTCTTTAATGAATAAGGATGGAAATGTTTGACTGGCAGACCTCACTTGCATTGTTCCCCTAAGCAATCAGTTTTAGTGAAGACAAATTTAGTGAAGGAATTGAATTTGAACTTAAACTGTGGGTCATGGAATAAAGAATTACTTTCAGATGTCAACCTGGATCCAACGGATATACGAATAGGAGAAAGGGGGTGGTGATGATAATCTTAGAAAATACAGATTTCCACATTACTCTTATGTGATAATCTGTTGTAGATCCTGTGACTGATGCAACAGCTGCAGCAGCATCCATGACGTCTTCAACTGCAGATAACCCTCTGTCCATCAGGGAGATGGAAGAAGATCATTGGAGTCAAATTCTGAATAATTTAAGTAAGACATCTATTCTGTCTTATCACAAATATATATATATCTACATGTGATAATGAGTTTCCTTCACTTTTATTTATATTTTCTTTGTCTCTTTTTCACAGATCTCTACAGGGTCGCACACAATGTAGGTCAAATGACTTGTATGAAGTACTACACTATTTACACATGTAGTTTTTCTTAAAGATACAAACTAAATGTTCACAATAGAACAGGATCCTACCTTCATTGCTGCCATCAAATGATAACCATTGAAATGTCTTTTTAATAATTATGGAATGTAACATTGCACATATTGTATCTTCAGGTCTTCAGCAATCAGTTTCAAGATCTCAGATACTTTTTATTGCCTGCTATAGTGAGGAATCGGTAGAATTTTTCTTGTATGTTTTGGGAGGCAACAAACTTGTAAACTAAAAGAGTGATTTTTTTTTTTTTTGATAGCAGGATTTTAAATCGGTCAGTGCATCAAACCATTTCATGCATTTTTTTTTTTCTTGTTAAAAAAATAAACTATTATAATAAAGTAGTGAATTACTGAAAACCATTTCTTCCCTCCTGGTTTCCTTTATACATTCATACTTGGCTGGTATGAAACATACAGTACATGCACTCAATGCACTTTCTTTATTTTCCCTTAATGTTTCCAGAATTTTCGGAAAAAAACGTGGCTTCTTATAAAAGGACTGCCAGAGTACTACGACGGCTGCTACACAGAGCAAGACCTTGTCGAACTGCTCAAGGCACATGGATGGCGTTACTGGCCTCCCAACATCTATGTCGTTCCTCATGCACGCATGGTAGGAGTATAATTCTGAATCGTCCAGGTTTATTATTTCCACATTTCAGCTGCTATTTATTTTAGATCGGAGGAAATAATAGTTTTTTAAAGTTTTTTTGTTTTGTTAAATGCATTGAGTCTTTTTCAGGCTTTTAGATTAGTTATGCCACATTTTATTTTTGTTTGAAGACCATTCGCACAATCCCGCTTTTAAGAAATACTTTCAGCAAGTAAACATATTAATATGTTTATGGTTGTCTCTTCAGGCCTTCGTCATGATGTCAAATAATTGCAATGTCGCGAAGGAAATGGAGGCCTGCAATAATGAGGGAATATTTTTAAAAGGGTCTCAACTTCTCTTCTACGCAGTAGCGAATCACTTCACATTTGATGAGGTAAGCACATACCCAACACGTTTTATTAACGTATTTCAGTAGGTCCACACACCCAATTGCGAAATATTGTTGTGTTTCTGATGCTAAAAGATGCTGATCTGTGTACTTTAAAGGTGCTGTGAGCGAAATGGTCCTTTTAGCTAACTTCCTGTCAGTGACTGCAGTTAGCAGTCCCCTCACTCATCCCTACGTCACCACATTAATGCACTGCGGTCTACTATCAAAAACCATCAAAATAGACATTGGGAAGGATTTTTACCTGCTCCGCCATTGTGTATTTGAAGCAAATATGAATTATTTAAAATATAGATATTTTGGGATGCTCCAGTGGTGTAGTGAGTAGACTAGAGAGCTTTCCATTTGAGGCTCAGTGCTTATCCCACTGGACCCGGGTTAGTCTCCGGCCCAGGCGGTTCACTGCATGTCATCCCCCCTCTCTCTCCCCATTTCCACTCTCTACTTCAAATCTTAAACTACATATACAGTTGAGGACAGAATTATTAGCCCCCCTATGAAAATTTCCTTTTTTCAAAAGTATTTCCTTAGTGCTGTCAAAGAGAGCAAGACATTTTTAGTCCTTCTGGGAGCTAATAATTTTGACCCTGGTAGTTTTTGTGAAATAATTTTGTTTCTGTGTGCAAAGTAAAATGATGTAATCGTCCAAAATAAAAGTAGGATCTTTGGAAAAACTGTTTTGAAAATTTTAATTGGGGGGCTGATAATTCTGATATTTTTTCTGAAATATGTATATTTTTCTTTTACAAAAATAGGACAGGCACATTAAAGTGATATAAATTGCAGTGAATGTATCGAGATTAAGTGAGCATGGTGCGCAATGGAAAAGTGTCTTTTGGCATTTTAACTCTGCCTACCCTGATGTTTCTATTTCAGATTGGGGTTTACAAATCACTGATGCAGCTGATGGATCATGTAAGTACAACACACTAGACATTAGTTCTCCTAATTTGTAATCTACTTCATATTTTTATCGCTAAAATAATCTCCTGAATTATACTTTAGTTTTTAAAACAAGCTGCAAATATAACTGTGTGGTTGTCAGAGATATTAAAAGGAGAAGTCGCCCCCTCCTGTCTTGGGTAAAAATGTAGGTTTCATCTTAATTGCTGCATTTGTCTCTTAAAATTGTGACGTAAAAAAGTACAAGAAGCTTTAATCAAGATATTTGCGTTAACTTCAACAAAAACAAATAAATAATGTAATTGCAACATTGCATTTGCTTGTGTGTCCGCGTGTCTCTGTCCTTGTGTTAACTTTTTGTTTTGGATGTTCATCTCCTGTTTTTTTTTTGACATAGCCTGTGACTGTTCATGGAACAAACACAGTCTTTATCAATAACATTTCACCGAGTGAGACCAAGGACCTCAGAGGAACTCTGAGAAATATCAGTCGTGTCAGGAACTTTATGCCTCTCCTCAACAAGGTATTAACAAACACATAGAAGTACGCCTAAATACGGGGCTTTAAAAACAGTTCCTGATAGTATAACCTGTTACGTTTGTGTGCTCGTGTGTTGTAGGTATTTGTAGAATTTGAGGATATTTACGAGGCTGATCGGATCGGAGTTTGGTACAGTCTCCTGAAACAAGCCCCTGGCTACGAAATCCACAGGAAATATAAACCAACCGACAGCCATGACATAAAAGGTATGTTTGTTTGAGGAAAATAGTGTATATAGTTTTCATTTAGTTGATGCACGGATGTTATGTGTGATTTAGTCTGTATGTGATTTTTTATTTTTGTGTCTTTGAGAAGGAGAGGTGAATCACCAAAAGTGGGCCGGCTATTTAAAACATGAATGACAAATTGTACTTGAAAAATTGGACCAATATATTGAAAATTACACTTTGCCCGTTTTGTGTTTGTGCAGTACCGAGAAACCCTCAGGACGTTCTCCCAAACAGCAAGGATATAGTCGATGGAGTAACTATGGAAATCAAACATGGTATTCCATACGGCAGCCTTTCACCGTTTTGGGTCACTTTGAAAAAGGAACCTTTCCTTTTCGCAACCGTGTCTCCTTGGTTCCATGTGCCAGGTAAGAGAGACTGTTGTTAATTCTCACATTACCAAGTTTGATACGGTATTGCTAAATAGGGGAGAACGGGGTTATATGTCACACGGGTTGGTTGTCACAATCGTTATATCTCGGAACCAGAAGGCGCTGTCTGTGAAATTTTGGTATGTAAATATCCAGAATTGGGATCAGAGGTCACCTACATAGTCCTCCTTGGAGTTAGACTTCTGAATTTGAGGTGAGACGACTGTTTGTGTTTATGTCAAAAATATTTAGCTCCTCAGTATTTTTCTTCTAGGATTTTATACAATGGGTTTATAACAAAACACTTGTTACCCTAAAAAAGTGTAAAGGATAAGCTATAGTTTAGATTGTTGTTAGCAAGCTAATTAGTTGTCAGATGGTTGTTGGCCTTGATGTTGGCAAGAAATTCAAGTTGGAGTTGGTCGTCACATTTTTTGAGGGGGGAGAGGGGGGGTTGGTTGTCACATGTTATCCAAAGGCTGCAGCCAGAAAAGGAACCCAATAACGAAATAAATTGTCAAGCTGTATCCTCACGGACACCCCAGAGAAGGAAAGAATAGAGCAGGAAAAGGCGTACACGTGCACACCCCTAGCCTACACGGAGTGTCTCATTTGAAATGTTGTAATGGGTTAATGCTGATGCCACAGTGCATTCCGAGAGACTAAAGTCTAACGCATGTTTACATAAGTTTCTCTGCAGAAGCAACCATCCCAGACCCCTGTGGCGGTCATAAACTAATTTAAGATGGGATAGTCCCTTTTAAAAGGTTGGTTAATCCAACCAGACCTTTGGGGACTGAGTCTCTGCAAGTTCCACAGGATGAAACTCTATTGGGAAGCTACCATAAAGTTCAAACCAGACATGGCAGGGCCCAGGCACCCTGCTGTGTTTACCTTATCTCAACTCTGAGACACAAGCTTCAAAGCTCTCTTTTCCTAAGGAAGGAAAAGCATCTTACAAACACTGCTTGCTGATTAGACAACTAACTTCTGATTGGATGAGAATGCATTTGGACTGTTTTAATAGGCACATCACACACACAAACACACTGACACTCGTGATTTTCTCCTCAAGTATTCTTAATGAATACATGAGTGTTGAGTTTCTGTAATTTTAAAGTTAAGATCGCGTGAAGACAAAACCAAGGTCTCCCCGCATCATCCTTTATAATTATTATGTGTTTGATTGAAGCAGTAGGTCACATACATGCCTTGCATGCTACTTCCCCTACTGATTAAAGGTAGAATATTCAACTTTTAGAAGTTGTCCACATTGCTATTAGCAATTGATCTACCCGTGGCTTAAAAGCCACCTCAAACTCTTGCGTGACATCAAACTCTCGCGTCTGACATCTAAATTCATCTAAATTCTAAAGTTACGTTCCTCTGTCACACACACACACACACACACACACACACACACACACACACACACACACACACACACACACACACACTACATATGTGCACTGACCTGCACATAGATAGAAATACATGGGTTTATAATCTAAACTGTTCTTAGTATTGCTTGTGCTATTGCTGCTTTCTTAAATTAGATTAGTTCATGGTTATTGACTTATGTGTATCGTTTTAATCAACTTGCCTAAGTAAATAAACCCTTACATTTTGATTTTAAGAAGCAGTGTCTGTGATATTTCTGTCTTGTATTTCACTAATGGCTGGTAAATAAGGTTTATGCTCGAATATTCACTCCTTCATTATCTTAAATGTACATTGTAACCAACTTTGACATTTTCAAGATACATCCCTTTAACATTATGAGACTGTTTTTCTGATTTGATTCAAAGTTCCCTTTTTCAAAGGGTGGTGCTCCGTAGGTATTAAGTAATTTGATTAGCTGGACTAATCTAATTGATCATTAATTAACAATTTTTCTTAATATTATAATTTCCTAGAAATAATAATATTCTTGACTTTGACCAAATCTACCCCTTATGAATTCCCAACAGAAAGATGTTTAGGTGATGAACAATTCTCACTACAGTAAAAAGTGTGCCTACTAGCCCCGGTCTCCCCTATACCACATCAACGTATTCAGTGATGTAACTGTTTTGCACATGTTTAATTTTTAATTGCCAGATTACCTGTTAGTCCAAAAACATGACAACATTACGGTAAGCCCAACACCCAGTTAATTTCAAATATATACATGAAATTCCAAACTGATTGAATTAGCGTCATTGAATTACTTAAGCTTTGGGTTTTGAACATTGTGTATTCTAGAGGGCCATTCACCGTGGTGCCATGAACTACTCTACAATCATGTTGACCGGTCTGGATGGGCATGCCAGATGTGCGCTTAGTCAAGTGACCAGAATGGTCCGTGCTTATTTCCCCGAAAAGGACCTTCCGTCCTTGCTCAACAGAGTGACAGTCCTACCGCTGCAAAACAGGGTAAGCTCAGAAACCTCAGAGAGTTACAGACACACACGAATTATTCAATAGTGCTGTTTTGTATGAAATGTAATAT
Source organism: Ammodytes marinus (assembly GCF_949987685.1). NCBI lineage: Eukaryota > Metazoa > Chordata > Actinopteri > Uranoscopiformes > Ammodytidae > Ammodytes > Ammodytes marinus. The sequence continues at coordinate 18,777,134 of NC_137227.1, forward strand.
TACTCCCTTTCCTTCCTCCCTTCCAGGCCTTTGTGTTCTTCCCTGATTGGAGTTCGTGCTTGCATTTTGTCCATGGTCATGTCAGAACAACGTTTACTTTCAGAGCCTGTACGCTCTGTGTTCACTTAGTCTTGGAACAAATGATTTCTGAATCTAGTGAGGTAAGGACACTGGGAGAAACACCAAAGGGGGCACTCTGGGCTGTTGAACTGGCAGGATCAGGATGTGAAAGAATAAACCTACTTTTCAAAGTGGACAGCAATTGACAGGAAATTATAGCTGTTGTTTCTTTGTGGTCATTTCAGAAGGAAAAAATAACAAATGTGCTAATGTTGTTGTTGAGGAGTAATTCACAAAAAAGCACAGGGTAGTGGGAAGGGCGTCCCCCTCCGGGCCCAGGCCCTGCAGCAGACCCGGGTTCGAATTCCGCCTGGGTCGGTTCTCTGCGTGTCTTCCCCTCTCTGTCCCATTTCACGTCTCTTCAAAACTGTTTAATAAAGCAAAAAAAGCTATTTAAAAAAAAAAGCACAGGATTAAAACAAAATTTAGGACATTTTAAGGAAGGTATTGGTGTGAAATATAGACTTTTATGAATTCAGATATCATTTTTACATATTTTTTGACTGCATCTATAGCAATCGTTGACCTGTCTTTTTTTTTTGCAGGAGATGTCTTACACAGATCTGATGAAGTGGAGCAATGCTGTAAGTAAATCTTTAGTCAATTAAAGGCTCCTAATTTTTGGATGTTGTGGTCCTTTTATAAACAACTATTTCTTGTTCTTCAGGGAGTTCCAGACCTGAAGGACCTTGAGGACCGCTTGATGTGTGTGAAGATGAAGGATACGTCTATGAACGTCATCAGGACGGTCATGGAAGTGGTAGCGTCGATCGCAACCTTTGTCAACTTCATGCCGCTCGCCAACAAGGTACACACCTGCACCTTTCACATTAAAGTGCTGAGAGATGCTCTAGCAAGCCTGGAGTTTTTAAAGTTCTTAATGATTCTAATGCTTTACTGCTGTTCTCCGAATGTTTGTTGCTTTTTTTTTGTCACTGTCCTTGTCTCCTCTTCTTCGTCTTTTCTCTTTTTTCACAACTGTTGTTTTACCTCAGATGTACATTGAGATGGCTGATCCCAGCGGTGTATCCCAGGTGTTGAAAAACTACAAAGCTATCGTAGATAAATACGAGGAAAGGAAAAGGAAACAATTCTGGTATGCCTGTCTTCTTTCATAAGTTACAGTTTGAAATTGGGGTACATTAGTTTCATAATAATTATTATACTTTATTTGAACTCGAAATAAATCTCATCAATAAATCACTCGTATACATATTTTTCTCCCGTTGCACAGAAACTGATTAACTCTTTCTTTTTCTCTTATCAGGAAATCAGTTTCAAGTGTTCAGGCGTAAGTATATCACATTGTACATTTTTCTTGTCTTCAGAGTACTAATGGACCTTTGACCTTGTGAACATGAACACGTCGTATATCTGTGTAGCCAAAATCTTGGGTTTTAAGTTTACTGAGAAAAAGTTCACAGCAAACAGCATGGACGTTTAAGCAATACATGTTATACAATCAATAAGGAAATGTATTTTCAGATATATTGTAATGATTTTAGAGGTGTGACTACTACTTGATTAATCATTTAGTTGATCAACTGAAAAAAAATTGACATCTTTGTTTTTGATAGATTTATCGATGAAGCAATTTTTCAAGTTTATCTCAAAAAAAGGTGTTAGATTTGCAATGTTTCAGATGTGGGGAAATGCTGTCTGTAAATGCTTGGTTATTGGACTGTTAATGGGACAAAAAACATTTGTAAAACAGCAAAGACCGAATTGTGATGCATTTTCCACGATATTCTGACATGTTAGGAACTAAAAAATCAATATTATGAGAAAATGTTGTGCAGATTAATTGAGATATGCAGCCTTTAAGGTTTTTCAGGAATAAAAAAACAACAGGATTTTAATATACTTGATAATGTTACATATACTTTACATAATCCTTCATTTGAAAATAATTTTCTGTTTTTAATTTTAGTTTCAAGCCTCTGAGACAACATAAACTAAAACGGCAAGCCTTAGGAGAGGCCAGAAAACTCTCTGAGGAAGATGTCGATCAAGTAGTCCTGATTTCTGATAATGAAGATAACATCGAAGTGCACACCACTGCAAAGGTTTCGAAAGAAGCTAAAAGGGAAGAGACTGTCTATGAGGTAATAGATTCTGATGAGGAACAGACGGACAACAGGGCAAGAGTTCCAACAAAGGAGTTGGTTTATGAGACGATAGATTCCACTGACGAAGAGGTTGAAGAGGCGACGACCACAGAAAAGTCTGATAGAAGTACCAGAGGAAAGGAGGATGATAAAATGACACTGAATCTCCGCGAATTGTCAGAAAACCCAGAGATCACGTATAAGATTGTAGACTCTGTCGAGGACGAGACTGCTGATGAACAGGAAGGACACAGGGAGAATACCCCAACGAAAGATGAGAACCCCCTTCCAGAAGAGAGCCCACCAACAATGAAGAGTGACATTGTTGAACGAGAGTTGAGGGAGGGAGATGCTACATATGAAATAATTGACTCTACCGAGGACAGTGTTGTTCAGGATGATCGGACCTCTACAATAGGACAAAGCAGTAGGGCAAGCAAAAAAAAAAGGGGATGCAGAGGGGGAAGAAAAAGGAAAGAAGTTAAAACAACTGAAAAAGACAGTGTAACACCACAGAAGTGTGACAAAGACGCCTCGGAAAGAGTAGCTGACCAGGAAGAGGTGACCTTTCAGATTGTTGATTCTGTTGAGGACGAGACCACTGACGATCCTCCCACAGAACAGTCTGAGAGCGCAAGAAAAGAAAACATTTCTCAAAACAATGTTGAGCCCAAAAATGAGGAATCAGAAGTTCCCATGTATCAGATTGTAGATTCTCTGGAAGACGATCAAGTACCAGAAGCGGTATCAGCCACAGAGGTTACTGATGAAGGCAGAGAGAAAGATGCAACTCCAACAAAACAAGAGGCCTCAGCTGAAGAAAAGGACACACCAACATGTGGTACCACTGTTATGGAAGTGTTGGAAAACACGATTGTCAAGGAGGAAACTCAGTCCCAGAGTGATCCTGCCATACTAGAAAAAGAGAGCAAACAAACATTTCCGGTGACTTTGGATGAGGTGGGAGCAGATGCAGATGAAAGAGCGCCGGAAAGCCAAGAATTGAATGGAGAGATCACGGAAGAAAAGCTGCAGGCACTCGTCACTCTGGACTTTGTAGAAAAAGAAGAGAATGGAACGGACGAGCAAAGCACACTGGAGGCCCGCCCACTCAGCCAGGAGCACGAATCAGTGGACTCCTTAAACCCAGAGGTAAAGTTCAAGGCTTTATCACACATTTAAAAAAAAAAATCTACAGATTCAGAGAAACTTGTGCTTAAGATCTGCTGTCTGTTGTTAGACTCTGGTGACTCTAGATGAAGCCGTCTGTAATGAGGAAGAGAATCCGGACCAAGAGAACGCTGAGAAAACCTTGAGATCTGCTAAACGCAAACATCCTGAGGACACAGGTGTGTTGATTTCTGTCAATTCACAGAACTGTATCCTTACAAAGGTGTATTTGCATTATACCCACAAGAGAGCCATTGTCTCCATGTAACTAATGTTTGTTCAAACTCATTGACCGGCAGACATTTTGACTTGTAAAAAAAGGGAAAGCTGGTATAATTAACAACATTATTAACGAACAACATTGTCTGCTCTGAGAAGGGTATTTCGGCTTCACCAATGAATATTGACTTTGTCTTTGTCCAACAAAAGCTAACGGTAACAGACGCAACTGGTTTGAATTATGATTTTTTTTATTTATTTTCTGTTATAGAGGAAAAAATAAAATTTGTGACGGTAGACGAGGTTGAAGAGGAGATCAAGGAACCGTTGACCAGGACAAGAGGCCGACCAAAGAAGTCACCCAGAAAGACCCCTGGTAAGAAAAACACATATTTTAAACAAGCATGTGATCAAAGTAAGAAGAAAGACGTCTCTTCTGTGTGTGCCTGTCTTTTGAGTTCCTCACCAACTTAATGACAGAGCCAAGCCACTCAGACTTCGGTGCACTTGTACCTGTGCTTTTATGGTACCAATGTTTGGAGTGGCCAAAAAGGACTAGAGTGTGTAGCCACTGCAACAGCGTTAATTAACTGCCTCAAAAACAAACTTGCCAGTTGGCAACACCGGCACCTCCCAACAGGGATAGCACTTAGTTACCAAAGCTCAGATTTCTAGACACTGAAAAATGTGCTCTAACCTTACATCGTCTTTTAACCACAGTAAGAAGATCTACCAGAGGAAAACAAGTGAGCACGGAAGTGGACAGAGAAGAAGAAAAGGAACCAGCTGTAGCCGACGTAGAACCTCCCACTTCTCTAGATGCCTCGTCGCCATTGGTCACAGATCCTTCCGAGTGCCAAGAGGAGATCCAGAAGGCAGAGGTGGAAGCACCGGGCCAAGCCGACATCGACGCTGCCTCTGCTGGACAGGAGCCTGAACCGGAGCGCCCTGAGAACCAGACACTGGAGGAAGGAGAGAAGGAAGAATGTAGCAGGGCGGACAGTAAAGGTACAGGAACCGTGCTATACAAACCTTTTGGAATGACAAAGGGAATGTTCCTGAGATTGCTTATCTCCAAAGTGGATGAACGTTTAAATTCTGGATCTACTATTTATAAAATGAGGACCATTTTGAATATTGAATAATTGTCGAGTCAATTTTGAAAAAATTAAGTGTTTTATTTCTGTCAATGCACAGTACAGTATCCTTAAGCAGGTGTACTGTATTTGCATTATACCTACAAGAGAGCCATTGTCTCCATGTTTTTAATTGTGTTAAATTCCATGTAAAATCAGACATTCAATATACAGCTGGAATAGAATGACCCTTGTTTCATGACCACATTTTGCGACTATTCGACCCTGGGATAAACAGTCGAATAGTTGACTTTTCTGGGTCACCCAAGCAAAATGGTTGCCAGATTTAGTGTTTAATTGCAGCGAAGATTGAGTAAACAGCTTTTTATAAGTATAAATGTGATTTTTTTTTTGGGCCTAAATGACGGAGATTCATTACATCTCTTCCACAGTTCTGAGTAAACTGAGGAGGGAGGCTGTCGGACCTGAAGCAAAGCGATCTCGTTCTCAGTCTCCTTGTGTCCCTGCCGACTATGAACTTCCACCATTCAAACCCAACAATCCCCTCGGTAAAACACACACACACACACTAAAACACACAAAAAAACACCCACTTGACACAACAAACTGTTTCACTTTCACTGTCACCCTCTACAGGTCTGGAGTTTGTCGTCCCCGTATCAGGATATTTCTGCTATCTCTGCTCTGTGTTTTACGTAAACAAGAACACAGCCATGAACCTCCACTGTAGCAGCCAGAGACACTACAATAACCTGCAGGTAAACACACACACACACACACACACACACACACACGCATGTACAAAAACAGACACTTTGCCTGACATTGTTTGTGCTCTCCTGCTTCCTTTTTTTCAGAAACATTACCAGAAGTCCTGAACAGAAAATATCAAAAAGTTCAACGGAAAGTTGTCAAGGCTCCGTTTCTGATTTGATTCTGGCTTAATGAACTTGTTTTTGTTTTTGTTAAGGATGTAGTGTAATATTGAGCTGGACAAGTGAAATCTGATTCATCTACTTTGCTGTTTGGCACCTCTTTATATGTACATGCTATGAATCAAACATCAAACCTGCTCAAACAATCTGGGATTCAAACCCGCTTCAACTTTACAGTTTTGGTGCCTTGCTCTGCCTACAGCTGCAGTTGCATACTTTCTGTTTTGGAGAACCTTTCAGTTTCATTATGGAATTAGTAAAAATCATATATGCAGAGGTTTTTAACTTTTAAATATGCCACATGACCTCGTTACTCATCAATAAAAAAAAAATCACAGTATTTTTGACAAGTTGCGTTTTGTCCCCCTGTTGAATGTATTTCTTACACCTGTAAATGTTTTTCTCAGTTTTTATTTTCAATTTTTGCAGTAATAAAAACCTGGTAAAATTGTAATATGGCTGGCGCTCCTTTGACGATCCTCTTCTACTGCAGTGATTTAGTGTCACCTGACTGGAGGGCTGGCCCCATCAGCTGTTCATCTCCAGAAACCAACTCTCTCTGCTTCACACTGATGGACAGAGAAACATTCAAGTATTTCTGACACACTTTGTAGCACCTTTTTGAAGATGGAAGCTTACTGACTAACATCTTTTAGATGAGTTTCAAGATTTGGTAAGAAGACCTCCACAGTGTCAGATTGTGTGATGTCAACAAGGAGACTATTCCAAAGGAAAGAGGGACAGTAAGAGAAAGCCGTGGCAACCTACAGATTTCTTTTTAACGCTTCGGACGGATTCTGAGGACAATAAGTTCAGACAGGTAAGATGAAAGGGAAGGAAGAGTAGTTTTGGTATGAAATAATGAACACATATTTGTCATTAAAAAAAAAGATTTACTGTTGACCCAAGGAGACAATTTACAAGTATCACCGTTGCAATACAGAAATTGACTGAAGACAAAGACATTTCAAAATCCTATATACCCCTTCTGACACATTGCCGTACGTGGAATTTCTCCAGTAAGCCGTTTCCATCTGCAGCCAGTGTGGGCACTTTGCGTTTTAAAGGTGCAGTGTGTAATATGACATCATCAAGAAAGTTCTAGAATGCAACGCTCCCTGGGTAACCCCAACCCTTTCGAATAATAACAGAAGCTACAGTGGCCTTCAAGGACAAGAACAATTCTAAATTCCAAACAATGCACCTGATGAAATTCCAACCATGATGGCGGCGTGTATAATCAGCTATTATACACTAAATTAAACGTACTTATGGATATTATAATTATTTTCTACCAAGTCTGCTATGAAAAAATTCAACACACTGCAGGTTTAAGTGCGAGTTGCTATATAGATTCGCTGAAACCGAGCAGATGTTCACATCATGCTTTGAGGAGTTAAATGTTGATGTTAAGCCTTTTCCTGTTTCTGCTGGAAAGTTTCCAGATGCATGTAAAAGCGAGTACCTTTTAGCACAACATGTTTTTGTCTACAAAGGTCATATAAGTGGATCAAGTTTACCAACATGAATAAAATCTAAGCAGAAAATACTTATAAAAAAAAAATGAATACAGCATTTATTTGACAGTAAACAACTATTTAAAATGAACAGGTACATTAGCTATAGTCTGTTTTTTGGATTAAGATTTTAGACAAATTCCCTGAATTATTTATTTATTTCCCTTTTGGAAAAATTAAGATCTTACATTTTTATGGCATTAGTTTCCAAATATCTATCTAGTAAAACTATCTACCATGACACACAGGCCTGTGTACAAGACAAACAAGAATGGGGAGTCTGGCAAAACCCCTAAGAAGTATGTTGTGTGATAATTCCTATGTCTTATTTTTTTTTAAACATTACCCTTTATTACCATAGTCTGTTTAAAAGAGCTAATTATTAAAAATAGTCCTTTACTAAACTGTTGACTGAACGTCAAAAGGGTTACAAGAATAATTTCCGGTCCATTTCTTCAGAATAAAAGGTCATTGTTTACACAAAATTGTAATTCTACAATAATGAGCAGTATGCGTGAGTCACTGCTGCAACACTCATTTGTTCCTTTTTTAAACATGTTTTACTTGAATGATTAATCTTACGTTAATTTAACCCTTTAATTTTAAGTTTTTCTATGGGGCTTTTATCCTGAAGGCTGGACATACACCGGAAGTGTACTCCTGTCGAATTCTAAATATGAGGCATGTCCACAAACTCGGATGATACGTTTGAGCTTATGTGGTATATCAACAAACAACGGAAAGGTATGGAACAAAAACCTTACAAGAACAGGTAGAGAAACCCTACTGTACTTACTGCTGCTATTGTACATGATGTTCCTTCATTTAAAACCGCATTTAGCCTTTAAACATGATTGTTAGCACTTGCTAGTAGGAGCACGCGAGACTCCTTTGGCCGTTGGCTTTGTTGACAGTTGGTTTATAAAATAACGTCGGAGAGTAAACCGTTAGACAGTAATGTTGAAGTGTTGCGCTCGTGTTTTTATTGTAAAGTTTGAATCTAATCAACCTTGAAGTGTGAAGGGGGGGGGGGGTTTGCCCTATGCCCGTCTCGTGCTCAACGACTACTGCGATATTTACACTTTCAAACCTGGTAATTATTATTGATCCAACTTTTGGGTGAATCACTCAACAACACGCGAGGTATCGAGTAAATGTCTGCACTCTTGAATATAATTGTGTTGGTCTGACGCAGCTCATACAAAGAAGGTTTCACCTCACATTATTTCTACATTATGTAAAGGGATGTATTTGGGTGGACACATGACATCTATCTATCTTCTATAAAGCAAGAAATGTCAGTCTGTGGCTCGTCGCATATCTCTGTGACAGCTTTTGGATGTGGTTTGCGTACGGCACGAGGGTATGCATTCTTGATTATGAAGTTTTTTGGACCAAATACAGTATGTAGAAGTTGTCATATTTATACCGTGCTGGCCAGTGACGTGCGGTGAGTTCAGTGAGTGGACAGACAGTAGACACTGAGTTATGAAAGCCAAATTTCTCTAAACTTATATATTGTTAAATCAAAAACAATAAACAACAAACAGGCAAGCAGAGCCGATTTCAAATAATTTCCCCTCTCTCTCTCTCTGTCTCTCTCACCCATACGCACTCGCAGACTATACTCCTGCAATTACACAGATGAATGATTCACATTACTACTTCTGTTTAGCTTTCAAAATAAAAGACAGCACACATTCTGTTGGTTCTGTTTCTGGGATAAAGTTCCAGTAGCATATGTCCAGCATCAGAATGTCACCATCTCTTTATCCGCAATTATTGCACCGCATCCAAGTATGCTTGTTTGTCAGCAACAATTCATTTGTTTCTCTGTCCCAATTTCATAGACATATAGACATGGTTACATTTAAGCGATCAGATTTTTAGCTTGCTGTCTTTCTGTTTTTTTCATCACGGACAACCACGCCGTGGTGGCTTGACAAGGTTCAGCTGTTCCTCTCCTTGGTGGCAGACGAGACAGTGATGCACATAGGCACGTCAAAGAGGAAACAAAACCATATGACAGCCTGCTATAAAATGGCATGAGTGGTAAAGGATGGTAACGTTACTTCAAACAAAAACGATGAGTTCAAGAAATAGCCCCGATGAAGATTGTTGAAACGCATTAACTGTTAACGTCACTATGACGACCAGCTACACAGAGGAGGTACTATCCTGGCTACTGCCATACAATGCAAACCCACCTACAGGAAGTTACCTGATACCAAAGGAGAATAGAGTAGAGCCAGTACCATGGAATGAAAATACACCATTAGCCTACATAGTGCTTTTCAAACTTTCCCCAAATATTTCATTTGCGCTGGTATTGAATCTTTCCAAACACCATAAAGCATTTTCTGTGTTGATGGGGAGATTTTGACTAGACATGAAATATGACCCAGTTTGAGTTACAGAAGCTCCAAAAAAATCTGCTTTCCAATCCACCTCGGTAAAAGCTCCCTCTGTTTTTTTAACTTTTCAGCTTTCCATTGCAATAGGAGCATTTTTTGTTCCTGCTTCTGGGCCCCTAACGTGCCCTACTAGGAGGGCTCCTAGGGGGGCCTACTCCTGATTGGCCAGCAGACTGTATCCTTGCGACTGGCTCAACAGAAAACACATGCTGCGTTGATGCAGATAAACGGCTATCTGTTTGCAGCCATCAACCTCCTTTATTTCCTGAAGATCGCGACACTATGTCCTATCCCCAATATAACCCCTATGCCTCCAGGGACCAAAGTTCCACCCCGGGGCAGTATGAACTCCCTCATATACAGACCGAGAGGGACCCCCAGAGGGCATCTTCTCATCTTGGACCTGGTTCCAGCTTCAGCTCTCCTGGAACTCCTTCTGCAACATCCGGGGGAATGCTTCCATCGATGACGACTCAGTCGAGCTACAGGCCTGAACAGAGTAGGGCCGTAATGGATCAGGAAATGGAACGGAGCGTCGACATGCAAATGAGCAGAGCCAGAGAGGAGGTGAGGTTTCAGGGCAACCCCATGCATCAGCCCACAGACCAGGACACTCGCTTTACTGGATCCCAAAGGGATGACTTTCCATCCTCAGGCACAGCTAGGGTTTCTTACCCACTGCCCTCGACCTCTGTCTCTTTAGGATATAGACAGTCAGGCAGGTTGGACGTTGAAAGTGGCAGTTGCTCCTTGGACTGGTCCTCAAACTACAAAACGTCCAGTGCTGAGGACTCCCCTAGATTGTATTCATCACCTGTTTCCTCTAACTATTTAAGCAGTGGTCAAGGTACGTTTAATGCATCCAGCGAAAGACAGTCCATTCCAGGGATAGGTGATTATAACAAACCAGTGCAAGACAAACCAACAGCCTCCACAGAGCCCAGTCGACCAAAATTCACCTCTGAATCAGCTGCAAATGTCCTTTTGCACTTTGGACTCGATAAAGATGACTTGGTACATCTTGCCTTCTACCCTGAGGACCAGATCACTCCTGCTAACCTGCCATTCATTTTACGCGAAATCCGGATGAACAAGACCAAGGGAACTACACCTGCAGATCAACCAAAACCCCACCACGAACCCCAACCCACCAGAAGCGCTAGTGGAATGAGCAGTTACAGTTCGACAGCTTCTGGATTGGCAGCGATGCACCATGGAGAGTATTCGACTGATTCCCAGTTGAGTAAAGTGATTGACTATGGACATACTGGCAAATATACTGGAGGGTTTGGGGGTGAGACTGGAAGGACCAGTGTTGGGAGTGGAAGTTTGGAATTGATTCACACTTTCGATAGTAGCAGAGGGAATCGAGAGGTGATGCAAAGAAATACAACAGAGATAAAAAATATTGAACATGTTAAGTCTGTTACCAATGTCAGCTCTTCGGACATTTCAGTACAGAGCTCGTTGGCTCCTCCAATCAATAATCCAACCAAACAATTGCAGACCCATCCAAACAAGACTTCCCAAACAATCTGCGGATCTTTCTCTCTGCCAAAGGAGGACACAGACCTCAAAATTCTGAAGTCTGAAGCCTCCAAACCCAATACTACGAAAAAAGAACCAGAGGCAAATTGTCAGTCGACATCATCATCACTAATCAAACAACAGTCCACTCTGTACCGGGGTCCCAAACGACCTGGCAATGATTCAGGATCAGATGTTACTGAACAAATCAAAAAGAAGCAGGAACAGCAGATGCAGCCGGTGCAAAAGCAGCAGACACAGGCGATACAGCAGCAGCAGCAGAAGCAGCCTGTTTCCCAGACAGAAAAAGTGATGCGGCCTCAAGTTTTTCCTACAGCAAAATCGGTTCCCCCTGCTCCTCTCATCCCTGGTAAAAATGAGGCCCCTAGTGACATGTGGAATCCGGTCTTATTGACCAGTAAAGCCGATGTCCCTCCTCCTTTCTTGCCTCGGCCAATCTTGGGCCAGAAGAATTTAATGAACGTGACTTTGCCACCTATCAAGCAGCATCCAGCGACGATGGCAGCCTCCAAGGACCTGCCAACACTGGCCATGATACATGACTATGCGGCATCCTCGCCGAAAGACTTCCCACATACCTGTTCTCTGTGTAACAAAGAATATGCTCATATGAAGGTGAGTGGAAGTCTTCATTCTGTTCTCTCTCTTATTTTTTAGGAAATTGTTATTTTTTTAATTGTTGGGATTTGCTGAATATACATTGTACAATGCAAGAGAATGCTTTCAAAAATATAAATAATATTTTTTTTTTAAAAATGCTGATTTAGCGATACAGACTTGTTGTCCCTGAATTCAAGATGACTAAAGATGTCTGTTAAAGCTCTGTGTAATGTGCCTTTATAATTTTGTCCATGCGAAACCTGTGTTAGCATTGACAGTTTGCTAATATATAATCTCCTTACTTGGTTCAACATTGTTCCTGTGTTTTGGAAGAATGCTGTTGGCAGAATATTCAAAGTGTCATTAGACACTTCGACTTGTAAAACTAAAGAGACCAACAAAAAAGCATTAATGCTGTAATGTTGAATTAAAGATGTGCTGTTAGCTAATCACAAAAAAATGTATTTGAGAGGAAGCTGATGGCAGTTAGAAGATAATGAAATGTAACTAAATGCTGTGTGTCTGTTCTAAAAAAATAGGATTGGATCTCCCACCAGAAAACCAGCCTTCACCTTGAGAAATGCAGACTCCTCCGAAATCGGTCAGTAGTCTTAATTAAATTATTTCTCTTATAAATTTCTAGTTAAAGTGGCTACTAGGAATTTGAAGTTTCTGTTGATTCTAGCTGCACCTTTGGGTAAAAGAGCTAGAGTTTGCACGACACTTTGTAAGATTAATAATTGTTATATGACGACGGTGAAGCGCATCAAACTTTGAATTAGTACCGTCTTCCTGTTGAAATCATTCCCGGGAAAAATCGGACCCATGCAAACGCATTAATAGTAAGTATACAAATAAAATTGTTTTCCCTGGTTCTCTCGTTTGCTGTTACATCTGTCAGATGATCAACTGAGGAAAAATAACTGTTTAATTAAAATGTTAAAGTTCCTCTTAGGACGTTTAACTTGCATTTTACTATTACATCTGCTGCATAGTGACAAAGCCAACAAAGTTCTTTGCTAAGTGTCCGTAAACCATGTTGTGGTCTTTCAGTATTTAAAACATACACTTACCGGCCACTTTATTAGTTACAGTGGTTCAATTTCTTGTTAACACATCTAACTTATCAGCCAATCACATGGCAGCAACTCAATGCATTTAGGCATGTAGACCTGGACAGGACAACTTATTGAAGGAAGGGGGTTTAAGTGACTTGGAACGTACGCACTGAGTGTTTCAGAAGCTGCTGATCAACTGGGATTTTCACGCGCAACCATCTCTAGGGTTAAAAAATATCCAGTGAGTGGCAGTTGTGTGGACGAAAATGCCTGGTTGATGTCAGAGGTTTGAGGAGGATGGGCAGACTGGTTGGAGATGATGGAAAGGCAACAGTAACTCAAATAATCACTCAGTACAACCAGGGTGAGCAGAATACAATTTCTGAACTCACAACACGACCAACCTTGAAGCAGATGGGCTACAGCAGCATTGGAACCCACCTGGTGCCACTCCTGTCGGCTATAAACAGGAAACGGAGGCTACAATTTTTCGCACAGGCTCATCAAAATTGGACAATAGAAGATTGGAAAAATCTTACCTTGTCTGGTGATTCTCGATTTCAGCTGCGAAGTTCAGATGGAATAGTCAGAATTTGGCGTAAACAACATGAAAGCATTGATCCATCCTGCCATGCACCATCCCATTCCACGTTCAAAGTCATTTAAACCCTCTTTCTTTGAGCTTCAGCACCTTGTCTTGACCAAATCTACATGCCTGAATGCAATGAGTTGCTGTCATGTGATTGGCTGATTGATAAGCTATTTGTTTTTACAAGCAATTAAAGTGGCCTGTGAGTGTAAACCTTTTAAGGGTCTCTCCTGAACCCACATTTTAGAGATGCCAGTAGAACTTGTGTCAGGGTCCATCAATTATTTTGATTCTTCACTCTTAAAGGTTGTTCTATAGTGTTCACAACCTACACAGTTCTTCAATTTCCATTTAATTCAGAAGCATCGCTTGAATACAGCTTAAAACAGCTTTATGACCAAATGCCTATACGAAGAAACATTTGGCTTTTGTTGTCGATATGTATGACTCTCTGCTGTTTTTATTGGAGTTTTTGTTTTTTGTTTTTTTCCACAGATACCCACACTTGGATGATGAGATGGTTCTCAAGCCCAGGTAAATTTCTTTACCTGTTCAGACACTGTACAACTTTATTTATGTTGCTCAATGTGTTAAGTCACACTATATAATTTAATTGGTCTTTCTTTGCGGCCTGAACTTGCCACTATTATACTCGCACTGTACTGATCATTGACCCGGACATGATGGGGTGCTCAAACTGAAAACAAATAATATTAGGGCTGTCAAATGATAAGAATGTTTAATCAGATTAATCACAGGGTAGCTGTGGATTAATCACGATTAATTGCCATTCGAAATATGCCTGAAAAATTCTAATTTTCTTTGTAATATATTGTTGTAGGAACAGTGTCTTTCCTGTTGTTCACACATTCTTTTCTCACCCATTGTTTTATTCAGCATTGCAAAAGAAGAAGCCAAGCCCTCGGCCTCAACGTCTGCAAAGACTAACCAGCATCGTCAACCGAAAACCAGGCATAGAAACCGCTCCTGTTCCCGCTCACCCAGCCCCCGAGGCCGCCGTAGTCCGGATGGTAGAAGGGGAAGACGCAGAAGCCGTTCAAATTCACCGCACAGTTCTAGATACAACCGCAGTCTGTAAGAAATGTATTCTTTTATGACCAATAACATATTCAAACAGAAGAGATTCCTCTTGTGACCAGATTGCAAAATCACCTGTATAACATTCAAAGATCAACATAACCTTCATTTTGGCTTAATTGGATTTTGCTTTCAGACCTTGAATAGTTTGATAAATGATAATTATAGATCAATTGAGTGATCAAGTTATTTCATGCTTACTTTCATCAGGTCTCGTTCTCGCTCCCCACGGTATGGCCGCCCATCCTCCTCACGCTATCGGGCAAGTTCAAGTAGCTCAGAGAGACAATTGTCGCCAAGGAGGAGAGATGCGAAACGTTCCTCTCCAAGGAAGAGCCGTGACAAACGATCATCTTATAGAACAAGCCGTGAAAGACGACCATCTCCTTGTAGAAGCCGTGAGAGACGTTCTTCCACAGAAGAGTCATCACCTCAACGGAAGTCAAAAAGCTCAGAGAGAGAATCATCATCATCAAGAAAAAGAGATGAGAAGCGGTCCTCGCATAGGAAGAATGAGAGACGATCATCTCCTAGGCCGTCTCCTAGCCATAAGAGACACTCATCTCATAGAACAAGCCGTGATAGACGATCTTCCACAGAAGAGCCATCACCTCAACGAAAGTCAAGCAGTGCAGAGAGACTGGCTAAGAAACTACTGGAAACAACAGGTTTGAGAAAATGCAAATATAACACCTCTGGGACTAAAATAAAGACCATGTTTAAGGACTGAGGCTACATTCACACCAAGTCTGGCGGTGAGTCCAAAACGGCGGTGTTCTCGTATTATTGAATTGTGCTGTAGGCTGCAGCAAGAAACTAGAAACATGCTCAACTTTCGGAGAAACGCAACGCTTCTTCAAGCTTCGGCCCCCAATCAAAGCATAGATAAGAGAGCGTCTTCCAGCTGAAACTCCCCCCGCTGCACAAGACTGCGGCATTTGCCGCACTGCCTGATTTGGTGTGAACACAGCCTTAATATGTTGTAAGATTACACCACCCTTTCTCGTAGACAGTAATTCAAAATTATTAATGAATTCAAAATGTCATTAATTGTCACCAATTGTGATGATGGCAATAATTGATTGAAAACATTTGAAATAGTTTAACAATCTAAAATGCCCATGTTATGATAGTGTCAAATAAAAATAAATATTCACTGATTTGTGCCTGCCTACTAGAGAAAATTCAAGTAGAACACATATCCAGGACAAAGAAAAGCCTATAAAGTAACAAGCAAGATTGCCAAGATCACTTAACAATATGATAATTCAACTTTTCCTCATGTTAAAATGGAGGCTGTTTGTAAACACTTAAGTGTTGCAGTTTTTTCAGATTGTTTTCTTCTACTTCATCCTTCCAGCTGTCAAGTCTCTCTCCAGAGAGACTGACATTGCTACCATGGTTAAAACTCTGGCTCCGGTTCTACTGGCCGAGCTAGCCAAAATGAAGTCCACATCATCATCATCCTCCTCCACTTCTAAAGGAGGAAAACCCTCCACATCTTCTGGAAGGCAGAAATCAGCTTCAGCTGCATCTTCCTCATCCGCCTCTTCTACAGCAAAGAAGAAAGAGTCGATTGCAAAGCCCAGCCTGCATAAGAGCAAGGCAAGTTCTTCCCCAAAGACTAAGGTTGATGTTTCTGTGTATGTACAAGGGACATTTGGCAACACGCATCTTGTGAAAAGCTTATTTTTTTTCTACCACTCATTCTTTGAAAACTTTTTCACATAATGTTTTGATCAAAGTGAAACTGAAAATTATTCTTTATTGCCAGGAATTTGTCGCCCTTACCATTTTTAGAATGTAACCAGTTCAGTTGTCCATATGTAATGGTCAAAACAAGACGTTTGTGTAATCAGATTTATCTAAAATAACAAATCTCAATGTTTGAATTTACAGGAGACTGTTTCTAAGGAGCAAGAGAAGCCTCCTCAAAAGTAAGATTTTCACACAGACCTCAGGATGGAAAATCTTACATTCAATTAACAGGATTATATTCAGAATTCTTTGCTATAATTACTTTGCCACAGTATGTGCCACCACAGAGCTCAAATTTGAAACACTTGTGCAATTTAATCAACTGCTTACACAAGGTGAAATTTTAAACTGTACAGGTAACATGTACATCATATATGTTTATTGGCATTCATATTGTCAATTTAAACACAATGGAATGTAATTTGTCATCTTAATCAAAACTATTTAAAAGACCATTGAAAGCATGACATTGATTTTCCATTTCTCCATCTTCTTCTTGACCCATTTAACCCTGTTTTGTTCACAGAAAACCTGACACATCAGTTGTTTTCACACCTCAAACCAATCAGAAAATTGCACCTACGGACTCAGTTAAAGGCTTGACTACAGTCACTAAAGCAAAAGTCTTGGTTTCTAAAGTAAAAAGTGTCTCAACCGAGCAGGTAGCTAAAACATTGAAAACAAAGTTGCCTGTGAAGGAAGCGCTGGTTGTTTTGGAACAAAACAGTTCAAAGTCCTCTAGATCCAAGTCCACTGCTCCAGAAATTCAGCCTGACGCAGGTGATGCCAAACAGAAACCTGTAACTGAGGCATCTGAAACCTGTGTTAAGGAATCTGGAATGGTGCTAAAGGAGACAGACAAGGTTGTTGAAACAGCAAATGCTAAACTTGAAAAAGCTGAAGATGCTGAACCAATGGAAGTGGAATCTTGTCCTGAGGGGAAAGGGGAGAAACCGACAACTACAGAGCCTGAACATTCTTCAAACAAACCCAGTGAGAGTCAAATACCAACCAGTTTGGTAAAGGCGCAGCCAACGGAAACCAGCGTCAAAGCTTTACCAACCGTCCAGCTCAGCACTCGGTCAGAACCAGAGTCCACTGCACAAGGACCAGAGACAGAAGCTTCACAGATGCTCCAGCAGGCTGCAGGAAGCCCAACTGAAGTGGCTGTGGAGGAAAAGCTTCCAGGTGGAGGACTGGAGACAACAACAATGCTAAAAGGTATGTTGGAGACCTTCTGTAATGGATTCATTGAGTTAAAATGTGCCCTGTGGTCTTTGCTAAATTTTTAAATAATAAGGATCGAAATATTTTTTTTTGTCAACAACTCTCATGAAAAGCCAAAACTACGAAGTGCCACTAGTAAGTGCTAAGTGTCAAAGGGGAACTTGTTTCACCATTTGGGAGTCAGGACAGCAACAGTCTGGATGTTGTCGAGTGACTAAGTGTCCCTTGCGGTAAAGTAGCGGCAAGCAGATTGGCCGATGCAAAGCTGAGTGAACGAGCTGGGGTGTAAGGACTGGCAAGAGGAAGTTGCAGCAGTCTAGAAGTGAGATGACAGTATTCTGGACCAGAACCTCTGCGGCCTTCGGGGTTCAAAGGGACGTATCCTTCTGATGCTGTGCAGAATGTATCTACGCCATTGGGTTGTTGCAGCAATGTTGGCATTGAGGGAGAGTTTGTCATAAAGTGTCACACCCAGGTTCCTAGCAGTTTTGTCTGGAAATATTAGAGGTTTCAATGGGTGTGTGATATATTACAGATATAGTGATAGTAAGTTCATGGGTTGGGGATCGCTTCCCTGGAAGAAGAAAGCAGCTTGGTTTTGTCAAGGTTGAGTATCAAGTGGTGTGTGGACATACATTGAAGGATGTCAGTCAGAAACCTGTGTTAATAATTAGTTGTGTTAGGTGTATTCTGCAGAGTTTTGGTAGGAGAAAAAGAATGAGCGAATAACAGAACCGAGGGAGTTGGTGTACAGAGAAAAAGAGTAGGGGAACCAGGACTGAACCTTGAGGGACCCCAGTTGTGAGTGGACATGGTTCTGACACAGATCCTCTGCAAGTTACCCTGTGTGCAGCCTTTGAGTTAAGATGAGAGCAGGGAGAGTGCAGAACCTGAGACATCCAGATCCTGAAGTGTGGAAATAAGGATCTGGTGATTCAGTGTTTCAAAAGCAGCAGAAAGGTCCAGAAGGATTATAACTACATGAGACGTAGGGCGTTTGGTTTGATTGAACAAACTCAGGTTAATTTTCACTTTTGCTGCAGTTCGTCTGGGCAGGTGAGAACACAGCAGACGCGTCCCGGTGTGCTCCAAAAGCCGAAGAAGCGTAATGAGACCTTGTTGAAGAAATGGTATTGTTAGTCTAGCCACCAGAGGCCTGTTTCAGGTAGCTGGTTTTGAGGCAACCCAGAGTTTGTTCGCTCTGAGTTAGTGGAAACTCCGGGTTTTCCGTTTCAGGTAGCAGGTTCAGCGCAACCGAGAGTCAGTTACTGCGGCAACATACGCCATGGGTCTAACCTGCTCGGGAGGTGGTTAGACCTACCCTGAGTTTGTTTTCACTTTACGCTGCAGCTCCGACTGAAGAAAGAGTGTCACTGTCACACGCGTCCCTGTACAGTTTGAAGCAAAATCACTCCATAGAAATCTCCATCGGGATGTTTTTATCATTTCCTGATGATTTTACGTTTGACCGATCATTTATCTGATCAGTAGCCTTGTTCTCAGCCGTTCATATAGGCGGCCACGTTACACATCGTGACATGCTCTACATTCAGATTAGTAAACCTATTTGTATTGTATGCTTTTTAACGTCTGTGCCACTGAACAGATTTATGTCAGGTGGATTCATGTAACGCTGCGGCTGCACGCGATCGTTACTGTTCACTTGTGCGATCCTAAAGTCACAGACGAGCCTCGTTAAATAGCCTGTGATCACTTGAGGAAAATGGATCTGGTAATAAATAAATCAGGCTCTTCAATGGAAACTGTCACCTAATGTGTCTGTTTACTGCACAGTAATTAGGCCATAGCTTGCCAACATATTATCCAGCGAATATAAAACACTGTCAGTAATGCTGTGCCGCGCCAGCTTTATACTTTACTGCTGATATGCGTAACTTTTTAAAATAGACGATGGCTTCTCATAAGGAAGCGAAATTATTCTCTTGACAAAAAATGTTTGCTCTGTTTTTTTCTGAATTGCAGAGGAGATTAGATCAGAGTTGTGAGACAATATACCCGTTAATTCTTCTCCATACCATAAGCTCATTCGTTAATATTTCTAACTCTAGTGGGAGGAGCGGAGATTTTTTTTTTCTTTTTTGAGAAGTGGAGAAGTGGGAGGATCAAGCATTTGTTTGTTTCTTCTGTTTCCATGGTGAATCATGTTATCAGCGATCCATTGACGATGGCTTTTACGCACGCGATCAACCTAGAGTGAACACGCTCAGAGTTGATTTACCCAACGCTGATCCACTGTTCTGAAACCGAAAACCCAGAGTTGCTCGTCAACCCTGCGCTCTGAGTTGACCAACTCAGAGCGCAGGATTAAACTCAGAGTATGTAAAACCAGCTACCTGAAACAGGCCTCTGAGCCAGTCCAACTAAAAGATAACAATCGTATAGCTAACAAAACAAAAATTGCTTGCATTATTTTTGTAATGTCTAATGTAGAAGCCACTGTAGGGTATTTACCGCTAGGGCACACAACACGCCATGGCATGCCACAGGTCGATAAAGGATCTCAGTGCTATTGTTGGGAATTTTCTGTTTCTGATATTTTTAAATGGATGCTTTAATGCAAAAGAAAATATATTCACCTGTTTGAACAGCTTTTTTGTATTAAACAGACATCCAAATAGGAGGAAAAGGATATGATGATCTTTATGTTTATGATGGAAATTTCTGAAATTCATCTTTCTTAAATTTTTATCTTTTTAAGATCCTGTGACTGCAGTGAAGACACAAACAGATGCACCATCAGCCCCTGAAGCTGTCTGCAATGTCTCGGCTGTCCCGACTGAAGTGGCTGCATCTCTCACAACTGAACCAACAGCTGCAGCAGCATCCACGTCGTCTTCAACTGCAGATAACCCTCTGACTATCGGGGAGATGGTAGAAAAGCACAAGGATAACATTCTGAATCGATTAAGTAAGAAATCCTAATCACAAATGTCTGCATGTAATCAATCATTTCCTTAACTTTTTTTCACTTTACATATTATTTGTCTCTTTTTCAGTGTTCTTCACGATAGAGCGAGCAAAGAGGGTAAGTCAAATCCCTTTTCTAAAGTACTACACTGGTTTTCCTTAATATTTAAACTAGTGCTGTCAAACGATTAAAATATTTAATCGCGATTAATCGCATCAATGTCATAGTTAACTTGCGATTAATCACATTTTTATCTATTCTAGCCTAAATGTCCCTTGATTTCTTTTTGTCCCATTATTTTTTTCTCATTTTAATGCTCTTATCACACCCATTCTCTACACCCTTGTAATTCAGTGTATTTCTTCAAACATATCATAATTTGCAATTCAGTGCAAATAGCCCACAATGTAGACCCCCCCCCCCCCCCCACCCCATTAGAACAGCATACACAAACATAATTGGAACTTCTTTTATCATTTAAAAACCAAACCATAAAACAACATAGGCTATATAAAAAAATGAGTATTTAGGCTAAATTAAACTGGTTGTTGTAAGCCTAAATGTTTTGGGAGTCTTTCATCCACGGCTTATTTCAGTCGCCCTTCGTAGCGAAAAATGAAGTGAAAATTAATGACTGCCGGCTGCCACTAACATTCACGGAGGTTTTGGTGTGCGCGCAGAATTGTAAGTAAGACTTTTGCAAATGACAAGCTTTCTTTACTGTTCTTTTTCCGAAGTCCCAGAGTCACACACGGAAGACTCTACCAGTGAAGGTCGCGCAGCTGAGCTAGGAAGTGCTAGGTTCCGGTTTCTGCTTCAAAGTAAAAGTCAGAATTGACTTGACGTTTAGTTGTTTTGCCAGTTAAATGATTTTAATGTGAAATTACGCTGTAGGACATGTTCTGTTTGAATTAACAGTAACTTACCTGCGAGCCATATGTAGGGGAGAACGGGGTAAGTAGGCACACTTTTTACTCTAGTGAGAATTGCTCATCACCAAAACATCTGTCAATAGCCATTCCTACATTAAATTGAAGCGTAAGGTGTTGGCTAGAAATGTGTGTCTCTCTTTTTTTCCAACTTATTGTAATGAAGAAGTAATTTACCATCAAAGACACTCTGACACATTGTGACAACCAACCCCATCAAGGGGTCGGTTGTCACACACTATGGGGTTGTTTGTCACAATGTTATCTTAATGGGAAAAATCTTAAAAAGAAGGCAAGGAGGCAGAACCAAATTTGAATGTTTAATTGCATTGTCAAGTTGACAAATAGGCCTACATAACGTTCTGTAGCCTTGGCAGCTGGTCTAGTTTGGGATGCACTGGGTTGTTTTGATTTTGTTGCCCTTTTTTCTTTTGCTTGCTAGCTGCCTTTTCCTGCTCTATTCTTTCCTTCTCTGGGGTGTCAGTGAGGATACAGCTTGACAATTTATTTCGTTATTGGGTTTCTTTTCTGGCTGCAGCCTTGAGATAACATGTGACAACCAACCCCCCAAAAAATTTGACGACCAACCCCAACTTGAATTTCTTGCTAGCATCAAGGTCAACAACCATCTGACAACTAATTAGCTTGCTAACCACAATCTAAACTATAGTTTACCCTTCACACTTTCTGAGGGTAACAAGTGTTTTGTTATAAACCCATTGTGTAAAAGCCTAGAAGAAAAATACTGAGAAGCA
Source organism: Ammodytes marinus (assembly GCF_949987685.1). Taxonomy (NCBI): domain Eukaryota; kingdom Metazoa; phylum Chordata; class Actinopteri; order Uranoscopiformes; family Ammodytidae; genus Ammodytes; species Ammodytes marinus. Next base: position 18,799,205 of record NC_137227.1, read on the forward strand.
AAATATTTTGAATTTGACGTGAAAAACACAAAACATCCTCTCACCTGAAATGCAGCTGTCTTCCTCCAAGGAAGTCTATGTATGTGACCTCTGATCCCAATTCTGGACCTTTTTTATATCAACATTTCAGAGCTAGCGCGCTCTGGTGGCGAGATATAACGAATGTGACATCCAACCCATGTGACAAATTACCCCGTTCTCCCCTATAGTTTATGGTGTTTCAGTTGTTCTAACATTACGGTTTGCGTTAACGCCGTTAATAACGCGTTAAACTGACAGCGCTAATTTAAACTAATCTATCACAATAGAAGGAGACCTACTTTCATTAATGCCCTGAAATGAAAACTATTGAATTATTATAATTATAGAATGTAATATTGGACAGGCTATCTTCACATCTTAAATTCAGTTTCAATGGATTTTAAATCTATCAATGAGTCCAGTAACGTGACATGGTTAAAGGTGCACGGCATGATGGATCCATGCTTTCATGTTATTTAAGCCAAATTCTGACCCTTCCATCTGAACTTTGCAACTGAAATCGAGACTCATCAGACCAGGCAAGATCTTTCCAATCTTTTATTGTCCATTGTTGGTGAGCCTGTGAATTGTAGCCTCAGTTTCCTGTTCTTAGCTGACAGGAGTGGCACCCGATGGGGTGCTGTAGCCCATCTGCTTCAAGGTTGGTTGTGTTGTGCAATCAGAGACTGAAGAGCTGGTGCGCGAGCAGGCGCGTGCGCAGCGCACACTTTAGTTTCGACAGTGGGGCCAGAAGATTAGGGCCTTCCACGGACTTTTGGATTTTAACAGCAAAGTCACCGAGAGTGGCGAGTCATTGGTGAGTCTAATTTGTAATTATTTTTATTCTAAGTGGAATTTATAATGTAGTTTACATATTATTGTTTGAATTATAATTTCTGCATGCGTAACTGGCGATACTGTGTGTGGGGGGCACAACCTCACGTGGGCTCCCCGAGGGAGCTGTTCACCTGTCTCAGGTGGTGAAATGGCTCTTTGGCTGTGGTATATTGTGAGTGGTGGCTTTGTATATTGATTGCTGTGTAGGCCTATTGGGTGTGCGCCGTTGTGTTTTTATTGTTGCCACGTTGTTGTTTCGATCTTGAGTTTTTTATATTGTGAGATCTTGAGCACTGCCATTTGGTGGTGCTATTGTTATAATAGCCAAATATATGTCATCAGATTCGCGTTTGAGTGATGGCATTATTCAGCTGCAATTTTGGTCCCCTCTGTCACTTGCTACTTTGTGTGTTTTCTGATGGTAGTCATATGTGGTATTTCTGGATTGCGTTATAAGATTATTTTCCTGCATGGCCCCACCAGAGTTTCCAACCCAAAATCGCCACTGCTTGGTTGTAACAAGTGGTTATTTGATTTCCGTCATCTCTAACCAGTCTGCCCATTGTCCTCTGACCTCTGACTTCAACATTAATTTTCGTCCACACAACTACCGTTCACTGGATATTTTTCCTTTTTTGGACCATTCTCTGTAAACCCTAGAGATGGTTGTGTGTTAAAATCCCAGTAGATCAGCAATTTCTAAAATACTCAGGCCAGCCCGTCTGGCACCATCAACCATGCCACGTTCAAAGTCACTTGAAATCCTCTTTCTTCCCCATACTGTTGCTCGGTTTGACCTTGTATACTTATTTTCATGATTAACAGTTTTGTTATAATAGTGTCAATAATAATACACCATTTGCATTTTTCCCTCTATATTTTCCTTAATTTTTTCAAGAATCCTGGAATTTTCAAGAAGACGTTACTTATAACTGGACTGCCGCCATTTGACGATGGCTGCTACACAGAGGCGGACCTTGTCGCACTGCTCGGGCGATTTGGGTTTCAATATGATACACCTTACCACATCTATATTGTTCCTCAGGCGTGCATGGTAGGCACCATAATATAATTCTGATTGACCAGGTTTATGAATCCCACATCACATCACATCCTTTTTTTTTTTTTTTTTTTCTTTCTTGTTTCTATAACGTGTCTTTTTCTGAATTTGTTTTGCCATATTTCATTTAAAATATGTTCACAAAATCACCCCTAAAATAAATACTTCCAACAAGTAAATACAGATATTAATATGTTTATTGTCTTCCTCTCAGGCTTTCATCGTCATGGCGACATTTGAGAGTGTGATGTGCATGCTGGAGGCTTCCTCAAAAGGGGGCATTTTTTTCAAAAGTTTGAGACTCGGTGTCCGTGCAGTAGAATCTAAATTTCCAATGACTTCGGTAAGCCAGTACACAACATGTACTTATTATTGATAGATTTTAATAGATCCGTCTCCCACACATAGCAAAATATTGTTCTGTTTCTGCTGCCAAAAGACACTGATCTGTATAGTTTAAACTAATGCCACATTTCCACCGAGTAGAGCGGGTCGGGTTGGAGCGGCTCGGTCCGGTTATTTTGGCTTTCCATTTGCCAAAAGTTGGGTAGGGTACGGATATAAGCGAGCATAACCGCTCTGAGCCGCTCCCATTTTCGGTACTACTCCGTAGGGGTACCAGCCGCCTGAAAGGGTGCCGAGAAGGTGGAGCTACACACTGCAGTCCGTTGATTGGTCGAAATAATAATTTCCGCCGTGTGTAGTCACCTCGGCAAGCATGAAGAGAATCTTGTGTTTTGGCGAAAAATGTGAGCACAGCACTGTTTATTGTGTGGTCTTTTTCCTCTTCATTAAATTAATCAGTTGGCTACACTGTGTCCTACTGCTACGATGTCACGTAGCTGCCGCAGCCAGCGCTGTTCGATCGCTGTCTCTGTCTGCTTGCACCGAGCCGTCTCTGTGCATTTACTGGCGTAATACGCTAACAACACGGGGGGGAATAAAGAAAGAATTGGCTGGTTTGACCAAACAAAAACGAGAGGCCGCTGGCTTTACCACAGTTGTTCCACAGCCCGATAGTTTGACCCATATTCTGGCGGCGGCTATCGCAGTCCAGCCTAAACCCCGCCCTACCAGTAAGGGTAGGGTTGGCGGTGGAAACAATACAGATATTCTTAAAAATTAGCTGTCCCGCTCCGAGCCGCTCCGACCCGCTCTTCTCGGTGGAAATGAGGCATAAGTTGGGGTCCGCTGGTGTTGAGGCCAATAGGATAAAGAAAACGTTGGGGAAACTGGAGTGAATTTATGTTTTATTGAAGTTATAATCTGGATTTAAAATTTATTTTCAGTTCACCAAATTTTTATTATTAAAAATTAAAATATAGATATTTTTCTACAAGAAAATAAATCTACAAAATAGGCCATTTATAGTCACATGTTTGCAAATATGCCATAGGTGCATTGATATTATGTTAGCAATGGTGCGGAGTGGAAAAGTATATTTGCAATCTAACACTGGCTTCTCTGATGTTTCTTTTTTAGTTTGGGTTTTACAAATCACTGATGCAGCTGATGGATTATGTAAGTAAGACATAGGCCAAGTGTTCCTAATTGAACTGCTTAAATTGATTGGAATTATCCCTCTATCAATTCAAAATTGACTTCAAAAGAAAGTTGTTCTTAAAACTGTAAAACAACCCCTCTTCTCTGGTTAAAAATTGAGGGTTGATTTTACTGTAATTCCTGCCTTTGTCTCAAAGAACAGTATTTCATTTAGCCATCTTAAACTTTAAAATGGCTAAATGAAATAATTGCAACAATGCATTGCTGTCCCTTGTGTGTCTTTGTCATCTTGTTAACATTTTTTGTTTTGTATCTTCACTTCCTGTTTTCCTGATGTAGCCTTTTTATAAAGAAGGACAAACCACAGTCTTTATCAATAACATTTCACCAAGTGAGACCAAGGACCTCAGAGAAACTCTGAGAACAATCTGTCCTGTCAGGAACTTCCTGCCTCTCCTCAACAAGGTATAAACAAACACATACAAATACGCCTAAATACAGGGCTTTAAAAACACTTCCTTATTGTGTAACCTGCTACGTATGTGTGCCTGTGTGTTGTAGGTATTTGTAGAATTTGAGGATATTCACGCGGCTGATCGGATGGGAGTTTGGTACAGTCTCCTGAAACAAGCCCCTGGCTACGAAGTCCACAAAGTCCGACTGGACCCGTCTCCAGCATTACATAAGTTTGTTATAGGTAATGAAAATAATGTACACACATGATGTTGATTTAGTTTGATTTGTAGCTCAGTCAGTGCGTTTACATGCACTTTTTGATCAAATGTATCATTAAGCCATATTGTATCTTCAGTTTTGATACCAATGCAGAGGTATGATGTGGTCAAAAAATGTGTTATTATATTGAGCTGTGCTGACACAAGAATCAATGAAAGTTTATGCATTAATTGCATTTTCTTGGTAGAGTGATCTCAATGGGGGTCCATCTGTAATTTAGCCTGCGTATGTGAGTAATAAATATACACTTGTTTTTGGTATGTGCAGCACGAGGTGGGGTTCCAAAGGGCAGCCTTTCACCCTTTTGGATCACTTTGAAAAAGAGCCCCTTCCTTTTCCCAACCGCGTCTCCTTCGTTCATAATCCCAGGTAAGATGGACAGTTATTTATTCTTACATTATCGAATTTGATACAGCAAACTATACCACATTAACGTATTCAGTGATGTAACTGTTTTGCACATTTTTAATTGCAAGATTACCTGACAGTCACAAGACAAGAGGACATTTTGGTAAGCCCTTGTACATAGCTACAACCAATTTAAAAAAACGCATATATGATGTTCCAAACATAATAATTGAATCAGCGTCTTTAAATAAATTGATCTTTGGGTTTTGAACATTATGTCTTCTAGAAGGCCAGTGATCGTGGTTCCAAGTACTCCACAATCATGTTGACCGGTCTGCAAAAACAAACCAGCTACAGGCACGAGGATGTGGTCAACCTGGTCCGGGGTTATGTCCCTCAACAGTACCTTCCCTTCTTGGACGATAACGTGATATTCCTGCCGTTGCAGAAAAGGGTAAGGAGTAGAAACGTCAGACTGTGCACTTTTAATATTTTTCGGACTGAGTACTTGAAACCGTCGATTTGCGATGCATCACAAGGGCGGGAGATTTTATATACACAGTCTTTTGACGGGAGGCGATTGATGCACCTGATAAACATTTTCAATGAGATGCGAGTGGGCAGATGGGTAATGGGAAGAATAATCATTAGGTGCAGCCTTTAAATATTATCCCTTTCTTCTCTTCGCCTCCAGGCCTTTGTGTTTTTCCCCAATTGGACTACGTGCTGTAACTTTGTCAAAGGTTTCCTCAGAAATCCAAAGGCCTCAAATCTAAAAGGCAAAAAGCTCTTTGTTCACATCGTGTTGGAACAAATGAATCCTGGATCTGATAAGGTATGGACACTAGGTTCACTCTGGGCTGTTAAATTAAAAACATTTGAAAAAGCAAATTGGTTTTGACTGCATCTAGGGTAATCAGTGACTAATCTTTTTGCAGATGATGAGGTACATAAATCTGATGAGGTGGAGCAATGCTGTAAGTACATTTTAATCAATTAAAAGCTCCTCATCTCTGAATCTTTGGTCCTTAAAAACAAAATTTTTTTGTTCTTCAGGGAGTTCCTGACCTGAAGGACCTTGAGGACCGGTTGCTGTATTTGAAGATGAAGGCGACTTCTGTGAAGATCATCAGGACGGTCATGGAATTGGTGGGGTTAATCACGACCTTTGTCAACGTGCTGCCGCTGGCCAATGGGGTACAAGAACACCTTAACTTTTCACATTTAAGTGTTGAGAGAACAACACAAAAGCCAATGGATTCCTGGGGGTCATTTATAAAACTGTTTAGGATTAACGTCAAAGGAAGGCGTACTGACGAAACACAGAAATATTTTCGGATTTATAAAACAGTTCACACTGACGTCATATGCCCTTTCCCTTTTATTAGTCACAATCAACTCGAAATGTGGTGCAGCCTTTGTAGACTTCATAGTTTCCCATATATGGTCAATGGAACTGCCCCAAATTAATATTAATTCATAGTGACTACATGAATTTGATTGTAATTGAAGATGTCACACATAGATTGAAATTGAAAATACTATTTTTCGAGAGGTGGTGACGAGAAACATGTAGTTTGATGACATCGTCCTGGCGTTCAATTCCAAAACGATGTTAAAGCGGTGATGTGACTGTGATTCTTATGAAAATCAGAAATGCTGAAAGCAATGGTTGTGGAGGGGCTGTCTTGGATGACACGCGTCTTCAACATTGCGTGGAAATCGGGTACAATGCGGAAGGAGTGGCAGACTGGTGTGGTGGTTCCTATTTTCAAAAAGGGGGACCAGAGAGTGTGTGCCAACTACTGAGGTATCACTACTGTGGGGGGTACTGCGGGAGTGTGGTGTGAGGGGGTCCCTTCTCAGGGCCATCCAATGTCTGTCCGCTCAAAGCGAGAGCTGTGTCCGGGTTCTTGGTAGTTAGTCAAACTCGTTTTTGGTAGGGGATTGGCCCCTGCCAGGGCTGCGCTTTATGACCAATCCTGTTTGTGATATTCATGGCCGGTGTATCAAGGCGTAGTCGTGGTGGGGAGGGGTTGCAGTTCAGTGGGCTGAGGATCTCATCTCTTCTGTTTGCGGATGATGTGGTTCTGATGGTATCATCGGCCTGTGACGGTCTGTGACCTTCAGCTCTCACTGGATCGGTTCGCAGCCGAGTGTGAAGCGGTTGGGATGAGGATCAGCACCTCTAAATCTGAGGCCATGGTGCTCAGCAGGAAACCAATGGATTGTCTACTACAGGTAGGGAATGAGTCCTTACCCTAAGTGAAGGAGTTCAAGTACCACAGGGTCTTGTTTGCGAGTGAGGGAACAATAGAGTGTGAGATTAGCCGGAGAATCGGAGCAGCAGGAGCAGTTTTGCACAGGTTTAACTCTCGCTTTACTGCACTGTTGTGATGAAGAGAGATCTGAGTTGGAAGGCAAAGCTTTCGATCTGCCGATCGATCTTCGTTCCTACTCTCACCTATGGTTACGAGATTGCGGGTACAAGTGGCCAAAATGGGTTTTCTCAGTAGGGTGGCTGGCCTCCCCCTTAGACATAGGGTGAAAAGCTCAGTCATTCGTGAACTTAGGGCAGAGCCGCTACTCCTTTGCGTCTAAAGGAGCCAGTTGAGGTGGTTCAAGCATCTGGTAAGGATGCCCCGGGGCGCCTCCCTACGAAGGTGTTTCAGGAGCGTCCAGCTGGAAGGAGGCCTCGGGGAAGACCCAGGACTAGATGGAGAGATTATATCTCCACACTGGCCTGGGAACGCCTCGGAATCCCCCAGTCAGAGCTGGTTGATGTGGCCTGGGAAAGAGAAGTTTGGGGTTTCTTACTCAAGCTGCTGCCCCAGCGACCCGACTAGGATAAGCGGTTGAAGATGATGATGAAACTGACTAAAAGTTGTCTTTGAGACTTTAATACAGATATAGCTTTTGTCCAAAAGGATCGATATCGGTCAGAGACTGGAGAGGACTAGATAACCAGGTCTTCAACCCCCAAGAATCGTTATACATCAGGACAAGATACAATTTTAGCAGCTCGAACAGAACAACTCAATCATGTGGTGTACCGTCTTCTGTGGGTACCCAACATTTATAAATGAGGCCCCTGGTTGGCTTTCGTGAGAACATGTGCCATAAACCAGAACTTCTGGACCATAACTGAATGTTCTGGGCTGGGGGTAGTCTAGCAACCCTTAAACTGTGAAGTTATCCCGAATTTCATTGTAGAATATCATAATTGCTGTTTTCATCCTGTCTGTTGCTTTGTCTTGATACTTTTTATATCTTGTCTTCGTCTTTTCTCTTTTTCCATGACTGTTGTTTTTCCTCAGATGTACATCGAGATGGCTGACCCCAGCGGTGTAACACAGGTGTTGGAGAACTACGAAACTACATTAGCAAACATCTCTCGTAATAGGAGCAGATTCTGGTATGCATGTCTTCTTTCATAAGTTACAGTTTGAAATTGGGGTGAATTACTTTCATAATAACTCAAATCTGCTTTTTATCCCTTACTGTTGCACTGATACTGAAAACTCCTTTTTCTCTCCCCAGGACAGTTAGTCATCTTGTGAGGTGAGTATATCTCATTGTAGGTTATTCTTGTCAGGTTAAGAGAAAGACATAACATGTTTTTATAACCATTGCACCATTGTGATGACTGGTATGACCCAAGGGCCAATGTTTAGGTGCATACAAGTCGTAGGCGGCGGCAGATAGAAAAGATGCTAGACCAGAGGCTCAGATAGTTTTGGGCATACTTGACTGAATATGAAGTGAGGACCAACAACACTCATTCTATTGGGGAATAAATGATTATTGAGAGGGTTTTTCACTGTATGACTATAAGTTCTACATAGTCTGCCTTTAACAAAGCACCGTATTCAGACAATAATTTTCTGTTTTAGTTTGAAGGACCTAAATCAGCATCTACAAGACAACACCAAGCCCCAAGCTGTGACATTTCACACCCAGCCGTCTCCTAATGAACTCCAGGGTAATGGGTCCCAATCTGACCCTGGTGCACTTTCTGAGCTGATGACAGCAGGACCAAGTGCTAACGCCTTAAGTGACATAACAATGGAGAATGATGGGGAGAAAGCAATAAACAAGATCCCCACCATCAAAGCTTTACCAACCGTCCAGCTCAGCACTCTGTCAGAACTAGAGTCCACTGCACAAGGACCAGCGACGGAAGCTTCACAGATGCACCAACAGGCTGCAGGAAGCCCAACTGAAGTGACTGTGGAGGAAAAGCTTCCAGGTGGAGGACTGGAGACAACAACAATGCTAAAAGGTATGTTGGAGACCTTCTGTAATGGATTCATTAAACAAGATTAATGATTCTTTTGTACATTTTCCCTGTTTGAATAAAGTTACTTTACATTACAAAAAGTTCATATTTGGCTCAAATATGTTTGTTCTCAACAACTCTCATGAAAAGCCAAATTATAAATACACTTCGATCGGTCCTTCTTGCTTCTCTGATATCTGCCTCAAGTAGCATTGGTGACTTAATTTAATTGAGTGTTCTAATAACTGCATTCAACGATGCAGATACAAACTCAGAACAGCAAGAACAAGTACAAGTATAAGATTCAAATAATTCAAACTACAACGTGCCACGAGTAAGTGCTATTTGTCAAAGGGGAACCCGTTTCACCCTTTGGGAGTCAGGACAGCAAGCAGTCTGGATTTTGTCGAGTGACTAGGTGTCCCTCGGAGTGAGGGAGCAGCAAGCAGATTGGCCGATGCAGAGTTGAGTGAACGAGCTGGGGTGTAAGGTTTGACCATGTCCTGTTTGTAAGCTGGACCTGATCCGTTGGCAGCACAAGTACTAATAAATAGAAGGAGATGTGGGCATCTATTGGTAACCAGTGAAGGAAGCGGAGGAAAAAGCGAAAGCTCTTGGATTGGTTGAAGACCAGTTTATACATTCTGGATGAGCTGCAAAGGACAGATGCCACTTGCAGGCAAATCAGCCGGGAGGGAGTTGTACCAGAACATCTGGGTTCTGGTACAACTCGGCCTTCTGAGTTCAAAGGGGACGTATCCTTCTGATGCTGTCCAGAATGTATCTACACGCATGGGTTGTTGCAGCAATGTTGGCATTGAGGGAGAGTTTGTCATCAAGTGTCACACCCAGGTTCCTAGCAGTTTTGATGGGAAATATCACGGAGTCAATAGTGATAGTATCACATAAGTTTCATTGGTGATAGTAAGTTCATGGGTTGGAGACCGCTTCCCTGGAAGAAGAAAGCAGCTCAGTTTTGTCAAGGTTGAGTTTCAAGTGGTGTGTGGACATACATTGAAGAATGTCAGTCAGAAACATGTGTCTCAGACTGTGGAAAGAAGATAACGAGTTGGGTGGTTTATTAGTTGTGTTAGGTGTATTCTGCAGAGCTTTTGGTAGGAAAAGACAAATGAGCGAATAACGGAACCGAGGGAGTTGGTGTACAGTTACATCATGATTAGTACACAGGTGTGCCTTAGACTGTCCACAATAAAAGGCCACCCTGAAATGTGCAGTTTTGTCTCACAGCAAAATGCCACAGATGCAACAAGCATTGAGGGAGCGTGCAATTGGCATGCTGACAGCAGGAATGTCAACCAGATCTGTTGCTCGTGCATTGAATGTTCATTTCTCCACCATAAGCCGTCTCCAGCAACTTCGCACAGCTATTGAAGAGGAGTGGACCAACATTCCACAGGCCACAATTGACAATCTGATAAACTCTATGCGAAGACGATGTGTTGCACTGCATGAGGCAAATGGTGGTCACACCAGATACTGACTGGTTCTGAGTCCCTAGACCCCCAATAAAGCAAAAAAATGCACATTTCAGAGTGGCCTTTTATTGTGGACAGTCTAAGTCACACCTGTGCACTAATCATGATGTCAGATCAGCATCTTGATGTGGCACACCTGTGAGGTGGATCGGATGGGAGTTTGGTACAGTCTCCTGAAACAAGCCCCTGGCTACGAAGTCCACAAAGTCCGACTGGACCCGTCTCCAGCAAAACGTAAGTTTGTTTTAGGAAATGAAAATAATGTACACACAGGATGTTGATTTAGTTTGATTTGTAGCTCAGTCAGTGCGTTTACATGCACTTTTTGATCAAATGTATCATTAAGACATATTGTATCTTCAGTTTTGATACCAATGCGGAGGTATGATGTGGTCAAAAATGTGTTATTATATTGAGCTGTGCTGACACAAGAATCAATCAAAGTTTATGCATTAATTGCATTTTCCTGGGAGAGTGATCTCAATGGGGGTCCATCTGTAATTTAGCCTGCGTATGTGAGTAATAAATATACACTTGTTTTTGGTATGTGCAGCACGAGGTGGGGTTCCAAAGGGCAGCCTTTCACCCTTTTGGATCACTTTGAAAAAGAGCCCCTTCCTTTTCCCAACCGCGTGTCCTTCGTTCATAATCCCAGGTAAAATGGACAGTTATTTATTCTTACATTATCAAATTTTGATAATGCAAACTATACACATTAACATTAAAGTATTCAGTGATGTAACTGTTTTGCACATATTTAATTTTTAATTGCAAGATTACCTGACAGTCACAAGAGAAGAGGACATTTTGGTAAGCCCTTGTACATAGCTACACCCAATTGAAAAAAAATGCATATATGACGTTCCAAACCCAATAATTGAATTAGCGTATTTAAATAAATTGATCTTTGGGTTTTGAACGTTATGTCTTCTAGAAGGCCAGTGATCGTGGTTCCAAGTACTCCACAATCATGTTGACCGGTCTGCAAGAAAAAACCAGCTACAGGCACGAGGATGTGGTCAACCTAGTCCGGGGTTATGTCCCCCAACAGTACCTTCCCTTCTTGGACGACAACGTGATAGTACTACCATTGCAGAAAAGGGTAAGGAGTAGAAACCTCTGACTGCTACAGGCACACAAATGATTAGAATAAAAACGTAACTTATTTTAATGGAGCTATTTTCTGTGCATTTTTAATATCTTTGGGCTGTTGCAGTGCGACATCGTTATCTTTAACGTGAATATGCCGTTTTGCATCGTAAGGGCAGGATATTTTTTGTATGGTCTACGAACGGGAGGCGATTGATGCACCTCATTATCAATGAGAGACAAGCAGGCAGATAGGGAAATGAAAATATAATCATTAGGTGCAGCCTTTAAATATTTTTCCTTTCCTTTCTTCACCTCCAGGCCTTTGTGTGCTTCCCCAATTGGACTACGTGCTGTAACTTTGTCAAAGATTTCCTCAGAAATCCAAAGGACTCACATGTCAAAGGCCAAAAGCTCTTTGTTCACATTGTGTTGGAACAAATGAATCCTGGATCTGATAAGGTATGGACACTGGGAAAACACTGGGTGCATTCTGGGCTGTTAAATTTAAAAAATCAAATTGGTTTTGACTGCATCTAGGGTAATCAGTGACTAATCTTTTTGCAGATGATGTACATAAATCTGATGAGGTGGAGCAATGCTGTAAGTACCTTTTAATCAATTAAAAGCTCCTCATCTCTGAATCTTTGGTCCTTAAAGAGGACCTATGATGCTTTTTGACTTTTATGACCTATAAACGTTGTTATGATGATTCATAGTCATGCTTAACCATACTAAATTATCAAATAATGACTTACATGCATTTCGACGTATTCCCTGCTGACCGTCTGGGGTGTCTGTGCAGAGCACTAAACACTATTCTAGCCAGTCGAGAAGTCACGTGTTCAGAGCGGTCTACCCTTCCGTAACTTCGTGACGTCGCATGTAACTTCGTGACGTCCCACGCGGATGTTTCCATGTATGGTAATGCTGTCACTTCCCTGTTCGCGTCTGCCTCGCGCCCTTATAGGTCCATGCTCGCGCTTCCCGCCACTGAAAGTGTTCCGGAAGGAAGGTAACCAATCACAACAGAGTGGGGTTTGCAGGAGGGGGGGGAGGGGAGCGGAGATCCCCGAAGCACAGGCGGAGGGAGCGGAGATTGCCGAAGCACACACACTCAAGTGTTGACAGGACGTGCTGGATCGCCAAAATAAGAGAAAGAGCTTCCCGAAAATCTACATAGTTTTTTGTGATGTGATTCGTGTCAGGTTGCTCTATAGCAGTGTAAAACAGGAAATTAAGACCAGAAAAGTAGTATAATAGGTCCTCTTTAAAAACAAAATGTTTTTGTTCTTCAGGGAGTTCCTGATCTGAAGGACCTTGAGGACCGGTTGCTCTGTGTGAATACGACGGCGACGTCTTTGTTCATCATCAAGACGGTCATGGAAGTGGTGGCGTTGATCACGACCTATGTCAACGTGCTGCCGCTGGCCAATTGGGTACAAGAACACAAACACCTGAACTTTTCACATTGAAGTGTTGAGAGAGCAACACAAAAGCCAATGGATTCCTGGGGCCTCATTTATAAAACTGTGTAGGATTAACGTCAAAGGGAGGCGTACTGACGAAACACAGAAATATTTTTGTATTTATAAACTGACATCATATGCCCGTCACAATCAACTCGAAATGTGTTGCAGCCTTTGTTTTCTTCATATAACGCCCATAGTTACCCATACATGGTCAATGAAATGGCCCCAAATTAATATAAATGTATAGTGACTGCATGAATTGGATTGTGATTGAAGAAGATCTCACTCAGTTTGAAGTTGAAAATCCTGCTCGAGAAGTGTCGACGAGAAACATGTAGTTTGATGACACTGTTCAAAACGACGTTAGAGCAGTGATTAGGTCTGCAACAACAAATCTATAAAAATCTGTCCCATGCATGTGTGGCTCTACACCCAGTGACATGTAGCTAAACAGAATGGTCCAGGCATTAAAAGGGTAAAAAGATGCCTCAGAACTGAAAGTAAAGTTGACTTTTGTTCTCTTGTATTATCTTCATCAATCTTTCTTTACAGTGTTTTTCCAGACACTTTTTCTTAAATATTCTGATGTCTTGCTGCTGGCCTCATCCTGTCTGTTCTTTTGTCTTGATACTTTTTACATCTCGTCTTCTTCGTCTTTTCTCCTTGTCCATGACTGTTGTTTTTCCTCAGATATACATTGAGATGGCTGACCCCAGCGGTATAACAAAGGTGTTGGAGAACTACGAAGCTACAATAGCAAAATTGTCTAGCAAAAAGCGTCGTTTTTGGAAAGCATATGTTCATCATGAGAGGTAAGTATATCACATTGTAGGTTATTCTTGTCAGGTTAAGAGAAATACACAACGTGTTTTAATAACCAGTGCACCATTGTGATGACTGTTATGGCCCAAGGGCCAATGTTTAGGTGCATTCAAGTCACATATAGAAAAGATGCTAGACCAGAGGCTCAGTTACTTTTGGGTTTACTTGACTGAATATAAAGTGAGGACCATGTCCGTTGTATGTGATGGACATTGGCTGCAACAGGCGACATAAGTAAGGAGATGATCGTCCAAAAAGGATCTTATAAGTGAAGGTGATCCAATGAGTCTCATAATTAGGGCCTGTTGACTAGTGAATCAACGTTGCAGTAGTGTGTGCTGAAGGGGGCATTTGTGGCAAACCAAATAGAGAAGTGATAAAGTGGGTCATGTTTTGATGGATTGCTGTTGCAAGCAACCCTGTGTGTTGTCTCGCCATAATCCAGCATCGGGAGAATGGGCGTTTGAATGAGGATGAGTTTGGCAGAATTGGTTCTAAGGCAATCGTATTGATGCTTAGGGAGAATAGTGTAGGACCATTGTGTGAGAACCCTGCTTTCATTTGACAATCATTTTCTGTTTTAGTTTGAAGGACCTAAACCATCAGCTACAAGCCAACACCAAGACCCAAGATGTGACACTTCACACCCAGCCGGCTCCTGATGAACTCCTGGGTAATGGGTCCCAATCTGACCCTGGTGCAATTTCTGAGCCCATGACAGCAGGACCAAGTGCTACCGCTGCAAGTGACATAACAATGGAGAATGATGGGGAGGATGCAATAAACAAGATCCCGACAGAGTGCACCGTTGGTCTTGGGACAAATGCAGATGTACAGGATCTAAGTGATAAAAAGGGGTCACAAACTGTTTTGAGCTCAGGGAACACAGTCCCAGCGTCTTCCAGTCCTGCCCCCCCAGATGCATCTTCAGTACAGAAAGAAAACTTTGAAATTGAAAAGACAACATCAGCAGAAACTGCAGATGCATTTATGGAGACTCAACTGGAACCACCCAGAGAAGGAGAAAAAGCCATAGTTAGCATAGCGTCTGAACTGTCAGAAGAGGGCTTAGCTGCAAAAACTACTGAGTCAGAGTTACAAATAGAACCATCGACAGTGATGCATCCGCCTCCAGATGGACATGGATTAGAGTTGAGCCAAGCCCAGAGTCTGGAGATCAATTTGAATGTCAACACACTCAAAGACCAGGAGAAAAGCCAAAACGTTGGAAAAGATGTGATGCCGTCAGAAACAGCCTCTCTAACCAAAAGTGAAGAGGAGGAATCCCCAAAGGAACAGGTCAGGACAGTTAAAAAATATGCAACACGATCGAAGATTGACAACTCTGCGAAAATTTCTAAAAAAGAAGGGGTCATTGTGGAAATGGTAAATGAAATGGTAGATTCTGTAGACGAACATGTTGAAGAGGCCACGACCACAGAAAAGTCTGGAAGAAGGAGGAGTGCAAGAGGAAAGAAAGATGATAAAATTACATTGAATCTCCTAGAATCATCTAAGAACCCAGAGACTACATTCAAGATTTTAGACTCTGTGGAGGACGAGACTGCTGAAGATAAACCGACCATCTCAACAAGATCTACTAGAGCTAAAAGTGAAAGAACAACAAAAGAAGATGAAATAATCGACTCTGTTGAAGACACAGTTGTTCAGGATGATCAGCCTGCTCAAATGGCGAAAAGAAGAAAGGGAAAACCAAAGAAAGGGTTGGAAACAACAAAAAGGGAAAGTGTAACATTGCATCAGATTGTAGATTCTTTGGAGGACAATCAAGTACCAGAAGAGGTATCAGCCACAGAGGTTTCTGATGAAGGCAGAGAGAAAGATGCATCTCCAACAAAACAAGAGGCCTCAGCTGAAGAAAAGGACACACCAACAAGTGGTACCACAGTTATGGAAGTGTTGGAAAAAACGATTGTCAAGAAGGAAACTCTTCATGAGATAGTGGATGAGAACCCTGCTGCAGAACAGTCTGATGAGCAAAGTACACCCAAAATAGACATTGAGAAAGAGGAGAAACCAACATCTAAGTCCCAGAGTGACACTACCATACTTGAAAAGGAGAGCAAGCTAAAGGAAAGGGATAACCTTGACAACGAAAAGGAAGAACTGAGGAAGAGACAAGCTGTACCAGATCACAAATCAGTGGACTCCATAAACCGAGAGGTACATTTAAACAAACATTTAGAAAACACAAATAAGTTTTACAAATTCAGAAACACTCATGCTTAAGATCTGCTGTCTGTTTTTAGACTTTGGTGACTCTAGATGAAGCCGTCTGTAATGAGGAAGAGAATCCGGACCAAGAGAACGCTGAGAAAACCTTGAGATCTGCTAAACGAAAACATGCTGAGGACACAGGTGTGTTAATGCATATTACAGTATACTACTTCATCATATATATTTGTATTTTGCTCACAAGAGAGCATTTGTGTTCAAGTTACTAATTATCACAGGTGGAGGTAGTGTTAAGTTAGGTTGGGGGGGGGGGGGGGAGGTGGTATTCTCATGTTATGACGTCATAACCCGGAGACAAATCTGACTGGGGTTTTAGAACACAGGTTTTCATACAGGTGGAGGTGGAGATAAAGAGGGAGGGTTGTTTTTTCTATTACTTTCAGACTCGGGAACTATATTAATGCCAAAAAAAACTATGCAAAAGCCATCATCAAGGTGACCTTTTAAAGTTAAATGTATTTTAAGTTTATGTTTTTGTTAAACTCTCCTTTTTTGAATTTTTCATATTTTCCTGTTTTAGAGGAAACAATGAACTTTGTGAAGGTAGACGAGGTGGGAGAGGTTGAAGAGGAGATCAAGGAAGAGTTGACCAGGACAAGAGGCCGACCCAAGAAGAAAACCAGAAAGACCCCTGGTAACAAAAACTCATTTATATCTTTTCAGACTTCAATGGAGTATACAGTAGTGGCCAAAAGTTTTGAGAATGACACAAATATAAAATTTTCAAAAGGTCTGCTGCTTCAGGGTTTTTAGGTATTTTTGTCAGATGTGTCTATGGTATACTGAAATATAATTACAAGCATTTCATAAGTATCAAAAGCTTTTATTGACAATTAAACTGAGTTCATGCAACAAGTCAATATGTGCAGTGTTGACCCTTCTTTTTCAAGACCTCTGCAATTCTCCCTGGCATGCTGTCAATCAACTTCTGGACCAAATCCTGATTGATAGCAGTCCATTCTTGCATAATCAATGCTTTGAGTTTGTCAGAATTTGTGGGTTCTTGTTTGTCCACCCGCCTCTTGAGGATTGACCACAAGTTCTCAATGGGATTAAGATCTGGGGAGTTTCCTGGCCCTGGACCCAAAATCTTTATGTTTTGTTCCCCTAGCCATTTAGTTATTACTTTTGCTTTATGGCAAGGTGCTCCATCATGCTGGAAAAGGCATTGTTCATCACCAAACTGCTCTTGGACGGTTGGGAGAAGTTGCTCTCGGAGGACGTTCTGGTACCATTCTTTATTCATGGCTTTGTTTTTAGGCAAGATTGTGAGAGAGCCCACTCCCTTGACTGAGAAGCAACCCCACACATGAATGGTCTCAGGATGCTTTACTGTTGGCACGAGACAGGACTGATGGTAGCGCTCACCTCGTCTTCTCCGAACAACATTTTTTCCAGATGCCCCAAACAATCGGAAAGGGGATTCATCAGAGAAAATGACTTAACCCCAGTCCTCAGCAGTCCAATTCCTGTACCTTTTGCAGAATATCAGTCTGTCCCTGGTGTTTTTTTCTGGAGAGAAGTGGCTTCTTTGCTGCCCTTCTTGAAACCAGTCCTTCCTCCAAAAGTATTTGCCTCACTGTGCGTGCAGATGCACTCTCACCTACCTGCTGCCATTCCTGAGCAAGCTCTGTGCTGGTGGCAGCCCAATCCCGTAGCTGAATCAACTTTAGGAGACGGTCCTGGCGCTTGCTGGACTTTCTTGGGTGCCCTGGAGCCTGTTTGGCAACAACCTTTCTCCTTGAAGTTTTTGATAAAGTTCATTTTCAAGGCAAAGAGGGACTTTGCAATTAATTGCAGTTGAGCTGATCACTCCTCATTACATTCTGGAGTATATACAAATTGACATTATAAAAACTGAAGCAGCAGACTTTGTGAAAATGAATATTTGCGACATTCTCAAAACTTTTGGCCACAGATGTATAGGAAGACTTCTCTATGTTTGTGCCTGTGTTTTGAGTTTCTCTTCAACTGCCTTGGTGCATGTGTATTAGGGCTGGGTATCGTCAAGGACTTCGCGATACGATACGTATCACGATACACTGGTCACGATACGATATATCACGATATGTTGCGTATCTTGATATATCACGATATATTGCGATATTCCATAAACAAGTTGCCTTGTCAAACATAACAGCACAATATAGTGATAATTGTACAGACAAATGATGTCAAAACTATTTCATTCACAACTTCCTTTACTATTTTTCTTCCTTTTTTTTGGTTTTGGCAAATTATCAAACACTGCTGCAGCTGCCATAACATCAAAATAACAAATACAATTCACTCTTGTACTAACTGTACAGGACACAATGAAAATGAAAACACATCAGTGTGCTTTTGTGACACAGTGAATCTTAAGTATTTTTATAAACAAAACTGATCTAACTTCAATAGTCAGTATCCTAGAGGCTCAGGCCTGACAGCAGACATGGGTTTGAATCTGACCTGTGGTTGTTTCATTGTTTCATTCCCTCTCTGCCCCACTTCATATCTGTATCTCTGCACTGTCAATAAAGCCTTGAAAAGCAAAAAAAAAAAAAAAAAAAATCATAAAGAAATTAATAAAAAAAAATCGATATTTTGATATAAAAATCGATACTGATATCGGGAAACTAAGTATCGCGATATATCGATATTTCGATTTTTTGACACAGCCCTAATGTGTATCTAGGTTTTTATTGTGTAGTTACTGTAACAGCGTTCATTAACCTGCTTGAAGACTTTAAAATAAAAAGTAACAAATGTATTATTTCAACTACAGTGAGAAGATCTGCCAGAGGAAAACAAGTGATCTCCGAAGAGGACAAAGAAGAAGAAAAGGAACCAGCTGTAGCCAATGTACCACCTCCCACTTCTCTAGATGCCTCGTCGCCATTGGACAAAGATCCTTCCGAGTGCCAAGAGGAGACCCAGAAGGCAGAGGTGGAAGCACCGGGCCAAGCCCACATCGACGCTGCCTCTGCTGGACAGGAGCCTGAACCGGAGCGCCCTGAGAACCAGACACTGGAGGAAGGAGAGAAGGAAGAATGTAGCAGGGCGGACAGTAAAGGTACAGGAACCGTGCTATGCAAACCTCTTGGAATGACAAAGTGAATGTTCCTGAGAATTATTATCTCCAAAGTGGATGAAAGTTTCAATTCTGGATCTACATTTAGGGCAGAAAATTAGCATCATTTTAATACTTGATTAATTCTGTCTTATATTGAAAATTTAATTCTGTCCTGAATTCCCCAAAAAGTATTTTCCAATCGTAGGAAGCGAGAAGGAGCTGGATCTTAAATAGTTGCTGCTTGAGTGTAATATTGCATTGCAGATACAAAACAGCCTTTTTTAAGTATGAATGTGATTGTTGGGGCTTAAATGACGGAGATTTCTTCCTTCTCTTCCACAGTTCTGAGTAAACTGAGGAGGGAGGCTGTCGGACCTGAAGCAAAGCGATCTCGTTCTCAGTCTCCTTGTGTCCCTGCCGACTATGACCTGCCGCCATTCAAACCCGACAATCCCCTTGGTGAGACAAACACACACACACACACACACACACACACACACACACACACACACACACACACACAACCAAACACATACTGAAACACTTGCAAACACACAGTTTCACTATCACTGTCGCCCTCTACAGGTCAGGAGTTTGTTCTCCCCAAATCAGGATATTTCTGTAATCTCTGCTCTGTGTTCTACGCGAACGAGAGCACAGCCAAAGATCTACACTGCAGCAGCCAGAGACACTACAACAACCTGCAGGTAAAGACACGCAGACACACTTACACTCACACTCACACTCACTCGCATGCACAAAATCAAACACACAAAAACAGACACTTTTCCTGACATTGTTTGTGCTCTCCTGCTTCCTTTTTTTCAGAAACATTTACAGAAGCCTGAACAGAAAATATCGAAAAGTTCAACGGAAAGTTGTCAAGGCTCCGTTTCTGATTGATTCTGGCTTAATGAACCTGTTTTTGTTAAGAATGTAAAAGATTTGGGGGGCGCCTGTGGGGCATCCCGCCCGGGTTCAGCTCCCTGCATGTCTTTCCCCCTCTGCCCCATTTCACCTCTGTCTGTACAAAACTGTCTAATAAAAAAAAAAATGCCCAAGAAATATCTTTAAATAAATGAATGTAGTATAATATTGAGCTGGACAAGTGAAATCTGATTCATCGACTTTGCTGTTTGGCACCTCTTTATATGTACATAATATGAATCAAACATCAAACCTGCTCAAACAATCTGGGATTCAAACCCGCTTCAACCCTACAGTTTTGGTGCCTTGCTCTGCCTACAGCTGCAGTTGCATACTTTCTGTTACGGAGAACCTTTCAGTTTCATTATGAAATAAGTCAAACTTATATATGCAGAGGTTTTTAACTTTTAAATATGCCACATGACCTCATTACTCATCAATAAAAAAAAATCACAGTATTTTTGACAAGTTGCGTTTTGTTCAAGCAAATGTAGATTGTAAGCCTGTAAATGTTTTTCTCAGTTTTTATTTTCAATTTTTGCAGTAATAAAAACCTGGTAAAATTGTAATATGGCTGGTGCTCCTTTGACGATCCTCTTCTACTGCAGTGATTTAGTGTCACCTGACTGGAGGGCTGGCCCCATCAGCTGTTCATCTCCAGAAACCAACTCCCTCTGCTTCACACTGATGGACAGAGAAACATTCAAGTATTTCTGACACACTTTGTAGCACCTTTTTGAAGATGGAAGCTTACTGACTAACATCTTTTAGATGAGTTTCAAGATTTGGTAAGAAGACCTCCACAGTGTCAGATTGTGTGATGTCAACAGGGAGACTATTCCAAAGGAAAGAGGGACAGTAAGAGAAAGCTGTGGCAACCTACAGATTTCTTCCGACGGATTCTGAGGACCTGGGACTTTAACTACACTAAGTTCAGACAGGTAAGATGAACGGGAAGGAAGAGTAGGTTTGGTATGAAATAATGAACAAATATTTGTTAAAAAAAAGGATTAACTGTTGGCCCAAGGAGACAATTTACAAGTATCACCGTTGCAATACAGAAATTGACTGAAGACAAAGACATTTCAACAACCTATATACCCCTTCTGACACATAGCCGTATGTGGAATTTCTCCAGTAAGCCGTTTCCATCTGCAGCCAGTGTGGGCGGTTTAGGTGCAAGTTGCTATATCGATTCACTGAAATCGAGCAGATGTTCACATCATGCTTTGAGGAGTTAAATGTTGATGTTAAGCCTTTTCCTGTTTCTGCTGGAAAGTTTCCAGATGCATGTAAAAGCGAGTACCTTTTAGCACAACATGTTTTCGTCTACAAAGGTCGTATAAGTGGATCAAGTTTACCAACATGAATAAAATCTAAGCAGAAAATACTTATAACAAAATGAATACAGCATTTCTTTGACAGTAAACAACTATTTAAAATTAACTGGTACTTAAGCTATAGTCTTTTTTGGATTAAGATTTTAGACAAATTATTTTAATTATTTTCCTTTTGGAAAAATTAAGATGTTACATTTTTTTGGCATTAGTTTCCAAATATCTTATATCTATCTAGTAAAACTATCTACCATGACACACAGGCCTGTGTACAAGACAAACAAGAATGGGGAGTCTGGCAAAACCCCTAACCCTAAGAATTATGTTGTGCGATAATTCCTATGTCTTATTTTTTTTAAACATTACCCTTTATTATCATAGTCTGTTTAAAAGAGCTAATTATTAAAAATAGTCCTTTACTAAACTGTTGACTGAACGTCAAAGGGTTACAAGAATAACTTCCGGTCCATTTCTTCAGAATAAAAGGCCATTGTTTACACAAAATTGTAATTCTACATCCAATATTAAGCACGCAGTATGCGTGAGTCACTGCTGCAACAATTATGTGTTCCTTTTTTAAACATGTTTTACTTGATTGATTAATCTTACGTTAATTTAACCCTTTAATTTAAAAACGAAACCCAAGTTTTTACGGGGCTTTTATCCTGAAGGCTGGACATAAACCGGAAGTGTACTCCTGTCGAAGTCAGGGATGTGTCACCATAGACGCCATTTTGCGCACGCGCACCTCATATCGTGCAGGCTCCTCAGATCGTGTTGTGACAGGATGTCCACAAACTCGGAAGATACCTTTGAGTTTATAGTGGTATATCAACAAACAACGGAAATGCCCTATGTCTCGTACTCAACGACTACTGCGATATTTACACTTTCAAACCTGGTAATTATTGATCCAACTTTTGGGTGAATCAGTCACCATCACGCGAGGTATCGAGTAAATGTCTGCACTCTTGAATATAATTGTGTTGCTCTGACGCAGCTCATACAAAGAAGGTTTCACCTCACATTATTTCTACATTATGTAAAGGGATCTATTTGGGTGGACACATGACATCTATCTATCTTATAAAGAAAGAAATGTCAGTCTGTGGCTCGTCGCATATCCCTGTGACAGCTTCTGGATGTGGTTTGCGTACGGCACGAGGGTATGCATTCTTGATTATGAAGTTTTTTTGGACCAAATACAGTATGTAGAAGTTGTCATATTTATACCGTGCTGGCCAGTGACGTGCGGTGAGTTCAGTGAGTGGACAGACAGCAGACACTGAGTTATGAAAGCAACTTTCTCTAAACTTATATATTGTTAAAACAAAAACAATAAACAACAAACAGGCAAGCAGAGCCGATTTCAAATAATTTCCCCTCTCTCTCTCTCTGTCTCTCTCACCCATACGCACTCGCAGACTATACTCCTGCAATTACACAGATGAATGATTCACATTACTACTTCTGTTTAGCTTTCAAAATAAAAGACAGCACACATTCTGTTAGTCTGTTGGTTCTGTTTCTGGGATAAAGTACCAGTAGCAAATGTCACCATCTCTTTATCCGCAATTATTGCACCGCATCCAAGTATGCTTGTCTGTCAGCAAGAATTAATCTGTTTCTCTGTCCCAATTTCATAGACAGGTTACATTTAAGCGATCAGATTTTTAGCTAGCTGTCTTTCTGTTTTTTCATCACGGACAACCACGCCGTGGTGGCTTGACAAGGTTCAGCTGTTCCTCTCCTTGGTGGCAGACGAGACAGTGATGCACATAGGCACGTCAAAGAGGAAATAAAACAATATGACAGCCTGCTATAAAATGGCATGAGTGGTAAAGGACGGTAGCGTTACTTCAAACAAAAACGATGAGTTCAAGAAATAGCCCTGATGAAGATTACTGTCACTATGACTACCAGCTACACAGAGGAGGTACTATCCTGGCTACCGCCATACAATACAATGCAAACCCACCTACAGGAAGTTACCTGATACCAAAGGAGAATAGAGTAGAGCAGCGGTTTTCAAACTGTGGGGCGCGGGGTTATGGCAGGGGGGCGCGGATGAATATGTAAAAAAATAATAATAATAATAATAACAAAAAAAAAAAAACATTTTTTTTTTTAAATTTTTTTATACTAAGATCACGGCATAGCTGAACACAAGTTCTTCTGCTTCGTTCCCCTCACTGCATTTAAATGCATTCAGTAAATTACAGAGAAATAGGTCTCGTTAAAGAAAAAGAGCACCAAGCCCAACCCAGAGGACCCTGCATACATTTTGTTTATTTTAAATTAATATTTTTATGGAAAATCCATGTGTCCTTCTTCAATAGCTTCTAGTTCATCAGACCCAGTGTCTCCAAATTATTTGTTCACACAAAATTCCTCATATTTAGCCTCTTAATTGTCCTCTCAAAGTGCACCAGATTCATGCATTTCACTTTAAAAAGGTGAAAAAAAATCTCCCGGGGGGGCTTCGCTGAAATTTGTTCTCAGAGGGGGGGCTCACTCTCTCACACTTTGAAAACCCCTGGAGTAGAGCCAGTACCATGGAATGAAAATCCACCATTAGCCTACATAGTGCTTTTCAAACTTTCCCCAAATATTTCATTTGCGCTGGTATTGAATCTTTCCAAACACCATAAAGCATGTTCTGTGTTGATGGGGAGATTTTGACTAGACATGAAATATGACCCAGTTTGAGTTACAGAAGCTCCAAAACAATCTGCTTTCCAATCCACCTCGGTAACTGCTTCCTCTGTTTTTAACTTTTCAGCTTTCCATTGCAATAGGAGCATTTTTTCTTCCTGCTTCTGGGCCCCTAACGTGCCCTACTAGGAGGGCTCCTAGGGGGGCCTACTCCTGATTGGCCAGCAGACTGTATCCTTGCGACTAGCTCAACAGAAAACGCACGCTACGTTGACGCAGATAAACGGCTATCTGTTTGCAGCCATCAACCTCCTTTATTTCCTGAAGATCGCAACACTATGTCCTATCCCCAATATAACCCCTATGCTTCTTGGAACCAAAGTTCCCCCCCGGGGCAGCATGGACTCCCTAATATACAGACCGAGAGGGACCCCCAGAGGACATCTTCTCATCTTGGACGTGGTTCCAGCTTCAGTTCTCCTGGAACTCCTTCTGCAACATCCGGGGGAATGCTCCCATCGATGACGACTCAGTCGAGCTACAGGCCTGAGCAGAGTAGGGCCGTAATGGATCAGGAAATGGAACGGAGCATAGACATGCAAATGAGCAGAGCAAGAGAGGAGGTGAGGTTTCAGGGCAACCCCATGCATCAGCCCACAGACCAGGACACTCGCTTTACTGGATCCCAAAGGGATGACTTTCTCTACTCACAAACAGGCAGGGGCTCCTACTCAATGCCCTCGACCTCTGCCTCTTCAGGATATAGACAGTCAGGCAGGTTGGATGTTGAAAGTGGCAGTTGCTCCTTGGTCTGGTCCTCAAACTACAAAACGTCCAGTGTTGAGGACTCCCCTAGATTGTATTCATCACCTGTTTCCTCTAACTATTTAAGCAGTGGTCAAGGTACGTTTAATGCATCCAGCGAAAGACAGTCCATTCCAGGGATAGGTGATTATAACAAACCAGTGCAAGACAAACCAACAGCCTCCACAGAGCCCAGTCGACCAAAATTCACCTCTGAATCAGCTGCAAATGTCCTTTTGCACTTTGGACTCGATAAAGATGACTTGGTACATCTTGCCTTCTACCCTGAGGACCAGATCACTCCTGCTAACCTGCCATTCATTTTACGCGAAATCCGGATGAACAAGACCAAGGGAACTACACCTGCAGATCAACCAAAACCCCACCACGAACCCCAACCCACCAGAAGCGCTAGTGGAATGAGCAGTTACAGTTCGACAGCTTCTGGATTGGCAGCGATGCACCATGGAGAGTATTCGACTGCTTCCCAGTCGAGTAAAGTGATTGACTATGGACATACTGGCAAATATACTGGAGGGTTTGGGGGTGAGACTGGAAGGACCAGTGGCAGTGGTGGGAGTGGAAGTTTGGAATTGATTCACACTTTCGATAGTAGCGGAGGGAATCGAGAGGGGATGCAAAGAAATACAACAGAGATAAAAAATATTGAACAGGTTAGGTCTGTTACCAATGTCAGCTCTTCGGACATTTCAGTACAGAGCTCGTTGGCTCCTCCAATCAATAATCCAACCAAACAATTGCAGAACCATCCAAACAAGACTTCCCAAACAATCTGCGGACCTTTCTCTCTGCCAAAGGAGGACACAGACCTCAAAATTCCCAAACCCAATACTACGAAAAAAGAACCAGAGGCAAATCGTCAGTCGACATCATCATCATCACTAATCAAACAACAGTCCACTCTGTACCGGGGTCCCAAACGACCTGGCAATGATTCAGGATCAGATGTTACCGAACAAATCAAAAAGAAGCAGGAACAGCAGATGCAGCCGGTGCAAAAGCAGCAGACACAGGCGATACAGCAGCAGCAGAAGCAGCCTGTTTCCCAGACAGAAAAAGTGATGCGGCCTCAAGTTTTTCCTACAGCAAAATCGGTTCCCCCTGCTCCTCTCATCCCTGGTAAAAATAAGACCCCTAGTGACATGCGGAATCCGGTTTTATTGACCAGTAAAGCCGTCGTCCCTCCTCCTTTCTTGCCTCGGCCAATCCTGGACCAGAAGAATTTAATGAACGTGACTTTGCCACCTATCAAGCAGCATCCAGCGACGATGGCAGCCTCCAAGGACCTGCCAACACTGAACATGATACATGACTTTAGGGCATCCTCGCCGAAAGACTTCCCACATACCTGTACTCTGTGTAACAAAGAATATGCTCATATGAAGGTGAGTGGAAGTCTTCATTCTGTTCTCTCTCTTATTTTTTAGGAAATTGTTAATTTTTTTAATTGTTGGGATTTGCTGAATATACATAGTTCAATGCAAGAGAATGCTTTCAAAAATATAAATAATATTTTTTTTTTTTTTAAATGCTGATTTAGCGATACAGACTTGTTGTCCCTGAATTCAAGATGACTAAAGATGTCTGTTAAAGCTCTGTGTAATGTGCCTTTATAATTTTGTCCATGCGAAACCTGCGTTAGCATTGACAGTTTGCTAATAAATAATCTCCTTACTTGGTTCAACATTGTTCCTGTGTTTTGGAAGAATGCTGTTGGCAGAATATTCAAAGTGTCATTAGACACTTCGACTTGTAAAACTAAAGAGACCAACAAAAAAGCATTAATGCTGTAATGTTGAATTAAAGATGTGCTGTTAGCTAATCACAAAAAATGTATTTGAGAGGAAGCTGATGGCAGTTAGAAGAAGATAATGAAATGTAACTAAATGCTGTGTGTCTGTTCTAAAAAAAATAGGATTGGATCTCCCACCAGAAAACCAGCCTTCACCTTGAGAAATGCAGACTCCTCCGAAATCGGTCAGTAGTCTTAATTAAATTATTTCTCTTATAAATTTCTAGTTAAAGTGGCTACTAGGAATTTGAAGTTTCTGTTGATTCTAGCTGCACCTTTGGGTAAAAGAGCTAGAGTTTGCACGACACTTTGTAAGATTAATAATTGTTATATGACGACGGTGAAGCGCATCAAACTTTGAATTAGTACCGTCTTCCTGTTGAAGACGGTAAGTGACTTGGAACGTACGCACTGAGTGTTTCAGAAGCTGCTGATCAACTGGGATTTTCACGCGCAACCATCTCTAGGGTTAAAAAATATCCAGTGAGTGGCAGTTGTGTGGACGAAAATGCCTGGTTGATGTCAGAGGTTTGAGGAGGATGGGCAGACTGGTTGGAGATGATGGAAAGGCAACAGTAACTCAAATAATCACTCAGTACAACCAGGGTGAGCAGAATACAATTTCTGAACTCACAACACGACCAACCTTGAAGCAGATGGGCTACAGCAGCATTGGAACCCACCTGGTGCCACTCCTGTCGGCTATAAACAGGAAACGGAGGCTACAATTTTTCGCACAGGCTCATCAAAATTGGACAATAGAAGATTGGAAAAATCTTACCTTGTCTGGTGATTCTCGATTTCAGCTGCGAAGTTCAGATGGAATAGTCAGAATTTGGCGTAAACAACATGAAAGCATTGATCCATCCTGCCATGCACCATCCCATTCCACGTTCAAAGTCATTTAAACCCTCTTTCTTTGAGCTTCAGCACCTTGTCTTGACCAAATCTACATGCCTGAATGCAATGAGTTGCTGTCATGTGATTGGCTGATTGATAAGCTATTTGTTTTTACAAGCAATTAAAGTGGCCTGTGAGTGTAAACCTTTTAAGGGTCTCTCCTGAACCCACATTTTAGAGATGCCAGTAGAACTTGTGTCAGGGTCCATCAATTATTTTGATTCTTCACTCTTAAAGGTTGTTCTATAGTGTTCACAACCTACACAGTTCTTCAATTTCCATTTAATTCAGAAGCATCGCTTGAATACAGCTTAAAACAGCTTTATGACCAAATGCCTCTACGAAGAAACATTTGGCTTTTGTTGTCGATATGTATGACTCTCTGCTGTTTTTATTGGAGTTTTTGTTTTTTGTTTTTTTCCACAGATACCCACACTTGGATGATGAGATGGTTCTCAAGCCCAGGTAAATTTCTTTACCTGTTCAGACACTGTACAACTTTATTTATGTTGCTCAATGTGTTAAGTCACACTATATAATTTAATTGGTCTTTCTTTGCGGCCTGAACTTGCCACTATTATACTCGCACTGTACTGATCATTGACCCGGACATGATGGGGTGCTCAAACTGAAAACAAATAATATTAGGGCTGTCAAATGATAAGAATGTTTAATCAGATTAATCACAGGGTAGCTGTGGATTAATCACGATTAATTGCCATTCGAAATATGCCTGAAAAATTCAAAATTTCTTTGTAATATATTGTTGTAGGAACAGTGTCTTTCCTGTTGTTCACACATTCTTTTCTCACCCATTGTTTTATTCAGCATTGCAAAAGAAGAAGCCAAGCCCTCGGCCTCAACGTCTGCAAAGACTAACCAGCATCGTCAACCGAAAACCAGGCATAGAAACCGCTCCTGTTCCCGCTCACCCAGCCCCCGAGGCCGCCGTAGTCCGGATGGTAGAAGGGGAAGACGCAGAAGCCGTTCAAATTCACCGCACAGTTCTAGATACAACCGCAGTCTGTAAGAAATGTATTCTTTTAAGACCAATAACATATTCAAACAGAAGAGATTCCTCTCGTGACCAGATTGCAAAATCACCTGTAGAACATTCAAAGCTCAACATAACCTTCATTTTGGCTTAATTGGATTTTGCTTTCAGACCTTGAATAGTTTGATAAATGATAATTATAGATCAATTGAGTGATCAAGTTATTTCATGCTTACTTTCATCAGGTCTCGTTCTCGCTCCCCACGGTATGGCCGCCCATCCTCCTCACGCTATCGGGCAAGTTCAAGTAGCTCAGAGAGACAATTGTCGCCAAGGAGGAGAGATGCGAAACGTTCCTCTCCAAGGAAGAGCCGTGACAAACGATCATCTTATAGAACAAGCCGTGAAAGACGACCATCTCCTTGTAGAAGCCGTGAGAGACGTTCTTCCACAGAAGAGTCATCACCTCAACGGAAGTCAAAAAGCTCAGAGAGAGAATCATCATCATCAAGAAAAAGAGATGAGAAGCGGTCCTCGCATAGGAAGAATGAGAGACGATCATCTCCTAGGCCGTCTCCTAGCCATAAGAGACACTCATCTCATAGAACAAGCCGTGATAGACGTTCTTCCACAGAAGAGTCATCACCTCAACAAAAGTCAAGTAGTGCAGAGAGACTGGCTAAGCAACTACTGGAAACAACAGGTTTGAGAAATTGTAAATATAACACCTCTGGGACTAAAATAAAGACCATGTTTAAGGACTGAGGCTACATTCACACCAAGTGTGGCGGTGCGTCCAAAACGGCGGTCTTCTCATATTATTGAATTGTACTGTAGGCTGCAGCAAAATCTAGAAACCTGCTCAACTTTCGGAGAAACGCAACGCTTCTTCACGCTTCGGCCCCCAATCAAAGCATAGATAAGGGAGCGTCTTCCAGCTACCAAAGATGTGTAATAAAAACAAAAAAGCATTTAGCTTCGGTGAGATGGAGGAGCAATCATGAGCTTTTCTGTTCTCTACAATTCCGCCTACAAAGATACCAACAGACGTTGAGTTATTTGGCGTTTCACCATCCAAGTCGGCATTTCAGAATGGCGTCTAAAAAGATGTACCATTAAGTAAATAAAGTGAAACTCCCCCCGCTGCACAAGACTGCGGCATTTGCCGCACTGCCTGCTTTGGTGTGAACGCAGCCTTAATATGTTGTAAGATTACACCACCCTTTCTCGTAGACAGTAATTCAAAATTATTAATGTCATCAATTGTCACCAATTGTGATGATGGCAATAATTGATTGACATTTGAAATAGTTTAACAATCTAAAATGTCCATGTTATAATAGTGTCAAATAAAAAGAAATATTCAATGAAAAGAGAGGATGAATAAAATAAAACACCATGTCAGTCACTGATTTGTGCCTGCCTACTAGAGAAAATTCAAGTAGAACACATATCCAGGACAAAGAAAAGCCTATAAAGTAACAAGCAAGATTGCCAAGATCACTTAACAATATGATAATTCAACTTTTCCTCATGTTAAAATGGAGGCTGTTTGTAAACACTTAAGTGTTGCAGTTTTTTCAGATTTTTTTCTTCTACTTCATCCTTCCAGCTATCAAGTCTCTCTCCAGAGAGACTGACATTGCTACCATGGTTAAAACTCTGGCTCCAGTCCTACTGGCCGAGCTAGCCAAAATGAAGTCCACATCATCATCATCCTCCTCCACTTCTAAAGGAGGAAAACCCTCCACATCTTCTGGAAGGCAGAAATCAGCGTCAGCTGCATCTTCCTCCTCCATCTCTTCTACAGCAGAAAAGAAAGAGTCAATTACAAAGCCCAGCCTGCATAAGAGCAAGACAAGTTCTTCCCAAAAGACTAAGGTTGGTGTTTCTGGGTATCTACAAGGGACATTTGGCAACACTCATCTTGTGAAAAGCTTGTTTTTTCTACCTTTTTTTTCTACCTCATTCTTTTCATTGAACACTTTTTCACATAATGTTTTGATCAAAGTGAAACTGAAAATGATTCTTTATTGCCAGGAATTTGTCGCCCTTACCATTTTTAGAATGTAACCAGTTCAGTTGTCCTTATGTGATGGTCGAAACACGTTTGTGTAATCAGATTTATCTAAAATAACAAATCTCAATGTTTGAATTTACAGGAGACTGTTTCTAAGGAGCAAGAGAAGCCTCCTCAAAAGTAAGATATTCACACAGACCTCAGAATGGAAAATCTTATATTCAATTAACAGGAATATATTCAGAATTCTTTGCTAGAATTACTTTGATCAATCAACTGCTTACACAAGGTGACATTTTAAACTGTACAGGTAACATGTACATGTGTTTATTGGAATTCATATTGTCAATTTAAACACAATGGAATATAATTTTTCATTTTAATCAAATAATAATGTAAAAAACCATTGAAAGCATGACATTGATTTTCTATTTCTCTATCTTTTTCTTGACCCATTTAACCCTGTTTTGTTCACAGAAAACCTGACACATCCGTTGTTTCCACACCTCAAACCAATCAGAAAATTGCACCTACGGACTCAGTTAAAGGCCTGACTACAGTCACTAAAGCAAAAGTCTTGGTTTCCAAAGTAAAAAGTGTCTCAACCAAGCAGGTTGCTAAAACAGTGAAAACAAAGTTGCTGGAGACAACATCAATGCCAAAAGGTATGTTGGGGACTTTCTGTAATGGATTCATTAAACAAGGTTACTGTTTATTTTGTAAATGTTGTCTGTTTAAATAAAGTTACTTTACATTACATAGAGTTCATATTTGGCTCAAATATGTTTGTTCTCAACAACTCTCATGAAAAGCCAAAGTATAGGTCGGTCCTTCTTGCTTCTCTGATATCTGCATTGATTGATTGATATCTGATATCTGCAAGTAGCATTGGTGACTTAATTTAATTGAGTTGTTCTAATAACTGCATTCAACGATGAAGATACAAACTCAGAACAGCAAGAACAAGTATAAGTATAAGATTCAAATAATTCAAACTACAACGTGCCACGAGTAAGTGCTGTTGGTCAAAGGAGAACCCGTTTCACCCTTTGGGAGTCAGGACAGCAAGCAGTCTGGATTTTGTCGAGTGACTAGGTGTCCCTCGGAGTGAGGGAGCAGCAAGCAGGTTGGCAGATGCAAAGCTGAGTGAACGAGCTGGGGTGTAAGGTTTGACCATGTCCTGTTTGTAAGCTGGACCTGATCCGTTGGCAGCACAAGTACTAATAACTTGAAGGGGATGTGGGCAGCTATTGGTAACCAGTGAAGGGAGCGGGGGAGCTGTGCAGTGTGAGAGAGCTTGGATAGGTTGAAGACCAGTCTAGCTGATACATTCTGGATGAGCTGCAAAGGACAGATGCCACTTGCAGGCAAACAGCCAGGAGGGAGTTGCAGCAGTCTAGAAGTGAGATGACAACATTCTGGACCAGAACCTTCACGGCCTTCGGGGTTCAAAGGGACGTATCCTTCTGATGCTGTGCAGAATGTATCTACGCGATCGGGTTGTTGCAGCAATGTTGGCACCGAGGGAGAGTATGTCATAAAGTTTCACACCCAGGTTCCTAGCAGTTTTGATGGGAAATATTACAGAGGTTTCAATAGTGATAGTATGTTCATGGGTTGGAGATCGCTTCCCTGGAAGAAGAAAGCAGCTTGGTTTTGTCAAGGTTGAGTATCAAGTGGTGTGTGGACATACATTGAAGGATGTCAGTCAGAAACCTGTGTTAATAATTAGTTGTGTTAGGTGTATTCTGCAGAGTTTTGGTAGGAAAAAAAGAATGAGCGAATAACAGAAAAAGAGTAGGGGAACCAGGACATAACCTTGAGAGACCCCAGTTGTGAGTGGACACGGTTCTGACACAGATCCTCTGCAAGTTACCCTGTGTGCAGCCTTTGAGTAAAATTGTGAGCAGGGAGCGTGCAGAACCTGAGACATCCAGATCCTGAAGTGTGGAAATAAGGATCTGGTGATTCAGTGTTTCAAAAGCAGAAGAAAGGTCCAGAAGGATTATAACGACATGAGACGTAGGGCGCTTTCACGCCTGCCGTGTTTGGTTTGATTGAACAAACTCAGGTTCATTTTCACTTTTGCAGCTGTTCGTCTGGGCAGGTGAGAACACAGCAGCTCTCAAAGCACAACGAAGAAGTGAAATGAGACCTTGATGAAGAGATGGTATTGTTAGTCTACCCACCTGAGCCAGTCCGACTAAAAGATAACAATCGTATAGCTAACAAAACAAAAATTGCTTGCATTATTTTTGGGATGTCTAATGTAGAAGCCACTGTAGGGCATAAAGTACTGGGGCACACAACACGCCATGGCATGCAACATGTCTCCATGGCATATGCCACAGGTCGATAAAGGATCTCGGCGCTGTTGTTGCGAATTGTCTTTCTTTTTTTTTTGCTGTTGAGGGCAGTGTGTCCAATATTTTAAAAGGGATGCTTTAATGCAAAATAAAAATAGATTCACCTGTTTGAACAGCTTTTTGGTATTAACCCATTGATGACTATGGCAATCTAGGATGCATGTCCTTAATGCCTGAGGGTTTTCTGAAAAAATAGTACGAATTGTCAAGTCTACCAAAACCTTAATATCTAAGCCTGTGTAGCACATAGAAACATGAAATAAAATACATTTAAAAGTTAAGGTTCACAGGTTTTATTTAAACATGCTCCCTTAGCGCTTACAAACCAACAAATATTTCTAAAAATCGTCAAAATTAGATTAATTAGAAAATTATTAAATATTGTTAATAAATAGATGCAATGTGTTGTGTGATTTTCGTCAGTAGTCTATAGTAGACCTTGATTCTGCGCACCAAACGCCACTAACTGTTCTGTCGCCGACATAGCTGGCGTATTTTTTTTATTATTTTGTTTTATTTTTTTATTTTTTATTTTTTTGATTGACATGATTTTCGGCAAACCGCACAACTTTTGGGTGGTCACGTGGTCTTAAAAAAATCAACAAAACCCACCTCATGTGTATTTGAACCAATGACAGTGCATTCTATGCTGGGAATGCCATGAAAATTAGATAAAGTAATAATGCTGCGCGACGCAGCATCAGGCAGGAGAGCCAATGTGGCATCGCGCAGCAGCCGTCATCAATGGGTTAAACAGATATGCAAATAGGAGGAAAAGGATATGATTATGTTTATGATGGAAATTTCTGACATTCATCTTAAATTTTGATCTTTTTAAGATCCTGTGACTGCAGTGAAGACACAAACAGATGCACCTTCAGCCCCTGAATCTATCTGCAATGTCTCGGCTGAACAGACTGAAGTGGCTGCATCTCTCACAACTGAACCAACAGCTGCAGCAGCATCCATGTCGTCTTCAACTGCAGATAACCCTCTGACTATCGGGGAGATGGTAGAAAAGCACCAGGATAAAATTCTGAATCGATTAAGTAAGAAATCTATTCTGTATAATCACAAATGTCTGAATGTAATCAATCATTTCCTTAACTTTTTTTCACTTTACATATTATTTGTCTCTTTTTCAGTGTTCTACTCGATAAATTCAGCAAAGATGGTAAGTCAAATCCCTTTTCTAAAGTACTACACTGTTTACACGTGGTTTTCCTTAATATTTAAACTAAACTATCACAATAGAACGAGACCTACCTTCATTAATGCCCTGAAATGAAAACCATTGAATTTTCCAAACATTAATTATAGAATGTAATATTGGACAGGCTATCGTCACATCTTAAATTCAGTTTCAATGGATTTTAAATCGATCAATGTGTCCATTAACGTGACATGGTTAAAGGTGCACGGCATGATGGATCCATGCTTTCATGTTATTCAAGCCAAATTCTGACCCTTCCATCTGAACTTCGCAACTGAAATCGAGACTCATCAGACCAGGCAAGATCTTTCCAATCTTTTATTGTCCAATTTTGGTGAGCCTGTGTGAATTGTAGCTTCAGTACTGCTGTAGATTATCTGCTTCAAGGTTGATTGTGTTGTGCGATCAGAGATGGTATTCTGCATACCCTGGTTGTAACGAGTGGTTATTTGATTTACTGTTGCCTTTCTATCATCTCTAACCCTGCCCATTGTCCTCTGACCTCTGACTTCAACAAGGCATTTTCGTCCACACAACTGCCGCTCACTGGATATTTTTCCTTTTTCGGGCCATTCTCTGTAAACCCTAGAGATGGTTGTGCATGAAAATCCCAGTAAATCAGCAATTTCTAAAATACTCAGACCAGTCCGTCTGGCACCATCAACCATGCCACGTTCAAAGTCACTTAAATCCTCTTTCTTCCCCATTCTGTTGCTCGGTTTGAGCAACAGAACAAGTTGTCCTGTCCAGGTTACATGCCTAAATGCATTGAGTTGCTGCCATGAGATTGGCTGATTAGTTAAATGTGTTCACAAGAATTTGAACCGGTGTACCTTATATAGTGGCCGGTGAGTATATATATGTATACTGTATAACAGTGAATAGTGTACCTGCTGGTTTTCCATTTTACTTTCATACTTGGCTGGTATTAAACAAAAAGCAAATAGATTTTTTTTTTATACTTTAAAGATAATTTAAAAAGCCACCCCAAACAGAAGAAACCTTATATACTTATTTTCCTCATCAACAGTTGTGTTATAATAGTGTTAACCCTCTGAGGTTAACACTATTAACCTCAGAGGGTATGCGCGCGCATGCGCGCATATCTTTATTAATATCTCCCTCAAGATATGACTGAAACAAAAAATGAAAACATCATCTCAAACTATAGGCTCTCCTGTTTCCAGGGAATGTTCTTGTGATACTCTCAGTCCCTTACAGGCTTAGAAAACACCGTGAGAAGCAAGACCCAGAAGCTCCCCAGCTACCACTTAGCTTGTAAATAGTGCATAGAGTATATACATAGTGTGAAAGTAGTTTGTTATTATTGTTTTTATATTTACTTAATGGTTTGTTTGAAGAACGTTTTGTGATGCTTCCTCTTTTATTAGTGTACATCCCATGAATCATCATATGTGGTTCTTCATTCAGTCTAATTTCCTTATGTTTTTTGAAAGTAGAGACAACATTTCTACCAAAAAGCGTCTGGACCAAATTTTATATTGTCATGTTTTGTGCACTCCCCTACTGTGTTTTGGAAAATTTCCACTGCATTTTTGAAGCTAAGGCTTAGGAGAAGCAATTTCAAGAGCCAAAACAACTCAACAGGATGACTAAAGGTTCTTCTTTCACACAAATTTCCAGGTTTTTAAAAAATCGCAATACATTTTTCAGCATTTAAGCCAATTATTTATATACACAATGGTCTAGGACATAAGTAGACCTCACAAAACAAAGGCCTAATGTGTTCTGAACATTTCCATATAAAACACTCTGGTATAATTTATCTTCTTGCACATTTAAAATAGGTATTTATAGAAGTATGTAAAATCGGAGAAAATACCCCTAGACCTCAGAGGGTTAAAGGCCCTGGCAATGCAAATTGCACACTAAATCCTTGTAACTATGTTATTTGGGGGGTAAACTGAATGCTAATATGTATATGAAAGGAGTTAGGAATATCTGCCAACCCCCTGAAAAATAGTCATGTCAGTTGGTCGACCATTTGAAATTGCTGATTCGAATGTTGCATTAGATCCTATTTCCATACGTCACACGATTGATCTGTGTTCTAAAAGACATTGACTACCCGTTAGTAAATTTCTGATTCCAACGTTGCATTAGATTTTTGTTTTCACACGTCACATGTTCTAAAATACAATTCTATTAAATATCTCTGGAGCCGCGCAAGACAAAGAGACTGTCTCTTTGTGCCTGAGCCATTTCTTGTAGCCTTAAGCCCTACATGTACCATTCTGCATTTAGTGAAGAAGCCTAAATGCCTATTTGCTATATTTAAGTTAATATGTGTGAAACTGTATGGATTTTTATAAGGGAAATAATATAATAGTCAATTGTGGTAATTTACACTAAATGCCCCGTCTGAGCGATTCAGCGCGTCACCTGGTGAAACGCTGTGATGGTGACGTTCATGGTGAGACCTCGCCAGTATGAGCCGTCGTGCAGAAAAACACGCCGAAAAAAAAAATGAATATTAGACCCCAAATATAAAACGACCGGACTTTTTACGACCTATTTCCAGGGGAAAACCCCCATCTTATATTCGGACCATCACCGATGCTAGGGAAACCAGCTAAACGGTGCAGCAGTGTGAACTGCCCGTCAGGCTCGTTGTGAGTATTTGCAGCATTTTCAAGTTTGCGTCTCGTTGCGTGGCGAATCTTTGGTCTGAACTGGGCTTAACCCTGCTCAGTGCCATGACTGAGAGAACGTTCCCTTTCAGAAAGTGATAGGCCACGCCCGCACCGCCCTGTAAAATGTTCTAGACAGCAAAAAGCTGTTTTTTAGACTACATTTTATAATATTTATGAAAATGTATTTTTAATCAGATGATTGTAAACAGCTCATTGAGAAACCCAACGTCAATGTCATATATTTATTTTTAAGAGTTGCCAGGGCCTTTATTAATAATATGCCATTTGCATTATTTCTTCTCCCTATCTTTTCCAAATTTTTTTAAGAATCCTGAAAGAGCAAAGAAGACGTTACTTATAACTGGACTGCCGCCATTTGACGATGGCTGCTACACAGAGGCGGACCTTGTTGCACTGCTCGGGCCATTTGGGTTTCGTTGTTATACACCTTACCACATCTATATTGTTCCTCAGGCGCGCATGGTAGGCACCGCCATATAATTCTGATTGACCAGGTTTATGAATCCCACAGCACATCCTTTTTTTTTCTTCTTTCTTGTTTCTATAACGTGTCTTTTTAATTTGTTATGCCATATTTAATTTTCATTTAAAATATGTTCATAAAATCACCCTAGAATAAATACTTCCAACAAGTAAATAAAGATATTAATATGTTTATTGTCTTCCTATCAGGCTTTCATCGTCATGGCGACATTTGAGAGTGTGATGTGCATGCTGAAGGCTTCCTCAAAAGGGTGCATTTTTTTCAAAAGTTCGAGACTCTGTGTCCGTGCAGTAAGATCTAAATTTCCAATGACTTCGGTAAGCCAGTACACAACATGTACTTATTATTGATAGATTTGAATAGATCCGTCTCCCACACATAGCAAAATATTGTTCTGTTTCTGCTGCCAAAAGACACTGATCTGTATAGTTTAAACTAATGCCACATTTCCACCGAGTAGAGCGGGTCGGGTTGGAGCGGCTCGGTCCGGTTATTTTGGCTTTCCATTTGCCAAAAGTTGGCACGGATATAAGCAAGCCTAACCGCTCTGAGCCGCTCCCATTTTCGGTACTACTCTGTAGCGGTACCAGCCGCCTGAAAGGGTGCCGAAAAGGTGGAGCTACACACTGCCATCCGTTGATTGGTCAAAATAATAATTTCCGCCGTGTGTAGTCACCTCGGCAAGAGTGAAGAGAGTCTTGTGTTTTGGCGAAAAATGTGAGCGCAGCACTGTTTATTGTGTGTTGATTTTCCTCTTCATTAAATTAATCAGTTGGCTACACTGTGTCCCACTGCTACGATGTCACGTAGCTGCCGCAGCCAGCGCTGTTCGATCGCTGTCTCTGTCTGCTTGCACCGAGCCGTCTCTGTGCATTTACCGGCGTAATACGATAACAACACGTGGGGAATAAAGATAGAAGCGGCTGGTTTGACCAAGCAAAAACGAGAGACCGCTGGCTTGACCACAGTTGTTCCACAGCCCGATAGTTTGACCCATATATATTATGATGGATAATATGGGCATATTTTTTGGGCATTTTTATGCTTAATTGATAGTGCAGAGACAGAGGTGAAATGGGGCAGAGAGGGGAGTGACATGCAGAGAACGACCACGGGCGGGAATCGAACCCGGGTCTGCTGCTGGGCCCGGCCCGGGAGGGGGACGCCTTACCAACTGAGCTAAAGGCGCCCCAATACCGAGATTCTTAAAAATGAGCTGTCCCGCTCCGAGCCGCTCCGACCCGACCCGCTCTATTCGGTGGAAATGAGGCATAAATTGGGGTCCGCTGGTGTTGAGGGCAATAAGATAAAGAAAACATTGGGGAAAGAAACTGCAGTGAATTTATATTATTTAGTTTAAGTTATAATCTGATCTGGATTTAAAACTTGTTTTCAGTTCACCAAATTTTGATTATTTGAAATTAAAATATAGATATTTTTCTACAAGAAAATAAATCTACAAAATAGGCCATTTATATTCACATGTTTACAAATATGCCATAAGTGCATTGATATGAAGTTAGCAATGGTGCGGAGTGGAAAAGTATATTTGCAATCTAACACTGGCTTCTCTGATGTTTCTTTTTTAGTATGGGTTTTACAAGTCACTGATGCAGCTGATGGATTATGTAAGTAAGACATAGGCTAAGTATACCTAATTGAACTGCTTAAATTGATTGGAATTATCCCTCTCTCAATTCAAAATTGACTTTGTTATTCATAAAACTGTAAAACAACCCCTCTTGTCTGGTTAAAAATTGAGGGTTGATTTTACTGTAATTCCTGCCTTTGTTTGAAAGAACAGTGATATTCGCTTAAACTTTAAAAAGGCTAAATGAAATAATTGCAACAATGCATTGCTGTCCCTTGTGTGTCTTTGTCATCTTGTTAACATTTTTTGTTTTGTATCTTCACTTCCTGTTTTCCTGATGTAGCCTGTGTATAAAGAAGGAAACACCACAGTCTTTATCAATAACATTTCACCAAGTGAGACCAAGGACCTCAGAGAAACTCTGAGAACAATCAGTCGTGTCAGGAACTTCCTGCCTCTCCTCAACAAGGTATAAACAAACACATACATGTTAGCGTTAATACAGGGCTTTAAAAATACTTCCTTATTGTGTAACCTGCTACGTATCTGTGCCTGTGTGTTGTAGGTATTTGTAGAATTTGAGGATATTCACGCGGTTGATCGGATGGGAGTTTGGTACAGTCTCTTGAAACAAGCCCCTGGCTACGAAGTCCACAAAATCCGACCGGACCCCTATCCAACAAAACGTACGTTTGTTTTAGGAAATGAAAATAATGTACACACAGGATGTTGATTTAGTTTGATTTGTAGCTCAGTCAGTGCGTTTACATGCACTTTTTGATCAAATGTATCATTAAGACATATTGTATCTTCAGTTTTGATACCAATGCAAAGGTATGATGTGGTCAAAAATGTATTATTATATTCAGCTGTGCTGACACAAGAATCAATCAAAGCTTATGCGTTAATCGCATTTTCCTGGGAGAGGGATCTCATTGGGGGTCCATCTGTAATTCAGCCTGCGTATGTGAGTAATAAATATACACTTGTTTTTGGTATGTGCAGCACAAGGTGGGGTTCCAAAGGGCAGCCTTTCACCCTTTTGGATCACTTTGAAAAAGAGCCCCTTCCTTTTCCCAACCGCGTCTCCTTCGTTCATTGTCCCAGGTAATAGAGACAGTTATTTATTCTTACATTATCGAATTTGATACTGCAAACTATACCACATTAACGTATTCAGTGATGTAACTGTTTTGCACATTTTTAATTGCAAGATTACCTGACAGTCACAAGACAAGAGGACATTTTGGTAAGCCCTTGTACATAGCTACAACCAATTTAAAAAAACGCATATATGATGTTCCAAACATAATAATTGAATCAGCGTCTTTAAATAAATTGATCTTTGGGTTTTGAACATTATGTCTTCTAGAAGGCCAGTGATCGTGGTTCCAAGTACTCCACAATCATGTTGACCGGTCTGCAAAAACAAACCAGCTACAGGCACGAGGATGTGGTCAACCTGGTCCGGGGTTATGTCCCTCAACAGTACCTTCCCTTCTTGGACGATAACGTGATATTCCTGCCGTTGCAGAAAAGGGTAAGGAGTAGAAACGTCAGACTGTGCACTTTTAATATTTTTCGGACTGAGTACTTGAAACCGTCGATTTGCGATGCATCACAAGGGCGGGAGATTTTATATACACAGTCTTTTGACGGGAGGCGATTGATGCACCTGATAAACATTTTCAATGAGATGCGAGTGGGCAGATGGGTAATGGGAAGAATAATCATTAGGTGCAGCCTTTAAATATTATCCCTTTCTTCTCTTCGCCTCCAGGCCTTTGTGTTTTTCCCCAATTGGACTACGTGCTGTAACTTTGTCAAAGGTTTCCTCAGAAATCCAAAGGCCTCAAATCTAAAAGGCAAAAAGCTCTTTGTTCACATCGTGTTGGAACAAATGAATCCTGGATCTGATAAGGTATGGACACTAGGTTCATTCTGGGCCGTTAAATTAAAAACATTTAAAAAAGCAAATTGGTTTTGACTGCATCTAGGGTAATCAGTGACTTGTGATATTTTTGCAGATGATGATGTACATAAATCTGATGAGGTGGAGCAATGCTGTAAGTACATTTTAATCAATTAAAAGCTCCTCATCTCTGAATCTTTGGTCCTTAAAAACAATATTGTTTTGTTCTTCAGGGAG
The DNA here is from genome assembly GCF_949987685.1 of Ammodytes marinus. Taxonomy (NCBI): domain Eukaryota; kingdom Metazoa; phylum Chordata; class Actinopteri; order Uranoscopiformes; family Ammodytidae; genus Ammodytes; species Ammodytes marinus. Next base: position 18,840,106 of record NC_137227.1, read on the forward strand.
TTCCAGACCTGAAGGACCTTGAGGACCGGTTACTGTGTGTGAACATGAAGGAGACGTCTTTGGCGATCATCAGGACGGTCATGGAAGTGGTCGGGTCGATTACGACCTTTGTCAACGTTCTGCCTCTGGTCAATTGGGTAAAGTTCACAAACACCTGAACTTTTCACGTTTACGTGTTGAGAGAACAACACAAAAGCCAATGGAGTCCTGGGGCCTCATTTATAAGACTGTTTAGGATTAACGTCAAAGGAAGGCGTACTGACGAAACACAGAAATATTTTCGGATTTATAAAACAGTTCACACTGACGTCATATGCCCTTTCCCTTTTATTAGTCACAATCAACTCGAAATGTGGTGCAGCCTTTGTAGACTTCATAGTTTCCCATATATGGTCAATGGAACTGCCCCAAATTAATATTAATTCATAGTGACTGCATGAATTTGATTGTAATTGAAGATGTCACACATAGATTGAAATTGAAAATACAGTTTTTCGAGAGGTGGCGACGAGAAACATGTAGTTTGATGACATCGTCCTGGCGTTCAATTCCAAAACGATGTTAAAGCGGTGATGTGACTGTGATTTTTATCAAAATCAGAAATGCTGAAAGCAATGGGTGTGGAGGGGCTGTCTTGGATGACACGTGTCTTCAACATTGCGTGGAAATCGGGTACAATGCGGAAGGAGTGGCAGACTGGTGTGGTGGTTCCTATTTTCAAAAAGGGAGACCAGAGAGTGTGTGCCAACTACTGAGGTATCACTACTGTGGGGGGTACTGCGGGAGTGTGCTGTGAGGGGGTCCCTTCTCAGGGCCATCCAATGTCTGTCCGCTCAAAGCGAGAGCTGTGTCCGGGTTCTTGGTAGTTAGTCAAACTCGTTTTTGGTAGGGGATTGGCCTCTGCCAGGGCTGCGCTTTATGACCAATCCTGTTTGTGATATTCATGGACAGTATATCAAGGCGTAGTCGTGGTGGGGAGGGGTTGCAGTTCAGTGGGCTGAGAATCTCATCTCTTCTGTTTGCGGATGATGTGGTTCTGATGGTATCATCGGCCTGTGACGGTCTGTGACCTTCAGCTCTCACTGGATCGGTTCGCAGCCGAGTGTGAAGCGGTTGGGATGAGGATCAGCACCTCTAAATCTGAGGCCATGGTGCTCAGCTGGAAACCAATGGATTGTCTACTACAGGTAGGGAATGAGTCCTTACCCTAAGTGAAGGAGTTCAAGTACCACAGGGTCTTGTTTGCGAGTGAGGGAACAATAGAGTGTGAGATTAGCCGGAGAATCGGAGCAGCAGGGGCAGTTTTGCACAGGTTTAACTCTCGCTGTACCGCACTGTTGTGATGAAGAGAGATCTGAGTTGGAAGGCAAAGCTTTCGATCTACCGATCGATCTTCGTTCCTACTCTCACCTATGGTTACGAGATTGCGGGTACAAGTGGCCAAAATGGGTTTTCTCAGTAGGGTGGCTGGCCTCCCCCTTAGACATAGGGTGAAAAGCTCAGTCATTCGTGAACTTAGGGCAGAGCCGCTACTCCTTTGCGTCTAAAGGAGCCAGTTGAGGTGGTTCAGGCATCTGGTAAGGATGCCCCGGGGCGCCTCCCTACGAAGGTGTTTCAGGAGCGTCCAGCTGGAAGGAGGTCTCGGGGAAGACCCAGGACTAGATGGAGAGATTATATCTCCACACTGGCCTGGGAACGCCTCGGAATCCCCCAGTCAGAGCTGGTTGATGTGGCCTGGGAAAGAGAAGTTTGGGGTTTCTTACTCAAGCTGCTGCCCCAGCGACCCGACTAGGATAAGCGGTTGAAGATGATGATGAAACTGACTAAAAGTTGTCTTTGAGACTTTAATACAGATATCGCTTTTGTCCAAAAGGATCGATATTGGTCAGAGACTGGAGAGGAATAGATAACCAGGTCTTCACCCCCCAAGAATCATATACATCAGGACAAGATACAATTTTAGCAGCTCGAACAGAACAACTCAATCATGTGGTGTACACGGTCTTCTGTGGGTACCCAACATTTATAAATGAGGCCCCTGGTTGGCTTTTGTGAGAACATGTGACCCTAAACCAGAACTTCTGGACCATAACTGAATGTTCTGGGCTGGGGGTAGTCTAGCATCCCTTAAACTGTGACGTTATCCAGAATGTTACTGTAGAACAGGGGTGGCCAACCAGTCAGAGACTAAGAGCCACATTTTGTACTGTGTTACTGCACAGAGCTAGCCTGGTGCTACCAGACCATCGTACTTCATTTCATTTGTACAGAAGGTCTGGCAGTGTTGTAATTGGCAAACGTTCACTCATGGAGGCGGGTGTCTGTTAAAGTTTAAAACTATTGGATCTGCCCAGTGCCACTCTGGATTAGCCAAACAATCGCATAACGTTTGGTCGTCATGTGTGTCATGAGCCGGCTTCTGGCAACTGAAACTGGAGCGCGACTTCGACGTCATCGTTCTCAGCCACTCGCTCTGTTCGCTGATTGGACCGGCTGTCGAATCTCTGGCAAAACTGGGAAATGGGCTGTACACCCAGACTGACTACACACACACACAGACCTCTGCTCAGTCAGATTCACTGTAAATGTCACAACCAAAATGATAATGCAGTAACGGCCTTAACCCATTGATGACGCCTGCTGCGCGATGCCACATTTGATCTCCTGCCTGATGCTGCGTCGCGCAGCATTGTTACTTTATCTAATTTTCATGGCATTCCCAGCATAGAATGCACTGTCATTGGTTCAAATACACATGAGGTGGGTTTTGTTGATTTTTTTAAGACCACGTGACCACCCAAAAGTTGTGTGGTTTGCCGAAAATCACGTCAATCAAAAAAATAAAAAATAAAAAAATAAAACAAAATAATTAAAAAAAAATACGCCGGCTGTGTCGGCGACGACAGAACAGTTAGTGGCGTTTGTTGCGCAGAATCAAGGTCTACTATAGACTACTGACGAAAATCACACAACACATTGCATCTATTTATTAACAATATTTAATAATTTTCTAATTAATCTAATTTTGACGATTTTTAGAAATATTTGTTGGTTTGTAAGCGCTAAGGGAGCATGTTTAAATAAAACCTGTGAACCTTAACTTTTAAATTTATTTTATTTCATGTTTCTATGTGCTACACAGGCTTAGATATTAAGGTTTTGGTAGACTTGACAATTCGTACAATTTTTTCAGAAAACCCTCAGGCATTAAGGACATGCATCCTAGATTGCCATAGTCATCAATGGGTTAACTATGTTTCACCCGTTTCAGTTGAATTTTGTATTATTATTATTTTTTAAATAAAAAATGCTTGTGCATGCTACCAGGCCCAGGGGCACAAGGGCTCAAGGGGGCCCTAAGCTAAGGTACTGATAACTTTACATGTCTTATAGTCAAAGAGCTCAGTCACTCATGTCAATAAAAGTTTCCAAAAAGGAATAGCCTAAATATAAGGAAATAAATCATCATGGGCCCCTCAACTAGTAAGGGAGAAATACAAAAGCAATGAAACGTTTGCGAACATGCACACACATATGCCCACACAAAAAAAAAAGTATAGAAAAAAAAAACATTATAATCACAAAATTTGATATGAACTGAAGAGCCGCACGAAGCAAGGCAAAGAGCCGCATGCGGCTCGCGAGCCGCAGGTTGGCCACCCCTGCTGTATAATATCATAATTTATTTTCAAAATTTTAAAATATTTCTATTGCTGTTCTCATCCTGTCTGTTGCTTTTGTCTTGATACTTTTTAAATCTTGTCTTTGTCTTTTCTCTTTTTCCATGACTGTTGTTTTTCCTCAGATGTACATCGAGATGGCTGACCCCAGCGGTGTAACACAGGTGTTGGAGAACTACAAAACTGCATTAGCAAACATCTCTCATAATAGGAGCAGATTATGGTGTGCATCTGTTCTTTTAAAAGTAGACATTGAAAATTGGGGTTAATTACTTTCACAATAACTCAAATCTGTTTTGTATCCCCTACTCTTTTTCTCTCCCCAGGAGATTTATCCATCTTGAGAGGTAAGTAAATCACATTGTAGCTAATTCTTGTCAGGTTAAGAGAAAGACATAATATGTTTTTATAACCAGTGCACCATTGTGATGACTGGTATGACCCAAGGGCCAATATTTAGGTGCATTCAAGTCGTAGGCAGCAGCAGATAGAAAAGATGCTAGACCAGAGACTCAGATAGTTTTGGGTTTACTTGACTGAATATGAATTCAGGACCATGTATTGTATGTGACGGACATTGGCTGCAACAGGCGACATAAGTAAGGAGGTGATCGGCCAAGAAGGATCTGGTAAGTGAAGGTTATCCAATGAATCTTATGGTGAGGGCCTGTTGACTGTAAACGTTGCAGTAGTTTATTGAAAGGGGCATTTGTGGCAAACCGAATAGCGAAGTGGTTTAGTGTGTCATGTTTTGAAAGATTGCTATTGCAAGCAACACTGTATGTGGTCTTGCCATAATCCAGCATGGGAAGAATGGGAATTTGAATGAGAGTGAGTTAGGAAGAATTGTTGAAGGATCTATCTATCTATCTGTCTATCAAGCAAGAAACGTCTGTCTGTCTGTGTGTCTTTCTGTGACTCGCATATCTCTCTGAGTTTTAGTCAGATCGACCTGAGCTTCCGGATATTGCTTGCTTGCGCACGGCACAAAGGTGTGCATCCTTGATTGATTTTGAAGGTTTTTGGATGGTTACTGCACTAGTTTCTATAAAGGAAGACAAAATTGGCCTTGATCTTTAGATTGCAGCTCTGAGATGTGGTTGGAGAAGGATAATGACGTTTCTATCCAGATGCCCATGTTGTGCTTTCTTGGGCTTTCTAACTACTTCAACACGAGCGCCCCCACTGAGGTAATCGTATTAATGCATAGACAGAATAGTGTAGGACCAAGTATGGAGCTTTAAGAGAACATCCCTGGTGCCCTGGAGATATCTTTTATGCTTCTATCTCTGTATGAGTATCTTATGGTCAAAGGCGTTGTAAGCCTTAGTAGTGTCAATGAATATTGCAGCACAATGTTGTTTTGCATCTAAAGCTGAAGTAATGTCATTAAGCACACATTCTATTGGGGGAATAAATGATTATTGAGAGGGATTTACTGTATGACTATAAGTTCTACATAGTCTGCCTTTAACAAAGCACCGTATTCAGACAATAATTTTCTGTTTTAGTTTGAAGGACCTAAATCAGCATCTACAAGACAACACCAAGCCCCAAGCTGTGACATTTCACACCCAGCCATCTCCTAATGAACTCCGGGGTAATGGGTCCCAATCTGACCCTGGTGCACTTTCTGAGCTGATGACAGCAGGACCAAGTGCTAACGCCTTAAGTGACATAACAATGAAGAATGATGGGGAGAAAGCAATAAACAAGATCCCCACCGTCAAAGCTTTACCAACCGTCCAGCTCAGCACTCTGTCAGAACCAGAGTCCACTGCACAAGGACCAGAGACAGAAGCTTCACAGATGCTCCAGCAGGCTGCAGGAAGCCCAACTGAAGTGGCTGTGGAGGAAAAGCTTCCAGGTGGAGGACTGGAGACAACAACAATGCTAAAATGTATGTTGGAGACCTTCTGTAATGGATTCATTAAACACGATTAATGATTCTTTTGTACATTTTCCCTGTTTGAATAAAGTTACTTTACATTACATAGAGTTCATATTTGGCTCAAATATGTTTGTTCTCAACAACTCTCATGAAAAGCCAAATTATAGGTACACTTCGATCGGTCCTTCTTGCTTCTCTGATATTTGCCTCAAGTAGCATTGGTGACTTAATTTAATTGAGTTGTTCTAATAACTGCATTCAACGATGAAGATACAAACTCAGAACAGCAAGAACAAGTATAAGATTCAAATAAGTCAAACTACAACGTGCCACGAGTAAGTGCTATTTGTCAAAGGGGAACCCGTTTCACCCTTTGGGAGTCAGGACAGCAAGCAGTCTGGATTTTGTCTAGTGACTAGGTGTCCCTCGGAGTGAGGGAGCAGCAAGCAGATTGGCTGATGCAGAGTGGAGTGGCTGGGGTGTACGGTTTGATGTCCTGGATGTAAGCTGGACCTGATCCGTTGGCAGCACATGTAGTAATAACTTGAAGGGGATGTGGGCAGCTATTGGTAACCAGTGAAGGGAGCGGGGGAGCTGTGTAGTGTGAGAGAGCTTGGATAGGTTGAAGACCAGTCTAGCTGATACATTCTGGATGAGCTGCAAAGGACAGATGCCACTTGCAGGCAAACAGCCAGGAGGAGGCTGCAGCAGTCTAGAAGTGAGAAGACAACATTCTGGACCAGAACATCTGCGGGCTTTTGGGTTCAAAGGGACGTATCCTTCTGATGCTGTGCAGAATGTATCTACACGATCTAGCTGTTGCAGCAATGTTGGAATCAAGGGAGTTTGTCATGAAGTGTCACACCCAGGTTCCTAGCAGTTTTGGTTGGAAATATCACAGAGGTTTGAATAGGTATACTGTAGTAAGTTCATGGTTTGGAGATCGCTTCCCTGGAAGAAGAAAGCAGCTCAGTTTTGTCAAGGTTGAGTTTCAGGTGATTTGTGGACATACACTGAAGGATGTCAGTCAGAAACCTGTGTCTCAGACTGTGGAAAGAAGATAACTAGTTGGGTGGTTTATTAGTTGTGTTAGGTGTATTCTGCAGAGTTTTGGTAGGAAAAAACGAGTGAGCGAATAACAGAACCGAGGGAGTTGGTGTATAGGAAAAAGAGTAGGGGAACCAGGACTGAACCTTGAGGGACCCCAGTTGTGAGTGGACATGGTTCTGACACAGATCCTCTGCAAGTTACCCTGTGTGCAGCCTTTGAGTTAAGATGAGAGCAGGGAGAGCGCAGAACCTGAGACATCCAGATCCTGAAGTGTGGAAATAAGGATCTGGTCATTCAGTGTTTCAAAAGCAGGAGAAAGGTCCAGAAGGATTATAACTACATGAGACTTAGGGTGCTTTCACGCCTGCCGTGTTTGGTTTGATTGAACAAACGCAGGTTCATTTTCACTTTTGCTGCAGTTCGTCTGGGCAGGTGAGAACACAGCAGCTCTCAAAGCACAACGAACAAGTGTAATGAGACCTTCTTTAAGAGATGGTATTGTTAGTCTAGCCACCTGAGCCAGTCCGACTAAGAAATAACAATTTTAGAGCTAACAAAACAAAATTGTTTGCATTATTTTTGGAATGTTTAATGTAGAAGCCACTGTATGGCATAAACTACTGGGGCACACAACACGCCATGGCATGCAACATGTCTCCATGGCATATGCCACAGGTCGATAAAGGATCTCAGCGATGTTGTTGGGAATTGTCGTTCTTTTTTTTATGTGCAGTGTGTCCGATATTTTAAAATGGATGCTTTAATGCAGAAGAAAATATATTCACCTGTTTGAACAGCTTTTTTGTATTAAACAGATATGCAAATAGGAGGAAAAGGATATGATGATGTTTATGATTATGATGGAAAATTACTGAGATCCATCATCACTTAAATTTTGATCTTTTGAAGATCCTGTGACTGAAGTGAAGACACAAACAGATGCACCATCAGCCCCTGAATCTGTCTGCAATGTCTCGGCTGAACCGACTGAAGTGGCTGCATCTCTCACAACTGAACCAACAGCTGCAGCAGCATCCATGTCGTCTTCAACTGCAGATAACCCTCTGACTATTGGGGAGATGGTAGAAAAGCACCAGGATAACATTCTGAATCGATTAGGTAAGGAATCAATTCTGTATTATCACAAATTTCTGCATGTAATCATTAGTTTTCTTAACTTTCTTTTTACTTAACATATTTTTTATTTCATTTTCAGAGTTCTTCGAGTTCAAGTTACCAATAAGGGTAACGATAGAGCGAACAAAGAAGGTAAGTCAAATCCCTTTTCTAAAGTACTACACTGTTTACACATGTGGTCTTTTCCTAAATATTTAAACTAAACTATCACAATAGAACGAGACCTACCTCATTAATGCCTTAAAATGAAAACCATTGAATTGTCGATAAACTAATTATAGAATCTAATATTGGACAGGCTATCTTCACATCTTAAATGCAGTTTCAATGGATTTTAAATTGATCAAAGTGTCCATTCCTCTTATTTATTCCTTCTGGGAATCATATACAGTATGTATGCACATATACACTCGTGAACAAAATCTAAAGACCGGGGAAAAATTGCAAAGTATTTGCCTTTCTCTGTGTTTGATTGTAACCTACTTTTAAGTAGAGCTTCAAACTTACATCAAGAGCAAGAGACAAAAAATGAATTCTCAACTTTCCCAAACATTATTTTCAGTTGCCCCGGGCAAGCGGGCAACCGTTAGTGTCAACCCCTGCAAATTAAGTAATTAATTGAAAATTATATTTAAACTGAATTTAAACTCAAACAGGCTGTTCATCATCTGATCAAAAGTCAAAAACCATAGCCTTAAAAACTCAAAATCCGTGACACAATCTGGTTTTGATGTCAGTTTTCAATAAATTGCTTAACTTTTTTTTATCTCTTGTTCCTGATGGTATTTTGAAGCTCTACTTAAAACTTGGGTGGGATCAACCGCCGCAAAAACTTTATAAGTTACAGCGGTTCAATTTCTTGTTAACACATAACACTTATCAGCCAATCACATTGTAGCAACTCAATGCATTTAGGCATGTAGACATGGACAGGACAATTTATTGAAGTTAAAACCGAGCAACAGAAAGAGGAAGAAAGGGGGTTTAAGTGACTTTGAACATAGCAATATTGATGGTGCCAGACGGGCTGGTCTGAGTATTTCAGGAAATGCTGATCTATTGGGATTTTCACTCATAACCATCTCTAGGGTTAACATAGAATGGTCCGACAAAGGAAAAATATCCAGTGAGTTGGCAGTTGTGTGGACGGAAATGCCTTGTTGAGGTCAGAGGAGGACGGGCAGACTGGTTGGAGATGATAGAAAGGTAACAGTAACTCAAATAACCACTTGTTACAACCAGGGTATGCAGTATACCATCTCTGAATGCACAACACGTCCAACCTTGAAGCAGCTGGGCTACAGCAGCAGAAGACCCCACTGGGTGCCACTCCTGCCAGCTATGAACAGGAAACTGAGGCTACATTTCGCACAGGCTCACCAAAATTGGACAATAGAAGATCGGGAAAATCTTGCCTGGTCTGATGAGTCTCGATTTCAGTTGTGAAGTTCAGATGGTAGGGTCAGAATTTGGCGTAAACAACATGAAAGCATGGATCCCTCCTGCCTTGCACCATCAACCATGCCACGTTCAAAGTCACTTATGGCGCTTTTCCACCGCATGGTATCAGCTCGACTCGACTCAACTCGCATTTTTGGCGTTTCCACCGCAATTTCATGGTACCTGGTACCTGCTAGCGGCTGCTTTTTTAGTATCGCCTTGCTCTAGGGTCCAAGCGAGCTGAGTCGAGCTAAAAGGTGACGTCGGCAGACGGCCGGCCGCTGATTGGCCAGAGACTACCGTCTGCCGGCTTCATTCTGTTGATTATTCTCCCCTTGATTCTCAACAACTCTCCGGGACTTTTATGTGTATTTTGTCTCGCCGCGTGCAGCCTTCTTTGGCTCTCTTTCATTTGATTTGCATCACAGACCCGATTTTTTTCTCTCCATATATTCGCTAAGCTCACCCAGTTGTGTTGCCTGTTGGGGAAGTTACTTTGAACATACGAGAGGAGACATCAGCTAGGCTAAATAGCCTATAGCGGCAAGCTGGGACAGACATGATAGCGAGCGATTACATTACAAGCCTCGGACTGCACTGATTACCTCAATAAAATATTCAGGCTGAGACACGGCTTGCATTTGAAAACACGTATCCTGAAACAAGCACTTAACAGTCAACTTTATCATGCCCGTGTTTACGTGCATAGGGATGTACGTGACGCATCCCTACAGCTGTGTGGCAGTCACACATCAGGACACAAACCCTCCCTTTTAACGGCCCGTAGCAATATTCTTCTACTTCTTTTAGCAAACAGATACAAGGGGAGTATTTTCTTAAACATTTTTCATCCGTGTTTTTGGCGGTTGGTTCAGTTAATAGTGCAACAACTGCTCGTAATTTCTGCTTTGCTACTTGACTCCGGAGTAGGCTTTCAGCCCCTTACGACAACCCCGCCCACGTTCAGGAGGTACTATTTTCGGTGGAAAACGACCCGTGCTGCTACCAAACCAAGTTAAACTGAGTCGAGTTGAGTCGAGTCGAGCTACATTTGCAGTGGAAAAGCGCCATTAATCCCCCTTTCCACCCCATTCTGATGCTCGGTTTGAACTTTAGCATGTTGTCTTGACCACGTCTACATGCCTAAATATTCATTGAGTTGCTGCCATGTGATTGGCTGATTAGCTATTTGTTTTTTCCAAGCAATTGAACAGGTGTCCCTAATGAAGTGGCTGGTGAGTGTATGTATAGAGTATAACAGTGAATAGTGAACCTGCTGGTTTTCCATATTACTTTCATACTTGGCTGGTATAAATCAGATAGCAAATCGAATTTTTTTTACACTTTAAAGATAATTTAAAAAGCCACCCCAAACACAGTAGCCCTCATTTATCAATCTTGCGAAAAATGGGTGTACGTACATTTCCACGCAAATCTCGGCATTTATCAATATGGACGTGAGCGTAGGATACGCTCAAATCCCACGCCAGCTCTCAGCTCGTGTACGCAATTTTGTAAACAGCATGGACTCGCAGTGCAGGCTGTGCCGGGTAGCCGATGACTTTGTTGGACAATTATAAGAAGATAATACAAATGCAGTGTTTGCTCAGACCGAAATAAAGATATTAATCACTTAAAATTGTGCAGCTTATGGTGCGCAACTTAGGAGCACTGATTCAATAGTGCACACACCGGCCACTTAGGAGCGCTGCATGGGACTGCGTAAGGGCAGTTATCTCCGTCTGGAGCTGCTGGGGGGACACTGAGGCACGGGGGCTGCATTCATTCAAAATGTTAGCCACAGTATTAAATATGTAGTAGGCCTACACTGCTCTTTATGATAAAAAATACACGGCACAACATTCAGCTTAACATTTTATTTATTTGACTCACTTTTTAGATGTTAGTTCCTCTTTTAATGTGTTATTGATCGCTTAAGCGAGCGATTTATTTCCACCGTTAACCGGCACGTTTTTCCGACCTGCTGGTGGAGCAGGACTGTGGGAGCTCTCACAGCTGATCGTTGCCGGGTCGGCTTGTGCAGCTGACCGCCGGGCTGACCACTCCTGCTGTCATACAGTAAAACGCAAAATGTGTTATTTTTAGTTTTTACAACCCTTTTGAGTAGTGCTATCTAAAAGGGCCAATACATTCTAATCATTCAAATCTCTGCAGACCTGTATTTATTTCATGGGGACCATTACCGGACAGTTGGTGCGTCTGTTTCTCCTCTACCACTTAGGCTATATTATGCCCGCACCCTCAGTTGGTTGCATTTCAGAACAGCAACACGCTTTTTTTAGTGGCGATGTTTGAGTCAGACCACTTTTTCTTCATCTATGTAAAGAAATGGCGACATATAATTGTATATGCTGTTTTATAGCATTTGAGCGATAGTAGCCTACTGATGTAAACCTAAAATGCAAAATCCTCAGCTGGAGATCGTTTTGTCAACACCAACGCTGTTGACTGCAGCAGTTATTTCCTTCCTAACTGCTGCCTTCTGTTGTTCTTTGATGCCGCTTGTAATGCTCCGAAATGAAACTCTTTTTTTCTACTTTCGCTGTTATTCTGTCAATTTCTACTTCAGATAAATTCCTCTTCTGTGCCGTAATTCGCATATCCATGTCGTAAAACCTCTGGGCAAGGCCTCTAAACTGAGAAAATATAAGGGCGTGGTACGATCGTTTTCAGCCGCCGCATTTATCAATAATGGCCTGGCGTACGCTGAGATTGGCGAGATACGACTGTTTGATAAATACCACGCGACACCTGGCGTAGGGAGGTATTTGCGCCAGAATCTGCACCAGTTTCCACGCAAAATTGATAAATGAGGGCCAGTAAACCTTGTATACTTATTTTCATGATCAACAGTTGTGTTATAATAGTGTCAATAATAATATACCATTTGCATTTTGCCCTCTATATTTTCCTTAAGTTTTTCAAGAATCCTTCAAGAGTAAAGAGGACGTTACTAATAACTGGACTGCCGCCGTTTCACGATGGCTGCTACACAGAGGCGGACCTTGTCGCACTGCTCGGGCCATTTGGGTTTCATTATGATACACCTTACCACATCTTCATCGTTCCTCAGGCGTGCATGGTAGGCACCATGATATAATTCTGATTGACCAGGTTTATGAATCCCACATCACATATCTGGTTTTTAGTCTTGGATCAGAGAAACTGATAATATATTTTTTTTCTGAATTTGTTATGCAATATTTAATTTTCATTTCAAATATTTTCACAAAATCACCTCCTAGAATAAATTAAAGATTATGTATATTAATATGTTTATTGTCTTCCTCACAGGCTTTCGTCGTCATGGCGACATTCGAGAATATGGACGACATGCTGAAAGCCTCCTTAAATGAGGGCATTTTCTTCAAAGGGTCTAAACTTTGTGTCCGTGCAGTGGGATATAAATTTCCAATGACTTCGGTAAGCAAGTATGCAACATGTAATTATTATTGATAGATTTGAATAGATCAGTCCCCCAAATATATTTGCAATCTAACACTGGCTTCTCTGATGTTTCTTTTTTAGTTTGGGTTTTACAAATCACTGATGCAGCTGATGGATTATGTAAGTAAGACATAGGCCAAGTGTTCCTAATTGAACTGCTTAAATTGGTTGGAGGTATCCTTCCCCCAATTCAAAATTGACTTTTAAAGGAAAGTTGTTAATATAACTGTAAAACAACCCCTCTGGTCTGGTTAAACATTGAGGTTTGATTTTACGGTAATTCCTGCCTTTGTCTTAAAGAACAGTGATATTCACTTAAACTTTAAAATGGCTAAATGAAATAATTGCAACAATGCATTGCTGTCGCTTGTGTGTCTTTGTCATCTTGTTAACATTTTTTGTTTTGTATCTTCACTTCCTGTTTTCCTGATGTAGCCTCTGAATAATGATGTAAGCACCACCACAGTCTTTATCAGTAACATTTCACCGAGTGAGACCAAGGACCTCAGAGAAACTCTGAGAACAATCTGTCCTGTCAGGAACTTCCTGCCTCTCCTCAACAAGGTATAAAGAAATACATACAAATACGCCTAAATACAGGGCTTTAAAAACACTTCCTTATTGTGTAACCTGCTACGTATGTGTGCTTGTATGTTGTAGGTATTTGTAGAATTTGAGGATATTCACGCGGCTGATCGGATGGGAGTTTGGTACAGTCTCCTGAAACAAGCCCCTGGCTACGAAGTCCGCAGAGTCCGACCGGACCCCTCTCCAGCAAAACGTAAGTTTGTTTTAGGAAATGAAAATAATGTACACCCCGGATGTTGATTTAGTTTGATTTGTAGCTCAGTCAGTGCGTTTACATGCACTTTTTGATCAAATTTATCATTAAGCCATATTGTATCTTCAGTTTTGATACCAATGCAGAGGTATGATGTGGTCAAAAATGTGTTATTATATTGAGCTGTGCTGACACATGAATCAATCAAAGCTTATGCGTTAATTGCATTTTCCTGGGAGAGTGATCTCAATGGGGGTCCATCTGTAATTTAGCCTGCGTATGTGAGTAATAAATATACACTTGTTTTTGGTATGTGCAGCACCAAGACACCCTGAGCACATTCTCCCACCAAATAAATGTGGAGTTCCAATGGGCAGCCTTTCACCCTTTTGGATCACTTTGAAAAAGAACCCCTTCCTTTTCCCAACCGCGTCTCCTTGTTTCATTATCCCAGGTAAGATGGACAGTTATTTATTCTTACATTATCGCAATTTTATACTGCAAACTATACACATTAATGTATTCAGTGATGTAACTGTTTTGCACATGTTTAATTTTTAATTGCAAGATCACCTGACAGTCACAAGAGAAGAGGACATTTTGGTAAGCCCTTGTACATAGCGACACCTAATTTAAAAAAAATGCATATATGACGTTCCAAACCTCTACTAATTTAATCAGCAATAAATTGATCTTTGGGTTTTGAACATTATGTCTTCTAGAATGCCAGTGATCATGGTTCTAAGTACTCCACAATCATGTTGACCGGTCTGCAAGAACAAACCAGCTACAGGCATGGGGATGTGGTCAACCTGGTCCGGGGTTATGTCCCTCAACAGTACCTTCCCTTCTTGGACGACAACGTGATAGTCCTACCGTTGCAGAAAAGGGTAAGGAGTAGAAACCTCAGACTGCTACAGGCACACAAATGATTAGAATAAAAAATTAACATTATTTTAATGGATCTGTTTTCTGTGCATTTTTAATATCTTTGGGCTGGTGCAGTGCGACATCGTTATCTTTAACGTGAATATGCCGTTTTGCATCGTAAGGACGGGATATTTTTTGTACGGTCTACGAACGGGAGGCGATTGATGCGCCTGATTATCAATGAGAGACAAGCAGGCAGATAGGGACATGAACATATAATCATTAGGTGCAGCCTTTAAATATTTTTTCCTTTCCTTTCTTCACCTCCAGGCCTTTGTGTGCTTTCCCAATTGGACTACGTGCTGTAATTTTGTCAAAGATTTCCTCGGAAATCCAAAGGTCTCAAATTTCAAAGGCCAAAAGCTCTTTGTTCACATCGTGTTGGAACAAATGAATCTTGGATCTGATAAGGTATGGACTAAACACTGGGTGCACTCTGGACTGTTAAATTAAAAAAAGAAAACTGCTTTTGACTGCATCTAGGGTAAATCAGTGACTAATCTTTTTACAGTTGATGATGTACATAAATCTGATGAGGTGGAGCAATGCTGTAAGTACATTTTAATCAATTAAAAGCTCCTCATCTCTGAATCTTTGGTCCTTAAAAACAATATTTTTTTGTTCTTCAGGGAGTTCCAGACATGAAGGACCTTGAGGACCGGTTGCTATGTGTGAAGGTGAAGAAGACGTTTTTAGAGATCATCAGGACGGTCATGGAAGTGGTGGCGTCGATCACAACCTTTGTCAACGTGCTGCCGCTGGCCAATGGGGTACAAGAACACCTTAACTTTTCACGTTTAAGTGTTGAGAGAACAACACCAAAGCCAATGGAGTCCTGGGGCCTCATTTATAAAACTGTAGGATTAACGTCAAAGGAAGGCGTACTGACGAAACACAGAAATATTTTTGTATTTATAAACTGACCTCATATGCCCGTCACAATCAACTCGAAATGTGTTGCAGCCTTTATAGTCTTCATATAACGCCCAGTTACCCATACAGTGGAGGAAATAAGTATTTGATCCCCCACTGATTTTGTAAGTTTGCCCACTTACAATGAAATGAGCAGTCTATAATTTTAATGATAGGTTTATTTTAACAGTGCAAGACAGAATATCAAAAAGAAAATCCAGAAAATCACGCGAAATAAAATATATAAATTTTTTTCCATTTCATTGAGGGAAATAAGTATTTGATCCCCTATCAAAACATTGCTTAGTACTTAGTGGAGAAACCCTTGTTGGCAAGTACAGAGGTCAGACGTTTCTTGTAGTTGATGACCAGGTTTGCACACATCTCAGGAGGAATTTTGGACCACTCCTCTTTGCAGATCCTCTCCAAATCTTTGAGGTTTTGAGGCTGTCGCTTGGCAGATTGATGGTCATTTTGTGCTTCTTCCATTTTCTAATAATCGCACCAACAGTTATCTCCTTCTCACCCAGCTTCTCGCCAATGGTCTTGTAGCCCATTCCGGCCTTGTGCAGGTCTACAATCGTGTCCCTGATGTCCTTAGACAGCTCTTTGGTCTTGCCCATGATTGAGAGGTTGTAGTCTGATTTATTCTGTGGACAGGTGTCTTTTATAGAGTTAACGACAGGTGTCTTTTATACAGGTAAAGAGTTGAGATTAGGAGAACTTTCTTAAAGTTAAAGGACTGTTCTGTGGGAGCCAGCATCCTTTATTGTTGGTAGGGGATCAAATACTTATTTCCCTCAATGAAATGCAAAATAATTTATATATCACTGTTAAAATAAACCTACCATTAAAGTTATAGAACACTCATTTCGTTGTAAGTGGGCAAACTTACAAAATCAGTGGGGGATCAAATACTTATTTCCTCCACTGTATATGGTCAATGAAACGGCCCCAAATTAATATTAATTTATTTTGACTGCATGAATTTGATTGTGATTGAAGAAGATCTCACATAGTTTGAAGTTGAAAATCCTGCTCGAGAAGTGGCGACGAGAAACATGTAGTTTGATGACACTGTTCAAAACGACGTTAGAGCAGTGATTAGGTCTGCAACAACAAATCTGTCCCATGCATGTGTGGCTCTACACCCAGTGACATGTAGCTAAACAGAATGGTCCAGGCAATAAAAGGGTAAAAAGATGCCTCAGAAGTGGAAGTAAAGTTGACTGTTGTTCTATTGTATTATCTTCATCAATCTTTCTTTACAGTGTTTTCCCAGACACTTTTTCTTAAATATTCTGATGTCTTGCTGCTGGCCTCGTCCTGTCTGTTGCTTCTGTCTTGATACTTTTTACATCTCGTCTTCTTCGTCTTTTCTCCTTGTCCATGACTGTTGTTTTTCCTCAGATATACATTGAGATGGCTGACCCCAGCGGTGTAACAAAGGTGTTGGAGAACTACGAAGCTACATTAGCAAAATTGTCTGGCGGAAAGCGCTATTTGTGGTATCAATGTGTTCATCGTGAGAGGTAAGTATATCACATTGTAGGTTATTCTTGTCAGGTTAAGAGAAATACACAACGTGTTTTAATAACCAGTGCACCATTGTGATGACTGGTATGACCCAAGGGCCAATATTTAGGTGCATTCAAGTCACATATCGACAAGATGATAGACCAGAGGATCAGTTACTTTTGGGTTTACTTGACTGAATATGAAGTGAGGACCATGTATTGTATGTGACGGACATTGGCTGCAACAGGCGACATAAGTAAGGAGATGATCGGCCAAGAAGGATCTTATAACTGAAGGTGATCCAATGAGTCTCATAACTAGGGCCTGTTGACTAGTGAATCAACGTTGCAGTAGTGTGTGCTGAAGGGGGCATTTGTGTCAAACCAAATAGAGAAGTGATAAAGTGTGTCATGTTTTGATGGACTGCTATTGCAAGCAACACTCTATGTTGTCTCGCCATAATCCAGCATCGGGAAAATGGGCGTTTGAATGAGGATGAGTTTGGCAGAATTGGTTCTAACCACTTCAACACGAGCGCTCTCTGAGGCAATCGTATTAATGCTTAGGGAGAATAGTGTAGGACCATTGTGTGAGAACCCTGCTTTCATTTGACAATCATTTTCTGTTTTAGTTTGAAGGACCTAAACCATCAGCTACAAGCCAACACCAAGACCCAAGATGTGACACTTCACACCCAGCCGGCTCCTGATGAACTCCTGGGTAGTGGGTCCCAATCTGACCCTGGTGCAATTTCTGAGCCCATGACAGCAGGACCAAGTGCTAACGCTGCAAGTGACATAACAATGGAGAATGATGGGGAGGATGCAATAAACAAGATCCCGACAGAGTGCACCGTTGGTCTTGGGACAAATGCAGATGTACAGGATCTAAGTGATAAAAAGGGGTCACAAACTGTTTTGAGCTCAGGGAACACAGTCCCAGCGTCTTCCAGTCCTGCCCCCCCAGATGCATCTTCAGTACAGAAAGAAAACTTTGAAATTGAAAAGACAACATCAGCAGAAACTGCAGATGCATTTATGGAGACTCAACTGGAACCACCCAGAGAAGGAGAAAAAGCCATAGTTAGCATAGCGTCTGAACTGTCAGAAGAGGGCTTAGCTGCAAAAACTACTGAGTCAGAGTTACAAATAGAACCATCGACAGAGATGCATCCGCCTCCAGATGGACATGGATTAGAGTTGAGCCAAGCCCAGAGTCTGGAGATCAATTTGAATGTCAACACACTCAAAGACCAGGAGAAAAGCCAAAACGTTGGAAAAGATGTGATGCCGTCAGAAACAGCCTCTCTATCCAAAAGTGAAGAGGAGGAATCCCCAAAGGAACAGGTCAGGACAGTTAAAAAATATGCAACACGATCGAAGATTGACAACTCTGCGAAAATTTCTAAAAAAGAAGGGGTCATTGTGGAAATGGTAAATGAAATGGTAGATTCTGTAGACGAACATGTTGAAGAGGCCACGACCACAGAAAAGTCTGGAAGAAGGAGGAGTGCAAGAGGAAAGAAAGATGATAAAATTACATTGAATCTCCTAGAATCATCTAAGAACCCAGAGACTACATTCAAGATTTTAGACTCTGTGGAGGACGAGACTGCTGAAGATAAACCGACCATCTCAACAAGATCTACTAGAGCTAAAAGTGAAAGAACAACAAAAGAAGATGAAATAATCGACTCTGTTGAAGACACAGTTGTTCAGGATGATCAGCCTGCTCAAATGGCGAAAAGAAGAAAGGGAAAACCAAAGAAAGGGTTGGAAACAACAAAAAGGGAAAGTGTAACATTGCATCAGATTGTAGATTCTTTGGAGGACAATCAAGTACCAGAAGAGGTATCAGCCACAGAGGTTTCTGATGAAGGCAGAGAGAAAGATGCATCTCCAACAAAACAAGAGGCCTCAGCTGAAGAAAAGGACACACCAACAAGTGGTACCACAGTTATGGAAGTGTTGGAAAAAACGATTGTCAAGAAGGAAACTCTTCATGAGATAGTGGATGAGAACCCTGCTGCAGAACAGTCTGATGAGCAAAGTACACCCAAAACAGACATTGAGAAAGAGGAGAAATCAACATCTAAGTCCCAGAGTGACACTACCATACTTGAAAAGGAGAGCAAGCTAAAGGAAAGGGATAACCTTGACAACGAAAAGGAAGAACTGAGGAAGAGACAACCTGCACCAGATCACGAATCAGTGGACTCAATAAACCGAGAGGTACATTTAAACAAACATTTAGAAAACACAAATAAGTTTTACAAATTCAGAAACACTCATGCTTAAGATCTGCTGTCTGTTTTTAGACTCTGGTGACTCTAGATGAAGCCGTCTGTAATGAGGAAGAGAATCCGGACCAAGAGAACGCTGAGAAAACCTTGAGATCTGCTAAACGAAAACATGCTGAGGACACAGGTGTGTTAATGCATATTACAGTATACTACTTCATCATATATTATTTGTATTTTGCTCACAAGAGAGCATTTGTGTTCATGTTACTAATTATCACAGGTGGAGGTAGTGTTAAGTTAGGTTGGGGGGGGGGGGGGGGGGAGGTGGTATTCTCATGTTATGACGTCATAACCCGGAGACAAATCTGACTGGGGTTTTAGAACACAGGTTTTCATACAGGTGGAGGTGGAGATAAAGAGGTAGGGTTGTTTTTTCTAATACTTTCAGACTCGGGAACTATATTAATGCCAAAAAAAACTATGCAAAAGCCATCATCAAGGTGACCTTTTAAAGTTAAATGTATATTCTACTTTAAGTTTATGTTTTTGTTAAACTCTCCTTTTTTTAATTTTTCATATTTTCCTGTTTCAGAGGAAACAATGAACTTTGTGAAGGTAGACGAGGTGGGAGAGGTTGAAGAGGAGATCAAGGAAGAGTTGACCAGGACAAGAGGCCGACCCAAGAAGAAAACCAGACAGACCCCTGGTAACAAAAACTCATTTATATCTTTTCAGACTTTAATGGAGTATATAGGAAGACTTCTCTATGTTTGTGCCTGTGTTTTGAGTTTCTCTTCAACTGCAAAGACCCTGTCAAGCCAGTCAGCCTTGGTGCATGTGTATCTTGGTTTTTATTGTGTAGTTACTGTAACAGCGTTCATTAACCTGCTTGAAAACTTTAAAAAAAATAACAAATTTATTATTTTAACTACAGTGAGAAGATCTGCCAGAGGAAAACAAGTGATCTCCGAAGAGGACAAAGAAAAAGAAAAGGAACCAGCTGTAGCCGACGTAGAACCTCCCACTTCTCTAGATGCCTCGCCCCCATTGGTCACAGATCCTTCCGAGTGCCAAGAGGAGATCCAGAAGGCAGAGGTGGAAGCACCGGGCCAAGCCCACATCGACGCTGCCTCTGCTGGACAGGAGCCTGAACCGGAGCGCCCTGAGAACCAGACACTGGAGGAAGGAGAGAAGGAAGAATGTAGCAGGGACAGTAAAGGTACAGGAACCGTGCTATACAAACCTCTTGGAAAGACAAAGGGAATGTTCCTGAGATTTATTATCTCCAAAGTGGATGAAAGTTTCAATTCTGGATATACAGTGCAAAAGTATTCATACCACTTGATATTTTCCACAGTCATGTGTTAGAATGGCCCAGTCAAAGTCCAGACCTCAATACAATTGAGAATCTCTGGAAATACTTGAACATTGCTGTTCACAGACGCTCTCCATCCATCTGATGTTGAATATGAAGCTCTAGCTACTTTTCAAAATATTTCTTTTGCAAAAATGTCAGTCGTAGTAAATGTCAGTTTGTAGATGTTCAAAGCTGGTATAGACATACCCCGATAGATTTGCAGCTGTAATTGCAGCGATAGGTGGTTCTACAAAGCAATGACTCAGGGGGCTGAATACTTTTGCAGGACACACTCTTCAGTTTTGTATTCATATAAAAAATTGAAAACCATGTTTTCATTTTCATTCCACTTCACAATGATGCACCACTGTGTGTGGTTGTAACGTGACAAAATGTGGAAATGTTCAAGGGGTATGAATACTTTTGCAGGGCACTGTACATTTAGGGTGGAAAATTAGGATAATGTTGAGTATTGATTAATTCTGACATCTATTGAAAATGTTATTCTGTCCTGAATTCCCCAAAACGTATTTGCATCATAGGATGTAAGAAGAAATAGTTGCTGCTTGAGTGTAATATTACATTGCAGATACAAAACAGCCTTTTTTAGGTATTAATGTGATTGTTGGGGCTTAAATGACGGAGATTTCTTCCTTCTCTTCCACAGTTCTGAGTAAACTGAGGAGGGAGGCTGTCGGACCTGAAGCAAAGCGATCTCGTTCTCAGTCTTCTTGTGTCCCTGCTGACTTGGAACTGCCGCCATTCAAAGCTGACAATCCCCTTGGTGAGACAAACACACACACACACACACACACACACACACACACACACACACACACACACACGCACACACACACACACACACACTCACTAAAACACTTGCAAACACACAGTTTCACTTTCACTGTCGCCCTCTACAGGTCAGGAGTTTGTTCTCCCCAAATCAGGATATTTCTGTAATCTCTGCTCTGTGTTCTACGCGAACGAGAGCAAAGCCAAAGATCTACACTGCAGCAGCCAGAGACACTACAACAACCTGCAGGTGAAGATACACAGACACACACACGCACGCACACGCATGCACAAAATCAAAAACACACACTTTTCCTGACATTGTTTGTTCTCTCCTGCTTCCTTTTTTTCAGAAACATTTACAGAAGCCTGAACAGAAAATATCGAAAAGTTCAACGGAAAGTTGTCAAGGCTCCGTTTCTGATTGATTCTGGCTTAATGAACTTGTTTTTGTTAAGAATGTAGAAGATTGGGGCGCCTTTAGCTCAGTTGGTAAGGCGTCCCCCTCCCGGGCCGGGCCCAGCAGCAGACCTGGGTTCGATTCTCACCCGCGGTAGTTCTCTGAATGTCACTCCCCTCTCTGCCCCATTTCACCTCTGTCTCTCTGCACTATCAATAAAAGCATAAAAATGCCCCAAAAATATCTTTAAAAAATAAATAAAAATAAACAAAGAATGTAGAAGATTCGGGGGGCGCCTGTGGGGCAGTGGGTAGGGCGTACCCCCCTGGGCCCAGGCCCCGCAGCAGACTCGGGCTCGAATCCCGCCCGGGTTCAGCTCTCTGCATGTCTTTCCCCCTCTGCCCCAGTTCACCTCTGTCTGTACAAAACTGTCTAATAAAAATATCTTTAAAATATATGAATGTAGTATAATATTGAGCTGGACAAGTGAAATCTGATTCATCGACTTTGCTGTTTGGCACCTCTTTATATGTACATGATATGAATCAAACATCAAACCTGCTCAAACAATCTGGGATTCAGATTCAGTTTTACAGCTGCAGTGTTAAGTTGCATACTTTCTGTTTTGGAGAACCTTTCAGTTTCATTATGGAATTAGTAAAAATTATATATGCAGATTTTAACTTTTAAATATGCCACATGACCTCATTACTCACCAATAAAACAGTATTTTGACAAGTTGCGTTTAGTCACCCTGTACAAGCAAAGCCTGTTGTTACTGTAATTTTTCTAATTTCAATGTAAGTATGAAATAATGCACAAAGAGTCAGGAGTCAGATTTCATCATCCGCAGAGACTTTAGTTGAAACTTGCAAGTGAGTCAGTTATCATGTACACACATAGTATAACAGAGAAATTACTAAAGTCAGAAAGGGATGTTACAACTTTTATACCCATACTGGCGCGTATTTGTCTGACCAGGTGCGTGACCCTGGTCTTCTGAGTTTCAATTCCTTACGAGGCAGTTTCACTTCTTCATGGCTAAGAGTAAAAACAAGTTTTCACAGTGTTGTACACCAGAGTTCAATGTGAGGTGAATAGAATGTTTAGCATTAAAATGTTACACAATCATAAAGAAATAGATTTCGTCAACACCTGTGTTAGAACGTGTTCTTTTGTCCAGAGTTGAGGAAGGAAAACAAGTAGAAGATCTACAGGATACAGGTAATAATTCATAGATTGTCTAATCTAATGCATTGGGAGTTTTAGGGAGTTTTCCTCCAATTGTTTCCCATGAACCTTTAACCATGTGAACATGAACACGTCATAGATCTGTGTAAAGCCAAAATCTTGGGTCGCTTAAGTTTACTGGGACAAAGTTTACAGAAAGAATTCTACACTACCCTATTCATTAGAGACTGAAAAAGGGAGTGAAGGATGGGCCGTTGCTACGCTGGTTGTCATGTGCGGCAAAGCTCCCACAATAGTTATCTCTAACCTTGGGGCCTGGAGTGATAAAACAAAGTTAGGCAGCTACACTTGTGTCTTGTACGGCGTGAAGAGGTGAAAAAGAGGCAGACACAGGTCGAAACTGCCTTCCTTCTGTTTGTTTAGTATTTTTACATGCACTTATATGTGTGGGCCTCAGCTTAGGAATGTGAAGTGAATATGTGTGTTTAGAATAAAGAGAAAGTGTTTAAGTAACATATGAGTTTGAATGTATTTCTTACACCTGTAAATGTTTTTCTCAGTTTTTATTTTCAATTTTTGCAGTAATAAAAACCTGGTAAAATTGTAATATGGCTGGCGTTCCTTTGACGATCCTCTTCTACTGCAGTGATTTAGTGTCACCTGACTGGAGAGCTGGCCCCATCAGCTGTTCATCTCCAGAAACCAACTCCCTCTGCTTCACACTGATGGACAGAGAAACATTCAAGTATTTCTGACACACTTTGTAGCACCTTTTTGAAGATAGAAGCTTACTGACTTGCATCTTTTAGATGAGTTTCAAGATTTGGTCAGAAGAACTTCAGTGTCAGATTGTATGATGTCAACAGGGAGACTATTCCAAAGGAAAGAGGGACAGTAAGAGAGAGCCCTGCAACCTGCAGATAACTCTGTGGTTGGATTCTGAGGGTCTGGGACTTAAAGGACAATAAGTTCAGACAGGTAAGATGAAAGGGAAAGATGAGTAGTTTTGGTATGAAATAATGAACACATATTTGTATAACAACTACTATTTGATTTGATTTGATTCAATTTATTTCAGACATATCAACATACAAAACAAAATGAAAAGCATGGAAATACAATAAACAAAATTTATGTTTTCACACAAAAATAAAGAAAAGAAAAGAAAACAAATTATCTGTATTGCTGAGATAGTAGACTATACTATCAATGTAATGGGTACATTAGCAATTGTCTGTTTTTGGAATAAGATTTTAGAATTTTCCAGGAGTCCAGCGAAACCCCTAACCCTTTTGTGCATTAATTCCTGTTTTTTTTTTGTTTTTTTAAACATTACCCTTAATTATCATAGCCTGTGTTTTTCAAATATAGTCCTATACTAATCTATTCACTTGACGTCAAAGAGTTACAAGAATAGCTTCTGGTCCGTTTCTTCAGAATAAAAGGTCATGTTTGCACAACATTTTAATTCTACATCAAATATTAAGCTGTATGCGTAATTTACTACTGAAACTATTATTTGCTCATTTGATAATATTTTTTACTTCTTAATTTAACCATTTAATTTGAAAAACGGAACCAAGTTTCTACGGCGCTTTTATCCTGAAGGTCGGATACAGACCGGAGATATCCTCCAGTCGAATTCAACATATCTGAAGGATGTGCTGGCCACAATCTCGGAAGATACTTTTGAGCTGATGAAAAGTGGTATATCAACAAACAACGGAAAGGTATGGAGCAAAAAACTTTGCAAGACCAGGCAGAGAAACCCTACTGTACTTACTGTCGCTATTGTACTTGATGGTCCTTCATTTAAAACCGCATTTAGCCTTTAAACATGACTCTTCGCACTTGCTAGTAGGAGCACGCGAGACTCCTTTGGCCGTTTGCCTCGTTGACAGTATGTTTATAACGTTGAAAAGAAAACAGTTAGACAGCAATGTGTTGAAGTGCTGCGCTCGTGTTTTTATTGTAAAGTTTGAATCCAATCAACTTTGAAGTGGGGGGTTTTGCCCCATGCCTGTCTCCTGTCTAAATACTACTCTGATATTTACACTTTTCAAACCTGGTCCAACTTTTGGGTGAATCAGTGTCAGCTAATGTCTGCACTCTTGAATATAATTGTGTTGATCTGACGCAGCTAATTTCACATTTCTTCTACATTGTGTAAAGGCGTGTCACGTTGTTTATATTGGGTGGACACATGACATCAATATGAATGCAGTCCATTGTACAGCAGTATGCCAACCATACATAGTACTTTTATTCAAGTTGTTATTTAGGTTGCATAAGAGAGTTGAGATGTTCTTAGTTCGGTTCAAATTGTAGTTATCTGTTAATAGGGGTGCATTCCTTAATGTATACTCTATTTTCTTCAAAACGCCACACTAGGAGTATGCAACACATACACATATGGCACTTTCCAATACATGGTACAGACTCCACTTGCCCTTTTTGGATTTCCACTGTTTAAAAGTAGCTGGTACATACTCAGTCGACATTCCAGTGACCAGGTTGTAAATAGTATTGTGATACTGTGTGACACTGTACACTGCGTGTCAACAGTTGGAGGCACCGTATCCTGCTCGACTAAAAGCCACACTTCTATTGCGATCAGATTTTGAGCTTGCTGTCTTTCTGTTTTATTTGTTCTGCCGTTTTTCAAAACTGGCATCACGGACAACCACGCCGTGTTGGCTTGGCAAGGTTCAGCTGTTCCTGTCCTTGGTGGCAGATGAGACGGTGATGCACATAGGCACGTCAAAGAGGAAATAAAACAATATGACAGCCTGCTATACAATGGCATGAGTGCTAAAGGACGTAACTGTTAACGAAATGTATTTCCCTATGATTGTATAAGATTGTAATGCTTAGACATTCAGCTCACCTCACGGAACTTTGAACACCACCGGCTGTGAAGACATCATCATGGTACATCACTTTGAAAGCATGAAGGATGACGCCACTGTGTGTAATATCAGGAACACTGTGTGGACCTTGTCTCAGTGAACTCTTGACCCAACATCGGAAAATGAGCAATTAAGGGAGATAGGGAGGGGTCTTTGCCTTTGCCGTCTGCTGTTCATGAATTATTACATCCTGTAAGAGCATGTCTTGGGGTTTCTAACCCACAAATGTATACGCACACACATCTTGGTCCTATAAAGCTTCTGATATTCTGTGCATTCTTTGTCTCAATCTTATAAATTTCGTTAACAGCAACGTTATTAAAAAAAAGACATAGCCCTGATGAAGACTGTAGACTTGCATTAACTGCAAGGAAATTTCCTGATACCAAAGGAGAATACATAGAGTAGAGCCAGTACCATGGAATGAAAATACACCATTAGCCTACATAGTGCTTTTCAAACTTTCCCCAAATATTTCATTTGCGCTGGTATTGAATCTTTCCAAACACCATAATGCATTTTCTGTGCCTTTTTTTAGACCTGCCACGCTCACACTTGCGCCTCACGTGACAGCTTTAAAACCTTACAAGTTAATGACATGCCTTCTTTTCCCCCGTTTGGAACGCAGATTGTGATGTGTTTAAGTGTTGTCAGTAAAAATGTGTTTTTGGCGGAGGTAACGTAATAGTGACCAGTTCAATGTTATCTTGTAAAATATAGCAAAAGCCTAATACGGTTATATCGTATAATATTGTTGGGGTATAATTTGGGGAAGATTTAAATTATGAAAAAATGGATAACGCCCAACCCTACTTTTCAGTCCAACTCGGTAAAAGCTCCCTCTGTTTTTAACTTTTCAGCTTTCCATTACAATAGGAGCATTTTTTTCTTCCTGCTCCTGGGACCTTAACGAGCCCCCTATTTGGAGGGCTCCCAGGGGGGCCTACTCCTGATTGGCCAGCAGACTGTATCCTTGCGACTGGCTAAACAGAAAACCCACTTGGCTTTGTGTTGTAGTAAAAACGTGTTCTTTTGGTCCAAAGTTGTGAAGGAAAAATAAACAAGAGAATTTGATCTATTTCGAGTTTATATTTTCATTTGTGGCTCATGTCCTTGGTCCAATAACATGAGTGAGAGCTGACAATGCGGAAGGAAAAAAGGGATCCTATCTGACATGCCTCTGATGTGTTTGCCTGCAGCTAGCATCAGGAGTTTATCTGACCTTCCATGTAAACTAGTTACTTTACTGCCTGTGCTGAAAAAGTTTTCTTCTCCCAAGGCTGCAATTTTCTCACATGTCTATCATGTAAGCTGTGACTGTCAGAAATTGAAGTAACTGATTATATATTTGCTTACAAGTTAATTATAACGATTATTTCTTATTATATAAAAGTTAAAGGTTAATATTACAAGGTTAATATAACAAAGTTAATCATTCAAAATGGATTTCCCTAACAGTTGACACAGATAAATGGCTATCTGTTTGCAGCCGTCAACTCCAACACATCTGCCTCCCAATTACACAAGTACTGCAGCCATCAACCTCCTTTATTTCCTGAAGTTTGCGACACTATGTCCAATCCCCTATACAACCCCTATGCCTCCGGGGACCAAAGTTCCCCCCCGGGGCAGTATGGACTCCCTAATATACAGACAGAGAGGGACCCCCAGAGGACATCTTCTCATCTTGGACCTGGTTCCAGCTTCAGCTCTACTCAGTCGAGCTACAGGCCTGAACAGAGTAGGGCCGTAATCGATCAGGAAATGGAACGGAGCGTAGACATGCAAATGAGCAGAGCCAGAGAGGAGGTGAGGTTTCAGGGCAACCCCATGCATCAGCCCACAGACCAGGACACTCGCTTTACTGGATCCCAAAGGGATGACTTTCGATCCTCAGGCACAGCTAGGGTTTCTTACCCACTGCCCTCGACCTCTGCCTCTTTAGGATACACACAATCAGACCATGAAAGTGGCACTAACTCTTTGGACTGGTCATCAAACTACAAAAGGCCCACTGCTGATGAGTCCCCTAGATTGTATTCATCACCTGTTTCCTCTAACTATTTAAGCAGTGGTGAAGGTAGGTTTAATGCCCCCAGCGAAAGACAACATGATAAATGGTCCATTCCAGGGTTAGGTGATTATGACCACAGAGTGAAAGACAAACCAACAGCCTCCACAGAGCCCAGTCGACCAAAATTCACCTCCGAATCGGCTACAAACGTCCTTCTGAACTTTGGACTCGATAAAGATGACTTGGAACATCTTATCGCCTACCCTGAAGACCAGATCACTCCTGCTAACCTGCCATTGATTTTGCGCGACATCCGGATGAACAAGACCAAGGGAACTACACCTGCAGATCAACCAAAACCCCACCACGAACCCCAACCCACCAGAAGCGCTAGTGGAATGAGCAGTTACAGTTCAACAGCTTCTGGAGTGGCAGCGATTAACCATGGAGATTCTTCGGCTGCTTCCCAGGCTAGTAAAGTGATTGACTATGGAAATACTGGCAAATATACTGGAGGGTTTGGGGGTGAGACTGGAAGGACCAGTGGCAGTGGTGGGAGTGGAAGTGTGGAATTGAAGCCCGCTTTGGATAGTAGCAGACAGAATCTAGATCCACTGCAAAAAAAGAAACCTCTAAAAGGGGTATTGAAAAATGCAAGTTCTGTTACCAATGTCAGTTCTGTGTTGTCAGTACAAAGCTCTTTGGCTCCCCCAAGCAATAATCCACCAGAAAATGTACAGACCCATCCAAACCAGACTTTCCAAACAATCAGCAGCTCTTTCTCTCTGCCAAAGAAAGACACAGACCTCAGAGTTCTGAAGTCAGAAGCCTCCAAACCCACTACTTTGAAAGAGCCAGAGGCAAATCGTCAGTCGCCATCATCATCCCAAATCCAACAACAGTCCACTCTGTACCGGGGTCCCAAACGACCTGGCCTTGTGGTCATTAATAGTGGCAGCAAGTATCAGAGTAATGATCCAGGATCAGATGTTACTGAACAAATCAAAAAGAAGCAGGAACAGCAGATGCAGCCGGTGCAAAAGCAGCAGACACAAGCGATACAGCAGCAACAGAAGCAGCCTGTTTCCCAGACAGAAAAAGTGATGCGGCCTCAAATTTTTCCTACAGCAAAATCGGTTCCCCCTGCTCCTCTCATCCCTGGTAAAAATGAGGCCCCTAGTGACATGTGGAATCCGGTCTTATTGACCAGTAAAGCCGTCGTCCCTCCTCCTTTCTTGCCTCAGCCAATCCTGGACCAGAAGAATTTAATGAACGTGACTTTGCCACCTATCAAGCAGCATCCAGCGACAATGGCAGCCTCCAAGGACCTGCCAACACTGGCCATGATACATGACTATGCGGCAACCTCGCCGAAAGACTTCCCACATACCTGTTCTCTTTGTAACAAAGAATCTACTAATATGAAGGTGAGTAGACAACTTCATTCTGTTCTCTTTTATTTTTTAGGAAATTGTTTATTTTTTATTTGAATATCTAAATATTTCGATCATTGGATACCAACTTCAACTATTAATTTTTTTTGAATTGTTATGAGTTTGTTGGGAGTTGCTGAATATATATATATATATATATATATATATATATATATATATATATATATATATATATATATATATATATATATATATATATATATATATATATATATATATATATATATATATATATATATATATATATATTAGGGATGGGCATTTTAAGAAATTTCATTGATCGATCATCGGGAAAATTAACGAGCAATTATCGAGCAATCGTTATCTTTTTACATATTAAAAAAATGCCAACAGAACATCCAAAATACAGCGTTTTACCATAGACTGTATACAAGAGGTTTTTACTCAATTACATCTTTATACCAAGATCTTCTAGGCAAACAACAATCTATTAAGACAAGGCAACTGGTAATAATAAAATGCGGCGCTGGTGATTGCCCGAGGCTATGAGCCACCTTGAAACACATATGCGCCTCCTAAGATGCTGGCAAAGACTGCATAAGGGCACGGCACGTTTCTCTGAGTGTTAAAGGACCTAACGTTACTTCATCTAATAAACAATCTAAAGCTGTCCCATGGACCTGTCAGATGCCAAACTTCCCCTTGACTTCTTCCTGTTTACGTTTTGACATTACGGCAGCTTGCAGGCTGCTGCCTGAGCCTGTTCTGTTGTCTCCTACTACTAGTAACTATTAGTTTTACTAACTATGTTTAATTGCTGCCCATACAGTCTTTGGTGCTGCCACATAGTGAAATTCATTTCTGTGCTGCCGGACGCACACTGCGCAACACAACGGCTATATGATCGATAACAATTTCACGTGATCGACAATATTCTTAACGAGCAATGATCGAGCAATCGATTAATTATGCCCATCCCTTATATATATATATATATATATATATATATAAGTACAATAAAAAATAATGCTTTCAAAAATATGAAAAATAATCGTTTATTTTTATCCATTTAAAAAAAATGCTAACTGAGCAAACAAGGTAGTTATACCGGATAAACAAGGTCTCTCCCAGACAAAGATTTCAAAACAGACTGGGGTTTCAAAATGTGCTGCTCTTTTAAAGAAGCACAAAGAAAAGTCCAACAGTGCCATCAGTTCAGCCAGAAACCAGTGGGGCCAAAGTTCACCCATCTACTGTCCGGACAAGTCTGGCCAGAAGTGGTTTCCATGGAGGGTTGCAGGCAAAACTTGGAAATGGAAATAAGGTCAAGCAACTCAAATATGCATGAAATCATACGAACTGGGGCTCGGAAAAATGGCAGTAAGTGCTCTGGACTGATGAGTCAACATTTTAAATATTTGACAGTGGCAGAAGGCAGTTGTTGGCGGAAGGGCTCGAGAGCGGTACAATAATCAGTGTCTGCAAGCAACAGTGAAACACGGTTCCTTGCAAGTTTCTGCAAATGGAGTTAATGATTTGGTCAGGAATAATGGTGTCCTCAATGCGGAGAACAGTAGATGGATGTACCTGGGTGGTTCCTACTGGTTTCTGCCAGATCTGAGCTGATGGCGCAGCTGGATTTAGATTTCTCTTCTGTTCATTCACTGCATTTTGTTAATTCATGAAAATAAACTATTAAAACTTCGTTTTTTGAAAGCATTGATAGTTTACAGCACTTTTCACACCTGCCTAAAACTTAAAGAGCACCTATTATGCCTGTTCATCTTTTCTGACCTATAATTGCTGTTATAATGTTATACAGTCATGCTAAATGATACCAAAATGTCAGATAATGACGTACATGCATTTTAGACAAATTCCCTGCTTACTGTCTGGGGTGGCTGCAGGTGGCTGTGCACAGCCTCAACACTCCGATGCAGATCCCGGCACCCTATTCTCTAGTTTCCTGGATTGCGTTACATCACACCAAGTGGATTTTCCATGTATTGTCATGCTGCCTGCTACACGCTCAGACCTGTCCCTGTCCCGCCCTCACCCTGCCTGTTCAAATCTGCCTGCAGTCCGCTCAGTGTAGTCTCGCAAAGCCAGACCAAACTACAGCAAGTAGTAGGGTCTGGAAGCACTCTGTTTAGAGCCGTCTATTCGGGTGGGGAAACCGGGGGAAACTGGGCTAGCCTGTTTGTATTTGTTTAAACCAATCACAATCATCTAGGGCGGGGCTAACCCCGGGAAGCAGCAGCGGTGTCCTGCAAAATAGTGCCGGGGGGGGACTTATTTTGATGGAACGTCTTCACGTCCAGAGACTGTCAGAGAAATGGCTAAACCCGCAAACGCCACACAAAAACTATTATAGACAAAAGTAATATACATAGTGTGTTGCTTTCTAACCAGCATGTCAAGACACCATACACTTTAGCCCCCGAGGAGCTCACGGGATAACTTAACCGGAGTTAACTAGCCACCCACGTAGTGTTATCTCTGGTAACATTATCATCGGCAGTTGAGAGGACGGCTACGGCGGTCGAGTAGAATTTTTTAGCATTCGAGAACTTATGTCACCACCTCCTATCGCTGTAGTCAGAGCCGTAGTCCGTCTGTTTACAGGCAGAACAGGGTTTTGACGTTGTGAGCGCTACACCAACTGCAGCAAGTAGCCGTAAGAGTTGCTAGGTGATAGTGGAAGCTGTTGGAATCTTTCCCCGTCGCTAAAACACCGCTGCATAGTCCCTAATTCACCAAAGAAAGGGAACGGCGGATCTTAATCTAGCTGGTTATAAGGTCCGGTGCTCAATTCAAACCCCCACGCTTCATTTTCCAGAGTTTATGAGGGTATTTCTGCCCGGGGGTAGTTGTACAATGAAGTTGGACAGCTAGGCTAAGCTAGGATGCATCCCGGACCGCCGCCGCCAATATTATTATCCCGAAGTATCGCCACACTTTATTTCTGTCTACAGTAATGTGACTTCTCACACCCTGTGTGTGTGTGTGTGTGTGTGTGTGTGTGTGTGTGTGTGTGTGTGTGTGTGTGTGTGTGTGTGTGTGTGTGTGTGTGTGTGTGTGTGTGTGTGTGTGTGTGTGTGTGTGTGTGTGTGTGTGTGTGTGTGTGTGTGTGTGTGTGTGTGTGTGTGTGTGTGTGTGTGTGTGTGTGTGTGTGTGTGTGTGTGTGTGTGTGTGTGTGTGTGTGTGTGTGTGTGTGTGTGTGTGTGTGTGTGTGTGTGTGTGTGTGTGAGAGAGCGCTGCACATAAGCACACAGGTTGACTGTGAGCGAATTGTTTCCGAATTTGAGGGGGATCACAATAGGGGAAAGCCAGCAACCGGAAAAGGAGGGGGCTGCGTCAGGGCTGCGTAGCTTTTCGACGCAAGCGAATAGACGCTGGCGGAAGTGGTCATGCCAGACTAGCTCAGTGTAACTAGCCTGTTGCTAAGCAGTTACCGGCCTGCTCTGATTGGCCAGGTTCAAACAGAGGCCAGATGGCAGTTAGGGGGTGTGTGTTTAGGCTCTAACCAGAATTTTTTTTGCAAAGAAGCTAAACTTCAGTACCACAGTGAGACTGAAAAATAGCATAATAAGTACTCTTTAAGCTGTCAATTTTTTTTTATAATGTTAAATATTTTGAACCTTATTTGAATCGATTTAAAATTATATTTTGGATTTTAATGGATTAGTAATATCTGAAATGTTTGTAAGAAGCTTACCACAACAGGGATAGTGACCCCTGCTGGGATGACCTTCACCAAACCTCTGGAAACTTTGAAACTACTGAAGAACCAGACATCGCACAATCAAGAGCCTAACATGACACAGGGTTCGACATAACGTATAGCCCGATGGCCCGGGGCCAGTAAAATCATATGCAGGGCAAGTTGATTGGCCAGTCACTGTCCCGCCCGGGCCAGTGACTGGCCAATCACAGTTCAGTATCTTTTTGTAGACTACATCATGGTTCATTGAAATGCGCGTTCTGAGTCGTAATGAAAGCAGTGTTTATTTAAGACTCAATATAATAAACCTAATATAAAATATATTTTTTAATGAAAGGCCAGTGGACAACCGATGCGTGGGCGTTTTGACAGGCACCGTTGGCAGAGCTGCCTACCGTCCGCCTGCGAGTCGACAAATCAATCGAATTACTCTGCCCCCTTTCTTTCTTCCCACAGCAGAGGTTGAGGCGCAGAAAATGATAACTGCGCTTTTCCTTTATCTGCCGCCGTAATGTTACAATATTTGCATCCAAGCCCCAATGGTAATACAAATGAGAGGCGTTATTTAAACGCTGTGAATGCGTCTCCGGTGATTGTGTCGGTTGTAGACAGAAACGAACGGAGGGACTCCGCTCACTGTACAGTTCCTATAGTCGCGCAGTTTGGCACTGTGTTTTCAGGCTCGAGACATTCAATCAGATCGCGGAAGTCTTTCCCATTGAAATCGCTAACGGGGAGAATATCCCCGGTTATTATTTTAGCCACAAACCACAGTTCATCTGCGCGGCGGCTCACTCGCTGGCGAGATCACACGGTGAAACGCTGCTGTGATCGGACGAAGGCATTGTGTGTTTCTAAGGTGATTTAACGTCATAGTCTTAGACGAGCGTTTAACTTATGCTGCATATTTTGCACTGCATTGTTTTTTATCAATAGTTTGAAAAAATGGTCCCACACCGGACTCTTATATGTGAAGCTGACACTTCATGGAGAAGTGACACTGCTGCAGCGCGCTCACGACCAGACGTGAACTCACATACACGGTGAAATCTCCCATTAAAAAAACGGCATAACCCACTGATTTTCGGATTTCTATTCTATTTTTAAAGTCAACTTGAGCGAAAGTGGAAAACCGGTCATTGGGTCGACACATTCACATCCCTAATGCATATAGAGAAAGTAATAAAAACAGCCTACCACACCACAAAGAATGATCAGACCTTCATCTCTTATTTATTTTTATGTTTGAACATGACTTCTGCAGGTGAACTATTCATTAAACTGCCCAAATTCAAGAATAAAAACAACCATCAAACTACTGGACTTTAAAATACTGGCCGACTCTTTCAACATACTTTCAGTTGTAGGCTTCTAATTCAATATGTTTGCCTGGTTTTATATTATGTGTATGAGCAATATCAACATTTCATATAATTAACTAAAAGAAAAATAACCAAATCTAAAGGGAATATCTATACTGTTACAGTATAGATATTCCCTTTAGATCTGGTTATCTTTCTTTATTTTTCTAATACAGGTATTATAATTATTGACACTAAATTATGAAGAAAAAAAAAATGTGTGCAGGGCCAGTGAAAATATACAAGGGGCCAGTAAAACTCGGATCCACTGGCCCAGCGGGCCAGTAGGAAAAAAAAGTTATGTTGAACCCTGATGACATATTACTTTTGGTTGTAACTGGATTCAGTGTATTTGTTTTATTTCATGATACAGACGTGTTGCTCCTGAACTCAAGATGACTAAAGATGTCTGTTAAGAATAATATGTGTAATGTGCCTCATAATTTTGTCCATGTGAAACCTGTGTTCCCGTTTATTTTGTCTTTACTCCTTGGCTTATAAACAATGATTTGGACAGAAATTTTGGTTTATAGTTTGCTAATATATTATCTCCTTACTTGGTTCAACATTGTTCCTGTGTTTTGGAAGAATGCTGTTGGCAGAATATTCAAAGAAACAATATTTAAAAAAATAAATAATTTGAAGACTTGTGGAATAAGACACTTTGACTTAACAAACTCAAGGGACCAGCGAAGAACCACCTACTTTTCTTTTTTAATGCTGATAGCAGTTAGAAGATAATGAGATGTATCTAAATACTGCGTGTCTGTTCTTAAAAAATAGGATTGGATCTCCCATCAGAACACCAGCCTTCACCTTGAGAACTGCAGTCTCCTCCGAAAACGGTCAGTAGTCTTAATTCAATTGTTTCTTTTTTTTGTTAAAGTGGCTACCTAAAAGCGCTAGAGTTTTCACCACACTCGTGTCCAAATGCATGCTGGCAGTGTGGACATTTGATTAGGCGAGTAAATATGTCAATGAAGAGAGATCGCAAATGTGTTGAGATGAAGTCATGCATTTATATGTGACTTTGTAAGATTAATAATTGTTATATGACGACGGTGAAGCGCATCAAACTTTGATTTAGTACCGTTCACAAAACACAGGCTGTTCTGGTCTTCCTGTCGCAAATCATTCCCAGGAAAAATCGGTAAGTATAAAAATAGTTTTGTTTTCGCTGGTTGTCTCGTTTGCGGTTACAGGTCATTCATGATCATCAGAGGAAAAATTACTGTTTAATCATATTATATTACAATGTTAAAGTTCCTTTTAGGACGTTTAACTTGCATTTTACTATTACATCTGCTGCATAGTGACAAAGCCAACAAAGCTCTTTGCTAAGTGTCCGTAAACCATGTTGTTGTCTTTCAGTATTTAAAACATTCACCAGCCACTTTATTAGTTACAGTGGTTCAATTTCTTGTTAACACATCTAACTTATCAGCCAATCACATGGCAGCAACTCAATGCATTTAGGCATGTAGACCTGGACAGGACAACTTTTAGAAGGAAGGGGGTTTAAGTGACTTTGAACGTGGTAATGTTGATGACGGCGGGTCTGAGTATTTCAGAAAATGCTGATCTACAATGGATTTTCACGCAAAATCCTCTCTTGGGTTAAAAAAGAAAAAATATCCAGTGAGTGGCAGTTGTGTGGACGAAAACGCCTGGTTGATGTCAGAGGTCAGACGAGGATGGACAGACTGGTTGAAGATGATAGAAAGGCAGTAACTCAAATAACCACTCGGTACAACCAGGGTGAGAAGAATACCATTTCTGAACGCACAACATGACCAACCTTGAAGCTGATGGGTTACAGCAGCAGAAGACCCCACCGGGTGCCACTCCTGTCAGCTATGAACATGAAACTGAGGCTACAATTCGCAAAGGCTCACCAAATTCGACAATAGAAGATTGGAAAAATCGTGCCTGGTCAGATGAGTCTCGATTTTTAGTTGTTCAGATGGTCTGGTCAGAATTTGGCGTAAACAACATGAAAGCATGGATCCATCCTGCTGTGCACCATCAACCATGCCACGTTCAAAGCCACGTTAACATGCCTGAATGCATTGAGTTGCTGCCATATGATTGGCTGATTAGCTATTGGTTTTTACAAGCAATTGAACGGGTATACCTAATAAAGTGGCAGGTGAGTGTATACCTTGAAGGGTCTCTCCTGAACCCACATTTTAAAGATGCCAGTGGAACTTGTGTCGGGGCCAATGTTGGGAATAACGCCGTTTAAAATAACGGCGTTAGGTAACGCCGTTCTTTTTTCAGTAACGGGGTAATCTAACTAATTACTTTTTCCGTCGTTACAACGCCGTTATCGTTACTGAACGTTAAATGCGGTGCGTTACTATGAATTGATTGAATAAACTGTGTAATCCGAACGCACCCCTGGCTCCATACTACACAAACTGCTAGTGAGGAGACCGGTGTGTTTTAAGTTGTTTTATTCAGTGTGGATGACATAACTGTCAGTTAGCGCCGTCACATCAGTCAGCCGGAGCGCCTGTTTAGTGAAGTTTCTTTTTCTTTCTCTCTCTGTTGTGTGAGCGTGTACCGTACGTTGCCGCAGTAACCACCTATCAATCCACGGTTGAAACGTGCTCTCCCTGAGTTTGTTTGCGTCGCCCTTGTGAGTAAGTGCATGGAGTTTCCCGATTTCTATAAATTATAATTTATGCACGTTATTAAACGGCCGCGATTCGCCGGTTGCAACAGCTGTTTAGCGTGTCATCACGAGACGAATATTGCTACTGTTATTTTCCTGGGATCTGTATGCTGCTGTGCATGTTAAAGAAGGAAATAAACATAGGATAAATCCTTACTCCTCCTCTCATCGTCTCATGCTTCATAGTCTGACGTTTTTGGCCTTAAGTGGTGTTTTAGCCGACACCCCTGAAGTGAATCCAGTGATATAGCAGATCAGCACGGTACATTCAGCAGTTTCCTCTACTACTTTTGTTGAGAATAAAATACTTGAAGTGCAGGATAAACCTATTGCTGTCTGTTGATGTGCAATAAATATTGAAGGTTATGTAGCCTACAAGTAGGCCTACCTGTCTGTTCTACTCATTTCAACTGACTTGTGAAAACTGCTCAGAAAAATCCAAATGTGTTGACATATAGGCCTAGCAACTTTTTTTTTTTTTTTACAGTAGGCAAATAGTTACTTTCCCTGGTAATTAGTTACTTCTATTATAAAGTAATTCAGTTACTAACTCAGTTACTTTTTGGAACAAGTAGTGAGTAACTATAACTAATTACTTTTTTAAAGTAACGTTCCCAACACTGGTCGGGGCCCATCAATTATTTTATGAATGGATTCTTCAAAGCCCCTTTTTAGGGCTGTTCTATAGTGTTCACAACCCATACATAAAGTTCTTCGATTTCCATTTCATTCGGAAGCTTCACTTAAATACAACAGCTTTATGACCATGTACCTCTACGCAGAAACCGTTTGGCTTTTGTTGTCGTTATGTGTGACTCTTTGCTGTTTTTAACTGGTGTGTTTGTTCTTATTGATTTTTCTCCACAGATTCCCAAAGTGGGATGGTGAGATAGTTCAGAAGCCCAGGTAAATTTCATAATCTGTCCGAAAATAACCGAAATAACTGTCTGAAAATTAACCGAAATAACTAGATTGCGGGTACAAGCATTTTTGCGGAATGGTGGCTGGCGTCTCCATTAGAGATAGGGTGAGAAGCTCAGTCATTTGTGAGGAACTCACAGTAAAGCCACTGCTCTTTTTTTAGAAATGAGACCATTTAAGTGGTTCTGGCATCTGGTAAGGATGCCCCCTGGTGTCCTGCCTAGAGGAGGTATTTAAAGCTGGGGTGGAGAATGTGGGGAGAAAATAGCAGTTGGGATAGAGATTTGAACAGTTGACAGTCCTAACAGCCAATAAGAACAGAGAATCGGATTTATTTATTTATTTTTTAGAATCTGATGATTGGTCAAAGTGTACCGCTCATGTTCATTTTGACCAATCAGAAATCACATACCCCACCTTTAAGGCACAGTAAGCTGGTAAGAGATGGTAAGAGGCCTCGGAGAAGACCCAGGGGTAGGTGGAGAGATTATATCTCCATGCTGGCCTTGGAACGCCTCAGGATCTCCCATTAAGAGCTGGTTAATGTGGCTCGGGAAAGGGATGTTTGGGGTCCTCTGCTGGAGCTGCTGCCCCCACGACCTGATCCTCGATAAGCTGTACCCGATGAGTGAGATAGTGGCCAATTCTAAAATTAGTTTGGGGTAACCAATTGATCGCCTTATTCAGTCCGAACAGTACAGTCTCTTCTGTCTGCCAGACATGTAGGAAACACACCAGAGTTGTCACCCACCTGATCTCTATAAATGTGTCTTTCCTGTTGTTCACACATTCTTTTCAAACCCATTGTTTTATTCAGCATTGCAAATAAAGAAGCCAAGCCCTCGCCCTCAACGTCTGCAAAGACTAACCACTATCGTCAACCAAAAACCAGGCATGGAAACCGCTCCCGCTCACCCAGCCCCAGAGGCCGCCGTAGTCCGGATGGTAGGAGGGGAAGACGCAGAAGCCGTTCGAGTTCACCGTACAGTTCTAGATACAACCGCAGTCGGTAAGAAATTTATTCTTTTATGACCAATAACATAATTGAACAGAAGAGATTCCTCTCGTCACCAGATTGCAAAGTCACCATAACATTCCTGTAGAACATTCAAAGATCTGCATCAACATTACCTTCATTTTAGCTTAATCGGATTTTGCTTTCAGACCTTATATAGTTTGATTAATGATAATTTAGATCAATTGAGTGATAAAGTTAATTTAAGCATACTTTCATCAGGTCCCGTTCTCGCTCCCCATGGTATGGCCGCCCAACTTCCTCACGCTATCGATCAAGTTCAAGCAGCTCAGAGAGACAATTGTCGCCAAAGAGGAGAGATGCGAGACGTTCCTCTCCAAGGAAGAGCCTTGAGAGAAGACCATCTCCTAGGAGACGCCGTGAGTGGCGTTCATCCACAGAAGAGTCATCACCTCAACGAAGGTCAAGAAGCTCAGAGAGACATTTGCGAGAAAGATATGCGAAGCGGTCCTCGCACAGGAGAAATCAGAGACGATCATCGCCTCGGAGAAGCCGCGAGTCGAGTTCATCCACAGAAGAGTCATCACCACAACGAAAATCAAGCAGTGCAGAGAGACTGGCTAAGAAACTACTGGAAACAACAGGTTTGAGAAATTGCAAATCTAACACCTCTCTAAAATGAAGACCTACTTCGCCGAATATGAAGTTGTTTTGAACTCTATTTCTCTATAATCAAAGCTACCAACAGACGCAGAGTTACCGGGTTTTGTCACCATTCAATAAAAACACCATGTCAGTCACTAATTTCTTTTAATTTTTAAGTATATCTTCTCTGCCAGCCTACTAGAGAAAATTCAAGTAGAACACATTTCCAGGAGAAGGAAAAGCCTATAAAGTAGCAAGCAAGGAAGCGGAGATCACTTCGCAATATGATTATCCAACTTTTCTTAATTTTAAAATTGAGACTGTTTGTAAACACTTAAATGTTGCAGTAATTTCAGATTTTCTTTCTTCTACTTCATCCTTCCAGCTGTCAAGTCTCTCTCCAGAGAGACTGACATTGCTACCATGGTTAAAACTCTGGCTCCTGCCCTACTGGCCGAGCTAGCCAAAATGAAGTCCACATCATCATCATCCTCCACTTCCAAACGAGGAAAACCCTCCACATCTTCTGGAAAGAAGAAATCAGTTCTGGCTGCATCTTTCTCATCCTTCTCTTCTACAGCAGAAAAGAAAGAGTTGATTACAAAGCCCAGCCTGCATAAGAGCCAGGCAAGTTCTTCCCCAAAGACTAAGGTTGTTGTTTCTGTGTATGTACAAGGGATATTGGGCAACAGTCTCACATTTTTTTCTACCTCTCATTCCTTTCATTGATCAAAGTGAAACTGAAAATGTGTCTTTATTGCTAGGCATGTTGTCTTCCTTACCATATTTAGAATGCAACCAGTTCAGTTTTCCGTACGTGATGGTCAAAAACGACGTTTGTGTAATCAGATTTATCTAAAATATCAAATCTCAATGTTTGAATTTACAGGAGACTGTTTCTAAGGAGGAAGAGAAGCCTCCTCAAAAGTAAGAAATTCACACAGACCTCAGAATTGAAAATCTTACATTCAATTAACAGGAATATATTCAGAATTCTTTGCTATAATTACTTTGATCAATCAACTGCTTACACAAGGTGACATTTTAAACTGCACAGGTAACATGTACATCATATATGTTTATTATTGTCAATTTAAACAAAATGGAATATAATTTGTCATCTTAATAAAAATTAATTAAAAAAAAAACATTGAAAGCTTGACATTGATTATCCATTTCTCCATCTTCTTCTTGATCCATTTAACCCTCTTTTGTCCACAGAAAACCTGACACATCCGTTGTTTCCACACCTCAAACCAATCAGAAAATTGCACTTACGGACTCAGTTAAAGGCCTGACTACAGTTACTAAAGCAAAAGTCTTGGTTTCCAAAGTCAAAAATGTCTCAACCGAGCAGGTAGCTAAAACAGTGACAACAATGTTGCCTGTGAAGGAAGCGGTGGTTGTTGTGGAACAGAACAGTTCAAAGTCCTCAGAATCCAGCGCCACTGCTCCAGAAATTCAGCCTGACGCTGGTGATGCCAAACAGAAACCTTTAACTGAGGCATCTGAAACATGTGTTAAGGAATCTGGAATGGTGCTAAAGGAGACAGACAAGGTTGTTGAAACAGCAAATGCTAAACTTGAAAAAGTTGAAGATGCTGAACCAATGGAGGTTAGGGAGACAGGAGTTGAAGGGGCAGAGCCCATGGAAGTGGAATTTTGTCCTGAGGGGAAAGGGGAGAAACCGACAACTACAGAAGCTGAACATTCTCCAGACAAACCCAGTGAGAGTCAAATACCAACCAGTTTGGTAGAGAAGCAGAAAACAGAAACCACCGTCAAAGCTTTACCAACCGTCCAGCTCAGCACTCTGTCAGAACCAGAGTCCACTGCACAAGGACCAGAGACAGAAGCTTCACAGATGCTCCAGCAGGCTGCAGGAAGCCCAACTGAAGTGGCTGTGGAGGAAAAGCTTCCAGGTGGAGGACTGGAGACAACAACAATGCTAAAAGGTATGTTGGAGACCTTCTGTAATGGGTTCATAGAGTTCCAATGTGCCCAGTGGTCTATGCTATTTTTTTTATAGGACAAGGATGGAAATATTTTTGTTGTCAACATCTCTCATGAAAAGGCAGAACCCGAGACGTCTAGATCCTGAAGTGTGGAAATAAGGATCTGGTGATTCCCCGTTTCAAAGGCAGCAGAAAAGTCCAGAGGATGTTTACTACATGAGACTTAGGGCACTTTGTTTGTCTTGAATTGTTGGGAGTTGTCTTCTCTTTTTTTTGCTGAGGAGGGCAGTGTGACCGATATTATAAAATGGATGCTTTAATGCAAAAGAAAATATATTCATCTGTTTGAACAGATTTTTGGTATTAAACAGATATGCAAATGGAGGAAAAGGGTATGATGTTTATGTTTATGATGGAAATTACTGACATTTTTACTTACTTTCTGATCTCTTGAAGATCCTGTGACTGAAGTGAAGACACAAACAGATGCACCTTCAGCCCCTGAATCTGTCTGCAAGGTCTCGGCTGAACCGACTGAAGTGGCTGCATCTCTCACAACTGAACCAACAGCTGCAGCAGCATCCATGTCGTCTTCAACTGCAGATAACCTTCTGACTATTGGGGAGATGGTAGAAAAGCACCAGGATAACATTCTGAAAGGATTAGGTAAGAAATCCATTCTGTTTTGTATCACAAATGTCTGCATGTAATCATTAATTTCCTTAACGTCTCTTTTTCAGTGTTCTACAACTTAAATTTACCAGTAACGGTGAGTCAAATTCCTATTCTAAAGTACTACACTGTTTACACATGTGGTTTTCCTAAAGATTTAAACTAATCTATCATAATTGAACGAGACCTACTTTCATTAATGCACCGAAATGAAAACCATTGAATGTTCCATACATTTATTATAGAATGTATCATTGGACAGGCTATCTTCACATCTTAAATTCAGTTTCAATGGATTTGAAATCGATCAATGTATCCATTCCTTTCATGAAGCTCATCTGAGTCTAGGTCAAAATAACTTTATAAATGATATTATGAAATATAAATGACTCAGATAGAGTGTACTCTGGCTTGAATAGGGGCCGCAGACAGTTTGTCAGACGACCCCCAAACACTGAATTCAAGCCACGGTACACTTTGAAGACAGTGAAGCATCGTGGCACAGACATCATGTTATGGGGATGTTTCTCATACTATGGTGTCGGGTCAATTTATCGCATACCATGGATCATGGATCAGTTTGGTTACATTAGAATACTTGAAGAGGTCATGTTGCCTTATGCTGAAGAGGAAATGCCCTTGAAATGGGTGTTCCAACAAGTCAACGACCCCAAACACACCAGTAAGCAAACAAAATCTTGGTTCCAGACCAACAAGAATAACGTTATGGAGTGGCCAGCCCAATCCCTGGACTTTAATCCAATAGAAAACCTATGTGGTGACATCAAAAATGCTGTTTTTGAGGCAAAACCAAGAAATGCAGAGGAATTGTAGAATGTAGTCCAATTGTCCTGGGCTGAAACACCTGTTCACAGGTGCCATAAGTTGGTCGGCTCCCTGCAACACAGATGTGAAGCAGTTCTCAGAAACAGAGGTTATACAACTAAATATTAGTTCAGTGATTCATAGGAAAGCTAAATCTTCATGCATTTTTCAGTTGATACAGTAAATGTTTGAGTTGTAAAGAAAAATGCAGACACTGCTATTTTTTTGAACAGTCTAATATTCCTTTTTCTTCACTTTCTGTAAAGATTAAGAAACATTTGACCAAAGTTTCTTCATATTTGGATTTGGAATAGAATGTGCAATGTCCCCAATGCATTTGCGTGTTTGGAAATATA
Organism: Ammodytes marinus; assembly: GCF_949987685.1. NCBI lineage: Eukaryota > Metazoa > Chordata > Actinopteri > Uranoscopiformes > Ammodytidae > Ammodytes > Ammodytes marinus. Next base: position 18,883,345 of record NC_137227.1, read on the forward strand.
AGCTATGATACAGATTTTGATCTTGCCTCACTTTTTTAAACACACTGCTATTATTTTGAACACAACTGTATGAATGTATGTATGTATGCAATAAAAAGCCACCCCAAACAAAATAAACCTTTTATACTTATTTTCATGACCAACAGTTGTGTTCTAATAGTGTCAATAATTATATACCATTTGCATTATTCCCTCTCTCTATGTTTTCCTTAATTTTTTAAGGCTCTTAAAAAATTTAAGAAGAGGTTACTTATAACTGGACTGCCCCCGTTTGACGATGGCTGCTACACAGAGGCGGACCTTGTCGCACTGCTCGGGCAATTTGGGTTTCGTTGTTATTCACCTTGCTGCATCTTCATTATTCCTCAGGCGTGCATGGTAGGCACCGTAATATAATTTTGAATTGACCAGGTTTATTAATCCCACATCACATATCTGTTTTTTAGTCTTGGATCAGAGAAACTGATATATACTATATTTTTTAAGATATATAAGATTTTTTAAGATTTTTTTTTTCTGAATTTGTTATGCCATATTTAATTTTTCATGTAAAATATATTCACAAAATCACTCCTAGAATAAATACTTCCAGCAAGTGATAAAAAATATTAATATGTTTATTGTCTTCCTCAGGCTTTCATCGTCATGGCGACATTCGAAAGTATGAAGCACATGCTGAAAGTCTCCTTAAATAAGGGCATTTTCTTCAAAGGGTCTAGACTTTGTATCCGTGCAGTATGCACTAAATTTAAATTTGGTTTGGTAAGCACCTAGGCAACATGTACTTATTATTGATAGATTTTAATAGATTCGTCCCCCACACATAGCAAAACATTGTTCTGTTTTTGCTGCAAAAGTATAATGGCATTCTAACACTGGCTTCTCTGATGTTTCTGTTTTTAGTTTGGGTTTTACAAATCACTGATGAAGCTGATGCGTTATGTAAGTATGACATAGGCTAAATTGTACTAATTTAACTTAAATTCATTGGAGTAATCTATCTCCCAATTCATTTTCATTTTTCATTTAACTTTATTTATCCTCGAGAGACCAATTGAGGGGTGACCCTCATTTTCAATGACGTCGAGTTCAAACAAATTCAAAGGAAAAACAACAATACATAAACAATATTCAACGCAAATACATCAAATACACAACAACAGGTGAAGAGAAAAACAATCGAAACATTTACACAGTGGTGAAGATTAAGTGGCAGCAATTAAGATTAAATGGGTGAAAGTACAATATAGCCTAATTAAAACAGTTACAGGTAGAGTTTGGCAGATTTAAGAGTTTGTTTAAATTGGTTAAAGGATATGAAGTTATTTAGTTTAATTTGTTGCTGTAAGTTGTTCCAGGAGTCAGGGGCACTGAAGCTAAAAGCTGTCTTTCCCAGCTCAGACCGGGCTTGTGGGACATAAAGCATAAGCATGTCAGTGGAGCGGGTCTGATAAAGCCTATCTGAGATTTGCAGCATTTCTGTTAAATAACGAGGAAGCTTCCCGGTCAAGGCTTTGTAAATAAAAACATGCCAATGTGCGTCACGTCTCTCTTTAAGGGAGGACCACCCAACCTTTTCATATAAAAGACAATGGTGTGTGTCATAAGCATCTCCTGTGATGAACCTTAAAGCAGAGTGAGAAACAGAGTCCAGGAGTTTAAGACATGCATGTGATGCATGCCGGTAAACCACATCACCGTAATCAAGGACATACATGAAAACCGCCTCAATAATCCTTTTCCTACTAATTAAAGGGAAGGTGGTTTTGTTCCTATAAAAATAGCCAATTTTTTGTCGTAGTCGACAAACAAGATTTTTTATATGAAAATTAAAAGTGAGTTTATCATCTAAACAGATGCCAAGATATTTGTACTCTGTGACTCTTTCAATTAAAAATCCATTATTTGTAAAAACATTAAAATCATTCAAATTTGTAGTTCTTCCTCTGGAGAAACACATATATTTGGTTTTGTCTGTATTTAGAACCAGCCTGAGGTCCACTAGACAGTACTGCAGGGTGTTAAAAGAGCTTTGTAGGTTCTGAATAGACTGGTGCACTGAATCGGAAATGCAATACAGTACTGTGTCGTCAGCGTATAGATGGGCGTGACAGTTTTTTAGCGATGAAACAATGTTATTTATATAAATTGTGAAAAGAACTGGACCTAAAATTGAGCCCTGTGGGACACCATTTGTAACAGTTAAAAACTCAGATTGGTATCTTCCGAGTTCAAACTTGACCTTTTAAAAAAACATGTCAATATAACTGTAAAACAACCCCTCTGTCTGGTTAAAAATTGAGGGTTCATTTTACGGTAATTCCTGCCTTTGTCTCTAAGAACAGTGATATTCGCTAAAATTTTTAAAGTGGCCAAATTAATTAATTGCAACAATGCATTGCTGTCCCTTGTGTGTCTTTGTCATCTTGTTAACATTTTTCGTTTTGTATCTTCACTTCCTGTTTTCCTGATGTAGCCTGTGAATAATGATGGAAGCACGACAGTTTGTATCAATAACATTTCACCAAGTGAGACCAAGGACCTCAGAGAAACTCTGAGAAAAAGCTGTCCTGTCATGAACTTCCTGCCTCTCCTCAACAAGGTATACAGAAACACATAAAGTAAGCATTAATATGGGGCTTCAAAAACACTTCCTAATAGTATAATAATAGTAGTTACGTTTGTGTGCTCATGTGTTGTAGGTATTTGTAGAATTTGGGGATATTCTCGAGGCTGATCGGATCGGAGTTCGGTACAGTCTCCTGAAACAAGACCCTGGCCATGAAGTCCACAGAATCCTACCGCACCCTTCTCCAGCATTACGTACGTTTTTTAAGGAGATGAAAGGGGGGGGGGGGGTCTGTGTTATTTAGTCTGCATATGTGAGTATTTTCTCATTGTGTCTTTGAGAGGTGAGAGAGGCAAATATAATCAAATGTATTGAAATGTACACTTGTTTTTGGTATGTGCAGCACCAAGACCCCCTGAGCTCATTCTCCCACCAATGGGCGTTCCAATTGGTAGCCTTTCACCCTTTTGGATCATTTTGAAAAAGAGCCCTTTCCTTTTCCCAACCGCGTGTCCTTGGTTCAATGTCCCAGGTAAGAGAGACAGTTGTTAAGTCTCACATTACCAAGTTTGAAACTGCCGAATATACCACATTAACATATTCAGTGCTGTAACTGTTTTGCACATGTTTTTAATTGAAAGATTACCTGACAGTCACAAAAGAAGTGGACATTTTGGTAAGCCCTTTTGCATAGCTACACCCAATAAAAATTTTTTTATGTATGATATTCCAAACCTACGAATTGAATCAGCATCATTAAATAAATTAAACTTTTGGTTTTGAACATTATGTCTTCTAGAATGCCAGTAATCGTGGTTCCAAGTACTCCACAATCATGTTGACCGGTCTGCAAGAACAAACCAGCTACAGGCATGGGGATGTGTACAACCTGGTCCAGAGTTATATCCCAAAACAGTACCTTCCCTTCTTGTACGACAACATGATAGTCCTGCCGTTGCAGAAAAGGGTAAGGAGTTAAAACCTCAGACTGCTACAAGCACAAAAGTGCTTTTAATGGAGCTGTTTTCTGTCCATATTTAAGATTTTTTGGGCTGGTGCGTTAACGTTATCGATAACGTGAATATGTCCATTTGCGATGCATCACAATGGCGGGAGATGTTATATACAGCGGGAGGTGATTGATGCGCCTGATAAACATTTTCAATGAGATGCAAGTGGGCAGATAGGTAATGGAAAAAATAATCATGTGGTGCAGCCTTTAAATATTCTCCCTTTCCTCTCTTCACCTACAGGCCTTTGTGTTCTTCCCCAATTGGACTATGTGCTGTAGTTTTGTCAAAGGTTTCCTCAGAAATCCAAAGGACTCAAATCTCAAAGGCCGAAAGCTCTGTGTTCACATCGTGTTGGAACAAATTAATCCTGGATCTGATAAGGTATGGACTCTGGGAAAACACTGGGGTGTTAAATTTAGAAAATATAATTGGTTTTGACTGCATTTAGGGCGATAAGTGACTTGTAATCTTTTTGCAGATGATGAGGTACATAAATCTGATGAGGTGGAGCAATGCTGTAAGTACATTTTAATCAATTAAAAGCTCCTCATCTCTGAATCTTTGGTCCTTAAAAACAATATTTTTTTGTTCTTCAGGGAGTTCCAGACCAGACGGACCTTGAGGACCGGTTGCTATGTGTGAAGACGAGGGAGACTTCTTTGGAGAACATCAGAATGGTCATGGAATTGGTGGGGTCGATCACAACCTTTGTCAACGTGCTGCCGCTGGCCAATTGGGTACAAGAACACAAACACCTGAACTTTTCACATTTAAGTGTTGAGAGAACAACACTAAAGCCAATTTATAAAACTGTGGGATTAACGTCAAAGGGTGGCGTACTGAAATATTTTCGTATTTATAAAACAGTGCAAACTGACATCATAATCTTCTCGAAATGTGGTGCAGCCTTTGTAGACTTCATATAACGCACATAGTTACCCATATATGGTCAATGAAACAGCCCCAAATTAATATTAATTTAAAGTGACTGCTTGATTGTAATTGAAGTAGATCTCACACAGTTTGAAGTTGAAAATTCAGTTTGAGAGGTGGCGACGAGAAACATGTAGTTTGATGACATCATCCTTGCGTTCAATGCCAAATCAACGTTAGAGCTGTGATTTTAATTAAACAAGGGAAACTGACAAAAAATTGTCTTCTAAAGTTCGATGCAGAAATAGCCTTTGTACATAAGGATCGATAACAATCGGTCAGAGACTAGAGAGGAAGAGATAACCAGGGCTTTAACCCCCAAGAATCTTTATACAGATACAATTTTAGCAGCTAGAACAGAACCACTCAAGCATGTTCCGTCTTCTGTGGGTAGCCCACCTTTATAAATGAGGCCCCTGGTTTACTTTTGTGAGAAAATCGTAAACCTAAACTAGAACTTCTGGACCATAACTAAATGTTCAGCGCTGGAGGTAGTCTAGCAACCCTTAAGTTGTCAAGTTAACCAGAATTTTACTGTTGAATATCATAATATATTTTTAGAATCTTAATTTTTTTTTTAAAGATTCTGATGTCTTGCTGCTGTCCTCATCATGTCTATTGCTTTTGTCTTAATACTTTTTACATATTGTCTTCGTCGTCTTTTCTCTTTTCCATGACTGTCGTTTTTCTTCAGATATACATTGAGATGGCTCACCCCAGCGGTGTAACACAGGTGTTGGAGAACTACGAAGCTATCGTAAAATACTACGAGGAAAGGAAAAGATTTGCATTCTGGTATGCATGTCTTCTTTCATAAGTTACAGTTTGAAATTGGGGTGAATTATTTTCATAATAACTCATATCTGCTTTTTATCCCCTACTCTTGCACTCATTCTTTTTTTGTCTCCCCAGGAGAGCTACTCATCTTGTGAGGTAAGTGTATCCCATAGTAGGTTATTCTTGTCAGGTTAAGAGAAATACATAACATGTTTTGATATCCAGTGCACCATTGTGATGACTGGTATGACCCAAGGGCCAATGGTTAGGTGCATTCAAGTCGTAGGCGGCGGCAGATAGAGAAGATGATAGACCAGAGGCTCGGATAGTTTTGGGTTTACTTGACTGAAGTATGAAGTGAGTACCATGTATTGTATGCAGTGTTTCCCCTAGATTTTTGTTTAGGCCCGGTTGTAAGAGCTGATAAAGAGTATGCGCGCCGCGTGCGTACCACATTTAGAAGAAATTGACCAAAACGAACCCCATTTGGCATGAGCCTTTTTTGACAGCCCGTTAAAAATGAGGGCATAGGGTTATGCTTTCGCATTCAGTACTTTTGTACATGTGGTGTTTCTCACAGGATTTTTAGATCCTGCTGGGTGAGAATGGACCTTCTAGGGGGGTCTGGGGGCATGCCCCTGCAGAAGAAAACCTTATCCTTTTAAAGTTAAATGCATCAATATGGTGCACTTTGAGAGGCAAAATCTGATTAATCCTGTGCTCTGTAAACAACTGTCATATGTCCTGCCTATAACTATTTTCTGTAATAATTTGTCAACACAAGCCATGTAAACTATTGAAGAAAAACACGTGGATTTCAATAAGAAACAATAAACACTAAGATCTAATATAGACAGGTCCTGTCAAGTACTCATTTCTGGAATAATCTGAATCACCTCACCTTGAAGCTAGCCTATTGAAACATTTTCTTTATTTTTTTTATGCAAATAGCCTTGTTGAAAATAAATGAATTAACATAGGCTACACACCATGATTAGCCTATCAACATGTGTGCGTCATACGGCAAATTCCCTATTCCGACCATTATATTTCATCTAGCCTATTTCTAAATTTAAAACATAAAAATAAAGTAGAATTGAAAATACAAAAAAATAAAGCTTTTAGGCCTACAATAGCCTGCTGTTTACAAGATAACTTAACAGTTTAAACAATCAATAAATTAAGATTTCTACATAGTCTGCCTTTAACCGAGCACCGTATTCAGCCATTGTGTGAGAAGGCTGCTTTCATTTGACAATCATTTTCTGTTTAAGTTTGAAGGACCTAAATCAGCAACTACAAGCCAACACCAAGGCCCAAGCTTTGACATGTCACACCCAGTCGGCTCCTAATGAACTCCTGGGTAATGGGTCCCAATCTGACCTTGGTGCATCCACCATTTCTGAGCCCATGACAGCAGGACCAAGTGCTACCGCTGCAAGTGACATAGCAATGGAGAATGATGGGGAGAATGCAATAAACAAGATCCCCACCGTCAATGCTTTACCAACCGTCCAGCTCAGCTCTCTGTCAGAACCAGAGTCCACTGCACAAGGACCAGAGACAGAAGCTTCACAGATGCACCAGCAGGCTGCAGGAAGCCCAACTGAAGTGACTGTGGAGGAAAAGCTTCCAGGTGGAGGACTGGAGACAACAACAATGCTAAAAGGTATGTTGGAGACCTTCTATAATGGATTCATTAAACAAGTTTAACGTTTATTTTGTACATTGTCCCTGTTTAAATAAAGTAACATTACATTATATAGAGTTCAAATTTGCCCTATGGTTTTTACCAAATATTTTTGTTCTCAACAACTCTCATGAAAACCCAAATTATACTTCAATCGGTCCTTCTTGCTTCTCTGATATCTGCCTCAAGTAGTATTGGTGACTTAATTTAATTGAGCTGTTCCAACTGCATACAACAATGAAGGTACAAAGTCAGAACATCAAGAACAAGTATAAGATTCAAATAATTCAAACTACCACGAATAAGTGCTATTTGTCAAAGGGGAACCCGTTTCACCCTTTGGGAGTCAGGACAGCAAACAGTATTGTCGAGTGACTAGGTGTCCCTCGCAGTAAAGTAGCAGCAAGCAGATTGGCCGATGCAGAGTTGAGTGAACGAGCTGGGGTGTAAGGTTTGAACATGTCCTGTTTGTAAGCTGGACCTGATCCGTTGGCAGCACAAGTACTAATAAATAGAAGGAGATGTGGGCAGCTATTGGTAACCAGTGAAGGGAGCGGAGGAAAAAGCGAAAGCTCTTGGATTGGTTAAAGACCAGTCTAGTTTATACATTCTGGATGAGCTGCAAAGGACAGATGCCACTTGCAGGCAAACCAGCCGAGAGGGAGTTGTACCAGAACATCTGCGGCCTTCTGAGTTCAAAGGGGACGTATCCTTCTGATGCTGTGCAGAATGTATCTACACGCTTGGATTGTTGCAGCAATGTTGGCATTGAGGGAGAGTTTGTCATCAAGTGTCACACCCAGGTTCCTAGCAGTTTTGATGGGAAATATCACTGAGTCAATAGTGATAGTATCACATAAGTTTCGATGGTGATAGTAAGTTCATGGGTTGGAGACCGCTTCCCTGGAAGAAGAAAGCAGCTCAGTTTTGTCAAGGTTGAGTTTCAAGTGGTGTGTGGACATACACTGAAGGATGTCAGAGACTTGTGTCTCAGACTGTGGAAAGAAGATAACTAGTTGGGTGGTTTATTAGTTGTGTTAGGTGTATTCTGCAGAGCTTTTGGTAGGAAAAGACGAATGAGCGAATAACAGAACTGAGGGAGTTGGTGTACAGAGAAAAAGAGTAGGGGAACCAGGACTGAACCTTGAGGGACCGCAGTTGTGAGTGGACACGGTTCTGACACAGATCCTCTGCAAGTTACCCTGTGTGCAGCCTTTGAGTTAAGATGAGAGCAGGGAGAGTGCAGAACCTGAGACATCCAGATCCTGAAGTGTTGAAATAAGGATCTGGTGATTCAGTGTTTCAAAGGCAGGAGAAAGGTCCAGAAGGATTATAACTACATGAGACGTAGGGCGTTAGGTTCGATTGAACAAACTCAGATTCATTTTCACTTTTGCTGCAGTTCGTTTGGGCAGGTGAGAACACAGCAGACGCATCCCGGTGCGCTCCAAAAGCCGAAGAAGCGTAATGAGACCTTCTTGAAGATATGGTATTGTTAGTCTAGCCACCTGAGCCAGTCCGACTAAAAGATAACAATTTTAGAGCTAACAAAACAAAAAATGCTTGCATTATTTTTGGAATGTTTAAATGTGAAGTAAGCGATTTATTTATGTTAATATACGTGTTAAATTGCTCTATATTCATACAGTGATCACTTATATAGTGTGCGCGTTTCATAACTCCGATCTCTAAGTCACCCGCTCTGCAATATAATCGTCAAATAAACTTTTCTGGTATCCCACAACTGATATCCAATCAGAAGACAGAGCGCTACAAACCGGCACCCGTCTCGGTGCACGCGACAGATGGGTGAATTTTTTTCATTTTTTCATTTAACTTTTATTTATCCTCGAGAGACCAATTGAGGGGTGACCCTCATTTTCAATGACGTCGAGTTATGCGCCTTCAATGGCGGAGCAGGTAAAAGTCCTTAACAATATCTGTTTTGATGCTTTTTATCATGTTTTATCACACTTACGGATCTGAGATGATGCTAGATAACTCGCTGCTTGAAGACCGCAGTGCATTAATTTGGGGACGAGGGAGGGGACTGCTAACTGCAGTCAGTGACAGGGAGTTAGCTAAACTGACCATTCCCCTTACTTCACCTTTTAATGTAAAAGCCACTGTATGGCACAAAATACTGGGGCACACGCCATGGCATATTCCACAGGTCGAAAAAGGATTTCAGCGCTATTGTTCGGAATTTTCTTTCTTGTTTTTTATGTGCAGGGCAATGTGTCTGATATTTTAAAATGGATGCTTTAATGCAAAAGAAAATATATTCACCTGTTGGAACAGCTTTTTGGTATTAAACAGACATGCAAATAGGAGGAAAAGGATATGATGATGTTTATGATTATGATGGAAAATTACTGAGATTCATCATCACTTAAATGTTGATCTTTTGAAGATCCTGTGACTGACGTGAAGACACAAGCAGATGCACCTTCAGCCCCTGAAGCTGTCTGCAATGTCTCGGCTGTCCCGACTGAAGTGGTTGCATCTCTCACAACTGAACCAACAGCTACAGCAGCATCTATGTCGTCTTCAACTGCAGATAACCCTCTGACTATCGGGGAGATGGTAGAAAAGCAAGAGGATAACATTCTGAAAGGATTAGGTAAGAAATCCATTCTGAATATCACAAATGTCTGCATGTAATCATTAATTGTCTTGATTTTTTTTTCACTTTACATAATATTAATTTCTTTTTCAGAGTTCTTCGTGCTAAATTTACCAAAGCCGGTAAGTCAAATCCCTTTTTTAAAGTACTACACTGTTTACACATGTAGTTTTCCTAAAGATTTAAACTAACCTATCATAATTGAACGAGATCTACCTTCATTAATGCACCAAAATGAAAACCATTGAATGTTCCATACATTAATTATAGAATGTAATATTGGACAGGCTATCCTCACATCTTAAATTCAGTTTCAATGGATTTTAAATCGATCAATGTATCCATTCCTTTCATGAAGCTCATCTGAGTCTAGGTCAAAATAACTTTATAAATGATATTATTATAAATAATTATTATATACTTCTGGGAATCATATATTTATGCACATATACACTCCTGAACAAAATCTAAAGACCGGGTGAAAATTGCAAAGTATTTGCATTTCTCGGTGGTTGATGGTAACCAACTTTTAAGTAGAGCTTTGAAATCACATCAGGAGCAAGAGACAAAAATGAATTAAGCAATTCATTGAAAACGATATCCCTCTCAATGTGTTCTGTGCAAAATTGATGTTGCGTTTTACGGGCATTTGGCAAAAATAGAAGCAGTGCATATTTCACCGGATAGCTGGAGCAGAGAGACGGTACAGCGGAACTCGTGGACGCTCACACACAGACTAAAGTAAAAACCTCACAGGACTGGAGAGGCAGCTTATGGAATTCAGCCTTCACTGCGTCCTCTGCAGCGATTGCGTGTTGTGAGAGGCCTTGATTGTGCAGCTCAACAATTCTGCCACGTTCAAAGACAGAAAGCCTTTTTGCCTTTGCCATCAGGAAGTCATGACAGTGTAAATGTCTGACTGAAAATTACATGAAAACCAGATTGTGGCATGAATTTTGAGTTTGTAAGGCTTTGCTATTTCCGGAAATGCTGACCTACTGGGATTTTCACTCATAACCATCTCTAGGGTTACATAGAATGGTCCGACAAAGGAAAAATATCCAGTGAGTTGGCAGTTGTGTGGACGGAAATGCCTTGTTGATGTCAGAGGAGGACGGGCAGACTGGTTTGAGATGATAGAAAGGCAACAGTAACTCAAATAACCACTCGGTACAACTAGGGTATGCAGATTACCATCTCTGAGCAGATGGGCTACAGCAGCAGAACCCCACCTGTTGCTACTCCTGTCAACTAAAAACAGGACAATTAGGCTACATTTCGCACAGGCTCACCAAAATTGGACAATAGAAGGGATGGGAAAAGTCACTTAAACCCCCTTTCTTCCCCATTGTGATGCCCGGTTTGAACTTCAGCATGTTGTAGATATTTGTTTTTTCCAAGCAATTGAACAGGTGTACCTAATGAAGTGGCCAGTGAGTGTATGTATAGAGCAGTGGTTTTCAAACTGTGTGGGGGGGGGGGGGGGCGGGGTTATGGCAGGGGAGGCGCGGATGAATATGTGAAGAAGAAAAAAGTTTGTGTGTTTTATATTAAGATCACGATCACGGCATAGCTGGACAAGAGTTATTCTGCTTTATTCCTCTCACTGCATTTAAATGCATATATTATATTACAGAGAAATAGGTCTCGTTAAAGAAAAAGAGCACCAAGCCCAACCCAGAGGACCCTGCATAATTTTTTTTATTTTAAATTAATATTTTTATGGAAAATCCATGTGTCTTTCTTCAATAGCTTCTAATTCATCTGACCCAGTGTCTCCAAATTATTTGTTCACACAAAATTTCTCATATTTAGCCTCTTAATTGTCCTCTCAAAGTGCACCAGATTCATGCATTTCACTTTAAAAAGGTGAAAAAAAATCTCCCGGGGGGGCATACCCCCGGACCCTCCTACGAGGATCTGGTTCTCCACTGGCTACTATTCTCCTCCAGCAGGACATTGGAGGCACTAGTGAAAAAACACTGGGTCTGTGAATGACATTTAACTAGTCAGTAATTTGGGCAAGTCTGTTTGCCTATCTTTCTCACTCCGCTGCACACTCAGTCACTACTATCCATGCTTAAAGGAAGCAGGATTAAAACACTGGATTAAGATGTTAAAATGTATTAAAAAATGTGTTTAAAAACGCACAAAAATGTTTAGAATGTTTCAAAAATGTGTTTAAATTTGTAAAATCATTAAAAGATCTTTCAAAACACACAGGGATTTAGAAAAAAAATGTTGGGGGGGGGGGGGCTCCGCTGAAATTTGTTCTCTGAGGGGGGGGTCACTCTCTCACACTTTGAAAACCCCTGGTATAGAGTATAACAGTGAATAGTGTACCTGCTGGTTTTCCATATTACTTTCATACTTGGCTGGTATAAAACAGATAGCAAATTGAATATTTTTTTATACTTTAAATACAGTCGTGAAAAAATTAGGACACCCTTTCAGGGTTCGACATAACGTATAGCCCGATGGCCCGGGGCCAGTAAAATCATATGCAGGGCAAGTTGATTGGCCAGTCACTGTCCCGCCCGGGCCAGTGACTGGCCAATCACAGTTCAGTATCTTTTTGTAGACTACATCATGGTTCATTGAAATGCGCGTTCTGAGTCGTAATGAAAGCAGTGTTTATTTAAGACTCAATATAATAAACCTAATATAAAATATATTTTTTAATGAAAGGCCAGTGGACAACCGATGCGTGGGCGTTTTGACAGGCACCGTTGGCAGAGCTGCCTACCGTCCGCCTGCGAGTCGACAAATCAATCGAATTACTCTGCCCCCTTTCTTTCTTCCCACAGCAGAGGTTGAGGCGCAGAAAATGATAACTGCGCTTTTCCTTTATCTGCCGCCGTAATGTTACAATATTTGCATCCAAGCCCCAATGGTAATACAAATGAGAGGCGTTATTTAAACGCTGTGAATGCGTCTCCGGTGATTGTGTCGGTTGTAGACAGAAACGAACGGAGGGACTCCGCTCACTGTACAGTTCCTATAGTCGCGCAGTTTGGCACTGTGTTTTCAGGCTCGAGACATTCAATCAGATCGCGGAAGTCTTTCCCATTGAAATCGCTAACGGGGAGAATATCCCCGGTTATTATTTTAGCCACAAACCACAGTTCATCTGCGCGGCGGCTCACTCGCTGGCGAGATCACACGGTGAAACGCTGCTGTGATCGGACGAAGGCATTGTGTGTTTCTAAGGTGATTTAACGTCATAGTCTTAGACGAGCGTTTAACTTATGCTGCATATTTTGCACTGCATTGTTTTTTATCAATAGTTTGAAAAAATGGTCCCACACCGGACTCTTATATGTGAAGCTGACACTTCATGGAGAAGTGACACTGCTGCAGCGCGCTCACGACCAGACGTGAACTCACATACACGGTGAAATCTCCCATTAAAAAAACGGCATAACCCACTGATTTTCGGATTTCTATTCTATTTTTAAAGTCAACTTGAGCGAAAGTGGAAAACCGGTCATTGGGTCGACACATTCACATCCCTAATGCATATAGAGAAAGTAATAAAAACAGCCTACCACACCACAAAGAATGATCAGACCTTCATCTCTTATTTATTTTTATGTTTGAACATGACTTCTGCAGGTGAACTATTCATTAAACTGCCCAAATTCAAGAATAAAAACAACCATCAAACTACTGGACTTTAAAATACTGGCCGACTCTTTCAACATACTTTCAGTTGTAGGCTTCTAATTCAATATGTTTGCCTGGTTTTATATTATGTGTATGAGCAATATCAACATTTCATATAATTAACTAAAAGAAAAATAACCAAATCTAAAGGGAATATCTATACTGTTACAGTATAGATATTCCCTTTAGATCTGGTTATCTTTCTTTATTTTTCTAATACAGGTATTATAATTATTGACACTAAATTATGAAGAAAAAAAAAATGTGTGCAGGGCCAGTGAAAATATACAAGGGGCCAGTAAAACTCGGATCCACTGGCCCAGCGGGCCAGTAGGAAAAAAAAGTTATGTTGAACCCTGCCCTTTGAAAACATGTGTTTTTTAACATATTTAGACATATGGATATTTAATATACATTTTTTTTTAAACTGAGAAATTCCAGGAATATGCATTTGTGTTGATATATTTTGTTTAATCAGTAAAACAATGTTATTTTTTTGCTGTTTACCTGCAATTAGATCACTTTCTTTTCCAGAGATTAATAAAAAACAAGATTAGACATCGATATGGGAACATTTCTTAATGAATTACTGAATATTCAATGGGGTGTCCTAATTTTTTCACATGACTGTATATTTTAAAAAGCCACCCCAAAACAGAAGAAACCTTGTATACTTATATTCATCATGATCAACAGTTAAATATACTATTTGCATTTTTTCCTCTCTATGTTTTCCTTGATTTTTTTTTAAGAATCCTCAAGGAGGAAATAGGACGTTACTAATAACTGGACTGCCGCCGTTTCACGATGGGTGCTACACAGAGGCCGACCTTGTCGCACTGCTCGAGCCATTTGGGTTTCATTATCGTTCACTTCACCATATCTACATCGTTCCTCAGGCGTGCATGGTAGGCACCATGATATAATTCTGAATTGACCAGGTTTATGAATCCCACATCACATATCTGCTTTTTTCAATTTTCATGTAAAATATATTCACAAAATCACCCCTAGAATAAATACTTCCAGCAAGTAAATAAAGATATTAATATGTTTATTGTCTTCCTCTCAGGCTTTCATCGTCATGCCGACATTCAATATTATGAACGACATGCTGAAAGTGTCCTCAAGTGAGGGCATTTTCTTCAAAGGGTCTAAACTCTGCGTCCGTGCAGTAGGATCTATATTTCCAATGACTTCGGTAAGCACCTACGCAACATGTACTTATTATGGATAGATTTGACTAGATCCGTCCCCCACACATAGCAAAATATTGTTCTGTTTCTGCTGCCAAGAGACACTGATCTGTATAATTTAAAGGTACACTGTGTAACATTGTAAGTCATTTATTAGCTAAAATCAATATCCTCATTCATAGATATGTCCTCATTGGTGTAAAATCACCTCTGCCAATAATCTGAATGATCCTCCTGAGCGGAGAATTACAAATATTAATATTACATTTTGTCCATTGAGAGGGTTAGTCTTATGGAGGCATCCATGTTGGACGCGTCATAATTGGAATGTCATCAGTTCTACAGAAGCACAGAATGGAACAGTTGGCCACACTGTGTCCATCAGAACTTCTAGCTGGAATGTTTTTGAATGACTCTCAGTTGCTTCTCTGAACGGGAGCCATAGAGACAAACTGTTGTGATCTAGAATTGTACCACTTGTCCCTTTTAAACTATGTTTGGGTCTACTGGTGTTGAGGGCAATAGGATAAAGAATAAGTAGGGGAAACTGGAGTGAATTGATGTTATTTAATTAGGGGGCCAAGCCCGAGTAGGGCTGGGACCGCGTTTTGCAGAGCAACGCGGTTCCCAAGCCCTGCGGGGCAGGGAACCCTATTGTTCTTGTAGGGATTATTATTATTCTTTTTCTTCTCCGCGTAAAAGTGGTGCTGCAGCCCAAACCGTAAAGGGTTGGGACATGCCACTTGCAGGGCTTATCCAGGTCCGTGCCTGGTACGCAGACAAACAAATTCAGACATGCCGACCACTAGGTGGCGCTACAACAAAGGAAAAGGTGTTTTGGGCTATAACTTCCGCACCGAAAGTCCGACAGTCAAAAACTTCACATCCAAAGATGCCCACGAGTCAGCTGCATCTTTTGAGATAGGCCACGCCCATTTGCGTATATATAAATGTTTTGCTACATCGCAAAAACTGTGTCGGTCATCAAAACATACTCCTCCTACAGTTTTTGCCCGATTTGGACGAAACCAAAAGCATTATGCTCTACTGACTCCCACGAGCAAGAGTTGGTCAATTAGTTTTTCTACGACCATCGGGAGACCAAACGGTAGCGCTTTAAAAATGTGCGAAAATCTGTAAAAAAAAAAAAAAAAGAGGGATTTTCTTGAAACTCAAGGGAGACTATCATGGGGCATACTTGAGTCTATCGAAAAAATATGGGCAAGAAATTCCTTTGTGGGCCGGACTTATTAAAAAAAAGAGTTTTTCAATTTTTTTGCCTGTTTTCGCCATTTCCTAAGTCTTTCGGCGGGAAAATGGGAAAATTCAAAAAAGTGTCTTTACAATGGAGAGGTTGACAATTTGATTTTGCTATAACTCCCCAACCAAACATCGCACATTCAAAAACTTGACATCCACTTCTTCGGTACATTGAGCCGCGTCTTTCTACCCAACGTAAATTTGCAAATGTCATCCATAGGGGGCGCCAAAAAGCAAAGAAAACGCGTTTGGGGCTATAACTTCCACACCGAACATCCCACAGTCAAACACTTTATATCCACAGATGCCCACAAGTCAGCTGCATCTTTTGAGATAGGCCACGCCCATTTGCATATGGGATTTTCTTTCGCTACATTGCAAAAACTGTGTCAGTCACCAAAACACACTCCTCCTACAGTTTTTCTCCGATTTGGACGAAACCAAAAGCATTATGCTCTACTGACTCCCACGAGCAAATGTTGTGTAAAGAATTTTTCTACGACCATCGGAAGACCAAACGGTAGCGCTTTAAAGATTTGCACATAGCTACATTTTACCAAACTGCTCCTAAATCCAAAACGATTTATCCTATTAACACCAAACTTCACACATGTGTTTGTCCTATGGTTCTCAGGCTGGTTCTACTTTTTCCTTAAATTGCTCCAAAAGGGGGAGCCAAAAACACACTTGAGCATCTTTCTCTGCCATTACTTTTGTCTTTTGGTCTATAACTCCCAAACCAAACATCCCACATTCAAAAACTTTACATCCCCGGATTCCGTGAAGCGAGGGGCCGGCGCCGCGGACGACGACGCCCGATCCCGAGTCGCGTGGGAGGCTTGGCCCCCGTTCACAACTGCTTGCAGTTCTAGTTTAAGTTGTAATCTGATCTGGATTTAAAACTTGTTTTCAGTTCACC
The DNA here is from genome assembly GCF_949987685.1 of Ammodytes marinus. NCBI lineage: Eukaryota > Metazoa > Chordata > Actinopteri > Uranoscopiformes > Ammodytidae > Ammodytes > Ammodytes marinus. The sequence goes on from NC_137227.1 coordinate 18,899,994, forward strand.
CAATTTTAAATATTTAAAATGTAGAAAATAAAGCTATGAAATAGGCCATTTATAGTCACATGTTTACAAAATATGCCATAAGTGTATTGATTAGAGCTGCAACGATTAATCGACGAATCGATTATTAATCGATTACTAAAATAATCGCCAACTATTTTGATAATCGATTAATCGTTTTGAATACATTTTTAATAAAAAATGTCCAAATTCCCTGATTTCAGCTTCTCAAATGTGAATATTTTCTGGTTTCTTTAATCCTATTATGACAGTAAACTGAAATACCTGTGTGTTTTGGACATAACAATACATTTGAGGACGTCAACATGGGCTTTGGAAAATGTATCAAGATTTTTCACCATGTTCTGACATTTTACGGACCAAAACACTAGTCGATTAATAATCGATTAATCGAGAAAATAATCGACAGATTAATCGATTATCAAAATAATCGTTAGCAGCCCTAGTATTGATATAAGTTGAGCATGGTGCGGAGTGGAAAAGTATATTTGCAATCTAACACTGGCTTCTCTGATGTTTCTGTTTTAGTTTGGGTTTTACAAATCACTGATGAAGCTGATTGATTATGTAAGTACAATTAAGGCTAAGTTTACCTAATTGAACTGTCCCCACCCCCCAATTAAAAATTTACTTTTAAAGAGAGTTGTTTATATACAGTGCTGCTTGAAAGTATGTGAACCCCTTGAGTCGTTTGGAATTTTATTGAGTTTAACCATTATTAATTCATTTTTATTTTACCAGTTTTTTATATGAAATAACAGATGTCTGTTTATCAATTCTACATTTTTCTTTTCCAGAAATCAATTGTTAAAAAAAATAAATCAAATTATTTGCTAACTTTTATGTATGTGTATGTGAAGAAGTTTGTGAACCCTGAGATGAATTGCTTAAATCGAGCAGGTAAACAAAATCAGGTGGGCCAAATTGAGTGAAGAAATGGACCAATGTAATGAGAGATCTTTAGGGAAGAAATTGGGCGGCACTAGATAAAACAGAGATAAAACCAGGTCAGTTGGGCCCACCAAAGTGAACCCATATAGGCCAGACATGCCAAGAGGAAAGAAAATCTCAGAGGACCTCAGGAATAAAGTTGTGATGTTGCACATTTGTCTGGGGACAGCTATAAATTAATTTAAAAAAAGTTTACACTAGATAAAATTCCAAAATGCTCAAGGGGTTCACATACTTTTAAGCAGCACTGTAAATGTAAAACAACCCCTCTGGTCTGATTAAAAATAGAGGTTTCATTTTACGTTCATTCCTGGCTTTGTCTGTAAGAACAATGATATTCACTTAAATTTTAAAATGGCTAAATGAATTAATTGCAACAATGCATTGCTGTCCCTTGTGTGTCTTTGTCATCTTAACATTTTTTGTTTTGTTTCTTCACTTCCTGTTTTCCTGATGTAGCCTGTGTATAATGATGGAAACACCACAGTCTTTATCAATAACATTTCACCAAGTGAGGCCAAGGACCTCAGAGAAACTCTGAGAAAAATCTGTCCTGTCAGGATCTTCCTGCCTCTCCTCAACAAGGTATTGACAAACATATAGAAGTACGCCTAAATACGGGGCTTTAAAAACACTTCCTTATAGTATAACCTGCTACGTATGTGTGCTTGTCTGTTTTAGATATTTGTAGAATTAGAGGATTTTCACGCGGCTGATCGAATGGGAGTTTGGTACAGTCTCCTGAAACAAGCCCCTGGCCACGAAGTCCACAGAATCGGAACTGAACCCTCTACAGCATTAGGTAAGTTTGTTAAAGAAAATTAAAATAATGTACACACAGAATGTTGATTTAGTTGATGCAAATAAAAGGGTTTGATTTGTAGCTCAGTCAGTGCGTTTACATGAACTTTTTGATCAAAATTATCATTCAGTCTTATTGTATCACTGTTGTTCAGTTTTGATACCAATGCCGAGGTATGATGTGGTCAAAAATGTGCTGACAAAAGAATAGTCACTCATAGCTTATGCTTTAATCGCATTCTCCCAGGAGAGGGATCTCAATGGGCAGGCCACAGTACTGTCTCCGCTGTCACTTTGGTTGTAAACAACATTGTTACAGCATTACACAAAAAAAGCACTTTACAGTACTTTTTATTGATCTTTCAAAGGCCTTTGACAAGTTGATCACCATTTGCTCTTACAGAAGCTGCATGACATTGGTTTTGATCATTCTGCATGTAGCTGGTTTAGGGATTATCTGTTTGATAGGCACTGTCAGTGACTGAGTTTTCAACGGTTACAAACGGTGTCCCACAGGGCTCAATTTTGGGTCCAGTTCCTTTAAAAATGTATATAAATAACATTGTTTCATCGCTAAAACTGTCACGTCTATCTGTACGCTGACGACACGGTACTGTATTGCATTTCTGGTTTCGGTGGCCCAATCTATTCAGAACCCACAGAGTTATTTAAACACCCTGTGTTTTTATATGCAAAGGTTGTGTGGTTCTCTATTAAAGATAGACGTGACACACATTGGCACATTTTATTTTATAAAGCCTTAACCAGGAAGCTTCCGCATTATTTAACAGAGATGCTGCAAATTTCAGAAGGGCTTTATCAGACCCGCTGCACTGACATACTTATGCTTTATATTCCCGGTCTGAGCTTGGAAAGACAGCTTTTAGCTTCAGTGCCCCTGACTCCTAGAACAATTTACAGCAACAAATTAAAGTGAATACCATCATATACTTTAACCAATTAAAACAAACTATCTTAAGAAGCGGCCACACTACACGCGTTACACACGTACAGACGCGTATAAAATCGTCAATTTTTCCATAGGGAACCATTGGTTTGCGCGCGTAGATGGCGCGTAGATGCTGCTGTAGCTGTGTTTGTTATAGCTGCCTTGCTGTTTGTATGAATTTTCCGAGCGGCGTGAATATGCAATGCTGTTTTAATGCTAGGCTATTTGTGCTGTTCAGTTGCTGTTTATTTATCTTTTGGCACAGTTGTTGGCCGTGTTGTTGTTGTTTTTTATCTAATTTTTTCCCTATAGTCCCTCCCTGACACGCTCTACACCAACAACGTTGTGCCAAAGTGAATGGACAGTCCCAACAGCCAATAAGAACAGAGAAGCGGAGTCTCATTCTGATTGGTCAAAGTGTACACCTCATGTTAACTTTGACCAATCAGAAATCACATACCCCAGCTTTAAGCAGTTTAATTTTAATTCCAGACATTCTAAATCTCTGTCTAAATGTTTATTGTTTCTCTTTATCAGTTGTATATTTGATGTATTTGCATTTGTTTAAGGGTTAAATTAAAAATGAAATCTGTAATTTAGTCTGCGTATGTGAATATTCTCTCTTTGTGTCTTTCTGAAGGTGAGAGGCAAATGTAATCAAATGTATTGAAATTAGGGGTGTAACGGTACACTAAAGTCACGGTTCGGTACGTACCTCGGTTTTGAAGTCACGGTACGGTACAGTACGGTACGGTTCATAGTTAAGGGAGAATGAACAGCTTTAGCTGTCAGTAACTAGCTGACAGTATGTAACATACAAATAAAATGCATAACAAATATAAAAATACTGCTGCAATTCTCCAATAAATAAAATACTTATTAAATACTAGTGTAGGTGCAGTAACTAAAATGGCAATGAAAAAATATACAGTAGGCTATTAATGGGCCTTTTTGACTTTAAAAAAAGAAAATATTGATGCAGCTCTCTTAACCCATTGATGACTATTGCAATCTAGGATGCATGTCCTTAATGCCTGAGGGTTTTCTGAAAAAATAGTACGAATTGTCAAGTCTACCAAAACCTTAATATCTAAGCCTGCGTAGCACATAGAAACATGAAATAAAATACATTTAAAAGTTAAGGTTCACAGGTTTCATTTAAACATGCTCCCTTAGCGCTTACAGACCAACAAATTTTTCTAAAAATCGTCAAAATTAGATGGGGGAGAAAATAAATAAATAATATAAAATATTTAAAAATAATGTGCTAAATGAGGTTATAATCCTGCTTCCTTTTAGCATGGATAGTAGTGACTGAGTGTGCAGTGGAGGGATAAAGATAGACAGATATAGGAAGGAGAAGATCGCTTTATTTTATCATTTAGTTCAGTTATCACTGGCACCATAAATCCGACTTCCCAGTAGGCTACAACTGGAACGCAGACTGTCGTGCTGCTGTCGGGAGCCGATCAGCTGGTCCAAACGGCTGTATACCACGGAGATGAAAATGAAACTGAAACTTAACTATCGCCTGGCTGGGCTGAATTTGAGTTGGAGCAGCAAAATATAGCCTAAATTCATAAATATTGTTAATAAATAGATGCAATGTGTTGTGTGATTTTCGTCAGTAGCCTATAGTAGACCTAGATGCTGCGCTCCGAACGCCACAAACTGTTCTGTAATAGGCCTACACTATCGCCCCGTATTTTTTTTATTATTATTTATTTATTTGTTTTTAATTTTTTTGATTGGCGTGATTTTCGGCAAACCACACAACTTTTGGGTGGTCAAGTGGTCTTAAAAAAACAACAAAACCCACCTCACCAGTGACGGTGCACTCTATGTTGTGCACGCCATGAAAATTAGATAAAGTAACAATACTGCGTTACACAGCATCAGGCAGGAGATACAATGTGGCATAATTTTTTCTTCACAGTAACGGTGATAGTAACACCTGGATGTTGCCTTCTAAAATGCGCATGCATGTTCGACGTGTTGCCGCATAGGCGATCGCAGTGAAACAATGCCCCTTCTGCCGACATTGTTCCAAACGTCTATCACTGTTTTCATAATTCACCTGGAATCTTAAATTATCTCTCAAACGGGATTTGAATAACAGGGGGACGCCTCCAAGCTCCGGTTTCCTGTTGACTTTCGTCATGCAGTTCGCTCTCTGTTCGATAGCACTGTATAACATTCTTTATTTGCACTACTGATAGACTGTAAACGAGGGGGGAACGCTGCTACAACTGCTAGTAGGGATGCAAACGGAACACTAGAGCGGAGATCTGTTTATCTCTTGCTCTGACCGCAGCTGGGAGGGACTGCTGCGTGAAAACTCGGCCGCCTGTCAGTGCTCTGGGACGGGGGGAGTGGCCGCGGAGTCACCTGCTGCTCGTTTAGAAGTTAAGAGCGATACATGCTTTAGCCACAGCCAGGGTCTCCAAAAGTCACCAATAACACCAGAAGAAGCGGCTAGATTGGTCGCTGGTCGCTTTTTTTGAAAAAAGAGTCGCCAGAGGGGTCTGAAAAGTCGCTAAATATAGCGACAAAGTTGCTAAGTTAGCAACACTGCCTGACCCTCATGCTCACCATGGAGATAAGAGACTCTCATTCGCTGGCTGCTACTGCGCACGTGCGAGCCGAGCCGGAGGCTAAATGGTCCGGGGGGAACTCAGACGACAAGTTTTAAGTTCCACACAGCAAAACAAGCCTGTACATTCGCCATATAACGCTATGTACGCCACGAACGGACCGCGGTCCACCTCTGTAACACCAAATACGTGCCTGTACCGTCACGGTACGGTACAAATACATGTACCGTTACACCCCTAATTGAAATGTACACTGGTTTTTGGTATGTGCAGCACCAAGACCCTCTGGGCACTTCAGCCCACCAAATAAAGGTGTTCCCATGGGTAGCCTTTCACCATTTTGGATCCCTTTGAAAAGGAGCCCCTTCCTTTTCCCAACTGTGGCTCCTTGGTTCAATGTCCCAGGTAAGAGAGACAGTTGTTAAAGTCTCACATTACCAAGTTTGATAAAGTATTGCCAAATATATCACATAAACATATTCAGTGATGTAACTGTTTTTTACATGTTACATTTTTAATTGCAAGATTACCTGACAGTCAGAAGAGAAGTAGACTTTTTGGTAAGCCCTTTTACATAGCTTCACCCAATACATCTTGTTTTATATATCATATTCCAAACCTACTAATTGAATAAGCATCATTAAATAAATTAAACTTTTGGTTTTGAACATTATGTCTTCTAGAATGCCAGTAATCATGGTTCCAAGTACTCCACAATCATGTTGACCGGTCTGCGAGAAAAAGACGCCTATAAGCACGAGGATGTGGTCAACCTGGTCCGGGGTTATGTCCCACAACAGTACCTTCCCTTCTTGGACGACAACGTGATAGTCCTACCGTTGCAGAAAAGGGTAAGGAGTAGAAACCTCAGACTTCTACAGGCACACAAATTAAAAATTATTTTAATGGAGATGTTTTCTGTGCATATTTAATATATTTTACGTTATCGATAACGTGAATATGTCCATTTGCGATGCATCACAAGGGCGGGAGATTTTATGTACGATCTACAAACGGGATGCGATTGATGCGCCTGATAAACATTTTCAATGAGATGCAAGTGGGCAGATAGGTAATGGAAAAAATAATCATGAGTTGCAGCCTTAGATATTCTCCCTTTCCTCTCTTTACCTCCAGGCCTTTGTGTTCTTCCCCAATTGGACTACGTGCTGTAACTTTGTCAAAGGTTTCCTCAGAAATCCAAATTTCAAAGGCCAAAAGCTCTGTGTTCACATCGTGTTGGAACAAATGAATCCAGGATCTGATAAGGTATGGACACTGGGTTCACTCTGGGCTGTTAAAAAAAAAATATATATATATAATTGGTTTTGACTGCATTTAGGGCGATAAGTGACTTGTAATCTTTTTGCAGATGATGATGTACATGAATCTGATGAGGTGGAGCAATGCTGTAAGTACATTTTAATCAATTAAAAGCTCCTCATCTCTGAATCTTTGGTCCTTAAAAACAATACTTTTTTGTTCTTCAGGGAGTTCCTGACCTGAAGGACCTTGAGGACCGGTTGCTCTGCGTGAATACGACGGCGACGTCTTTGGCGATCATCAAGACGGTCATGGAAGTGGTCGGGTCAATCGCGACCTTTGTCAACGTACTGCCGCTGGCCAATTGGGTACAAGAACACAAACACCTGAACTTTTCACATTTAAGTGTTAAGAGAACAACACCAAAGCCAATGGAGTCCTGGGGCCTAATTTATAAAACTTTGGTATTAACGTCAAAGGGTGGCGTACTGAAATATGTTTGTATTTATAAAACAGTGCAAACTGACATCATAATCATCTCGAAATGTGGTGCAGCCTTTGTAGACTTCATACAACGCACATAGCACACAACGGCCCCACATTAATAATAATTTAAAGTGACTGCTTGATTGTAATTGAAGTAGATCTCACACAGTTTGAAGTTGAAAATCCAGTTTGAGAGGTGGCGACGAGAAACATGTAGTTTGATGACATCATCCTTGCATTCAATGCCAAATCAAAGTTAGAGCTGTGGTTTTAATTAAACAAGGGAAACTGACAAAAAGTTGTCTTTTAAAGTTCAACGCAGAAATAGTCTTTGTACATAAGGATCGATAACAATCGGTCAGAGACTAGAGAGGAAGCGGTTACCAGGGCTTCAACCATCTTTTTACATCAGGACGAGATACAATTTTAGCAGCTAGAACAGAAACATTCAAGCATGTGCCGTACTCCGTCTTCTGTGGGTATCCCACCTTTATAAATGAGGCCCCTGATTTACTTTTGTGAGAAAATCGTAAACCTAAACTAGAACTTCTGGACAATAACTAAATGTTCAGCGCTGGAGGTAGTCTTGCAACCCTTACGTTGTCAGGTTAACCAGAATTTTACTGTTGAATATCATAATTTATTTTTAGAATCTTAAACTTTTTCTTAAATATTCTAATGTCTTGCTGCTGGCCTCATCCTGTCCGTTGCTTTTGTCTTGATACGTTTTACATCTTGTCTTCTTCGTCTTTTCTCTTTTTCCATGACTGTCTGTTTTCTTCAGATATACATTGAGATGGCGGACCCCAGCGGTGTAACACATGTGTTGGAGAACTACGAAGGTGTCGTAGATAACTACACGGACAATAAAAGATTCAGATGCTGGTATGCATGTCTTCTTTTATAAGTTACAGTTTGAAATTGGGGTGAATTACTTTCACAATAACTCAAATCTGCTTTTTATCCCTTACTGTTGCACTGATACTGACAAACTCCTTTTTCTCTCCCCAGGAGAGTTAGTCATCTTGTGAGGTAAGTAAATCACATTTTAGGTTATTCTTGTCAGGTTAAGAGAAAGACATAACATGTTTTATAACCAGCGCACCATTGTGATGACTGGTATGACCCAAGGGCCAATGTTTAGGTGTATACAAGTCGTAGGCGGCGGCAGATAGAGGAGATGATAGACCAAAGGCTCAGTTAGTTTTGGGTTTACTTGACTGAAGTATGAAGTGAGGACCATGTATTGTACGTGACGGACATTGACTGCAACAGGCGACATGAGTAAGGAGGTGATCGGCCAAAAAGGATCTTTTAACTGAAGGTGATCCAATGAATCTCATAACTAGGGCCTGTTGACTAGTGAATCAACGTTGCAGTAGTGTGTGCTGAAGGGGGCATTTGTGGCAAACCGAATAGAGAAGTGGTAAAGTGTGTCATGTTTTGATGGACTGCTATTGCAAGCAACCCTGTATGTTGTCTCGCCATAATCCAGCATCGGTAAAATGGGCGTTTGAATAAGGGTGAGTTTGGCAGAATTGGTTCTAAGGCAATCGTATTAATGCTTATGGAGAATAGTGTTGGACCATTGTGTGAGAACCCTGCTTTCATTTGACAATCATTTTCTGTTTTAGTTTGAAGGACCTAAATCAGCATCTGCAAGACAAAACCAAGACCCAAGATGTGACACTTCACACCCAGCCGGCTCTTAAAATATATGCGACACGATCGAAGAAAAAGTTGAAAACAACATTTCATTCCCAGCCGGCTCCTAATGAACTCCTGGGTCCCAATCTGTCCCTGGTCTTGGGACAAAATGCAGATGTACAGGATCTAAGTGATAAAATGGAGTCACAAACTGTTTTGAGCTCAGGGAACACAATGCAGGTTGAGGACACATTTACAGATGACAGTTTACCTCCAGACGCCTATCTTTTTGATGAGCCAGATTTCAACATGGATGACTTTGTCACTCTTGATGAAGTTGGTGATGACCAGAGAGACAAACGCCCCGATCCTCAAAGCTCGTCCTCTTCTAAGCAGAACTCCAGGTCAAGAACAAGGAGTTCACATAGTTCATCTTCTGCTAAACGGACCTCAGTCTCTTCCTCATCCAAGTCGACTAAAGACTCACAATCTTCACACTCGACCACTAAATCGCCATCCAAACCCCGGTCCTCTGCCAGTGTCAGTAAGTCCTCCTCTTCTTCTCGACGTTCAACCGAAACCCCTTTCTCCCTTGATCAAAAAACGCAACCGAGCAAGTATAAATCTCCATCCAAAACATCAAATACTGCATCCTCCAGCTGTAAGACCCGCTTGTCCTCCACTGCAGGTAAAATGGAAAAGGTAACTGATGAGGCATTAATAGAGACTCATCTGGAGCACAAAGTGTCTGCAGAGGGCTTTACTTCAAAATCTGTTAGGTCAGAGACGGATATAGAAACAACAGAGCTGCATCTACCACCTCATGGACATGGATTAGAGTTGAGCCAAGCCCAGAGTGAGGAGAAAGGCCAACAGAAACGAAAAGCAGATAATGTTGAAAAACAAACACAGCTGGAGGAGGATAAGTTTGAAAATGACCAAATCCTCGATTCACTCGGTAATCAAACAGATGAACAAATGGATGATATGGACCAAGATGGTGTCTCCAAAACCCAGCTGACCGGATCTGAGGAAGGTAAGACTTTGCTTGAGGAAGACTACCAAGTCTTGGATAGTGTCGACAATGAAGGCGCAGCTCAACCAGAGGATTTCAGTGGAATGGAAATAGCTGGTCCTTTCCAAGTGCTAGATAGTGTAACCAAAGAGCAAACAGCTAAAGGTGATAAGGACGGTCACCTGGTCCAGGAGGATGGTTCCACAGTTCAGAAACTCTCTGAAGAAGATGCTCATCTAGTAGTCTGTAATTCTGATGATGCAATTAAAGGATTGTTAAGTCAAGGCCAGGAGGCAAATAATGAAGATAATATCCAAGTGCAACCTCCAAGGGACAAGGGAGATGGGATGAAGATTAGAAATATGGAGGATGAGGTCAAAGGCAACAAGATTTCAGTTGAATCCTGTAAAGCCATCAAAAATTTAGAAAATCCTGATAGCCGAATCCCAAAAGAAGATCAACCTCTTCAAGAACCTGAAAACAAGGACACTTTTATCGACCCTGACATAGCTGTAACTAAGCACGACACAGATGAGATATTGGATTCAATTATTAAGACTGCAACAGAAGATGACAGCCAGAAACATGAAACCTCCAGTGGGCACATACCTAAAGAAGACATTCGGCCAATAGAGGCAAAGGAAGACCTACATCGGGTAGCTGATTCTGTGGAAGATCAGTCAACAACTCTAGAGACAGGATCAGCGATTGACAAAAAGGAAAACAGGTCCAAGAGAGGGGACAAGACTGTTGGAAAATATATCACACCGTCAGAAACAGCCTCTCTATCCAAAAGTGAAGAGGAGGAATCCCCAAAGGAACAGGTCAGGACAGTTAAAAAATATCCGACACGATCAAAGATCGACATCTCTGCAAAAGTTTCTAAAAAAGAAGGGGTCATTGTGGAAATGGTAAATGATATCGTAGATTCTGTTGACAAACATGTTGAAGAGGCAACGACCACAGAAAAGTCTGGAAGAAGGAGGAGTGCAAGAGGAAAGAAAGATGATAAAATGACATTGAATCTCCTAGAATCATCTAAGAACCCGGAGACATTCAAGATTTTAGACTCTGTGGAGGACGAGACTGCTGAAGATAAACCGTCCGTCTCAACAAGATCTACTAGAGCTAAAAGCGAAAGAACAACGAAGAAAGATGAAATAATCGACTCTGTTGAAGACACCGTTGTTCAGGATGATCAGTCTGCTAAAATGGCGAAAAGAAGAAAGGGAAAACCAAAGAAAGAGTTGGAAACAACAAACAAGGAAAGTGTAACATTGCATCAGATTGTAGATTCTCTGGAGGACAATCAAGTACCAGAAGAGGTATCAGCCACAGAGGTTTCTGATGAAGGCAGAGAGAAAGATGCATCTCCAACAAAACAAGAGGCCTCAGCTGAAGAAAAGGACACACCAACCTATGGTACCACAGTTATGGAAGTGTTGGAAAAAACAATTGTCAAGGAGGAAACTCTTCATGAGATAGTGGATGAGAACCCTGCTGCAGAACAGTCTGATGAGCAAAGTACACCCAAAACAGACATTGAGAAAGAGGAGAAATCAACATCTAAGTCCCAGAGTGACACTACCATACTTGAAAAGGAGAGCAAGCTAAAGGAAGAGGATAACCTTGACAACGAAAAGGAAGAACTGAGGAAGAGACGAGCTGCACCAGATCACGAATCAGTGGACTCAATAAACCGAGAGGTACATTTAAACAAACATTTAGAAAACACAAATAAGTTTTACAAATTCATGCTTCAAATGCTTAAGATCTGCTGTCTGTTTTTAGACTCTGGTGACTCTAGATGAAGCCGTCTGTAATGAGGAAGAGAATCCGGACCAAGAGAACGCTGAGAAAACCTTGAGATCTGCTAAACGAAAACATGCTGAGGACACAGGTGTGTTAATGCATATTACAGTATACTACTTCATCATATATATTTGTATTTTGCTCACAAGAAAGCATTTGTGTTCATGTTACTAATTATCACAGGTGGAGGTAGTGTTAAGTCTTCTCTGTGGACATACTCGTGAATTATATTGATGCCAAAAACTACGAAAAAGTGCTTTTGGCATTATAGGTGACCTTTTAAAGTAAAAATGTATCGTCTACTTTAAGTTGATCATTTTGTGAAACTTTACTTTCTCATATACTCACATATTTTTCATATGTTCCTGTTTTAGAGGAAACAATGAACTTTGTGAAGGTAGCTGAGGTGGGAGAGGTTGAAGAGGAGATCAAGGAAGAGTTGACCAGGACAAGAGGCCGACCCAAGAAGAAAACCAGACAGACCCCTGGTAATAAAAACACATTTATATCTTTCAGACAATAATGAAGTATAAAGGAAGACTTCTCTATGTGGGTGCCTATCTTTAGAGTTTTTCTTCAACTACAAAGACCCTGTAAAGCCAGTGATTGCTTGACGTGGCCAAAAAGGACGAGTGTGTGTACTGTAACAGCGTTTATTAACCTTCTTAATAAAAGTTTAAAAAACTAACAAATCCATTCTATCAACTACAGTGAGAAGATCTGCCAGAGGAAAACAAGTGAGCACGGAAGTAGACAGAGAAGAAGAAAAGGAACCAGCTGTAGCCGATGTAGAACCTCCCACTTCTCTAGATGCCTCGTCACCATTGGTCACAGATCCTTCTGAGTGCCAAGAGGAGATCCAGAAGGCAGAGGTGGAAGCACCGGGCCAAGCCCACATCGACGCTGCCTCTGCTGGACAGGAGCCTGAACCGGAGCGCCCTGAGAACCAGACACTGGAGGAAGGAGAGAAGGAAGAATGTAGCAGGGCGGACAGTAAAGGTACAGCAACCTCGCTATACAAACCTTTTGGACAGGAGCCTGAACCGGAGCGCCCTGAGAACCAGACACTGGAGGAAGGAGAGAAGGAAGAATGTAGCAGGGCGGACAGTAAAGGTACAGCAACCTCGCTATACAAACCTTTTGGAATGACAAAGGGAATGTTCCTGAGAATTCTCTCAAGTGGATTAAAGTGTCAATTCTGGGATTACATTAAGGGCGGCAAATAGGGCTCATTTTGATTATTGATTAATTCTTACTTCTATTGAAAGTGTAATTCCGTTCTGATTCCCCGAAAAGTAATTTTTGTATCATAGGAAGCAAGAAGAAGAAGCTGGATCTTTCTCCCGATGGTTCAGAGAGCGCCTTGCATGGCAGCTACTGCCATCGGTGTATGAGTCGGTGTGTGAATGGGTGAATGTGATAAGAAATGTAAAGCGCTTTGGGGCTGAGAAAATCAGCTAAAAATCGCTATATAAGTCAAGTCCATTTACCATTTAAATGACTGAGATTTCCTTCCTTCTCTTCCACAGTTCTGAGTAAACTGAGGAGGGAGGCTGTCGGACCGGAAGCTAAGCGATCTCGTTCTCGGTCTCCTTGTGTCACTGCCGACTTTGAATTGCCGCCATTCAAACCAAACAATCCCCTCGGTAACACACACACACACCGCCATTTTAAAAATAGAGATGCAATAATGTTTCGTCACAATTGTACCTACTGTTTCACTGTCGCCCTCTACAGGTCAGGAGTTTGTCGTTCCCAAATCAGGATATTTCTGTTATCTCTGCTCTGTGTTCTACGTGAACGAGAGCACAGCCAAAGATCTACACTGCAGCAGCCAGAGACACTACAACAACCTGCAGGTAAAGATAAACACACACACACACACACACACACACACACACACACACACATATTTTTAATATTTGTATTTGTGTTAACAACAAAATACTTTAACAGACCTGCTGATAGATGCAATGGTTTGAAAACAAGCAATGAGGCATATATTCCATATATGGATAGAGGACCCAGCGCCTCCTCCAGATGTGCCAAAATCATAGAGAAATAAACAGAATCGAGCCAGACCCTTTCCTTTGGTCTTTGGCACCTTTCAACAGCTGGTCCTTAAGGACCTTTGTAACCAAGGCCTCCTCTGGGATACGGTCAAAAGTGCACCCTTTCTCCAAGATAGTGACCTCTGCTTATTTCCTTCACCACAACCGGAGTGTTCTCACGCACACTCGCACAAAATCAAACACACAAAGAAACACACACTTGCTCTAACACCGTTTGTGCTCTCCTGCTTCCTTTTTTTCAGAAACATTACCAGAAGCCTGAACAGAAGACATCGAAAAGTTCAACAGAAAGATGTCAAAGCTCTTTTTCTGATTGATTCCAGCTTAATGAGCTTGTTTTTGTTTTTGTTAAAAATTAAAAAGATTGAGCTGGACCAATGAAATCTAAATCATCGGCTTTGCTGTTGGCACCTTTTTTATATACATGATATGCACCGGTATCTGCCATAATAAATATTTTTCAATATTAGAATATTTCGCGGAATTGGGATTCAAACCCGCTTCAACTCTACAGTTTGTGTGCCTACATCTGTACAGTTACATTTTTTACAATTCTATTCTGGAGAAGCGTGGAAAACATTTTGAGTTTCATTATGATATCAATAACAATATGCAGAGATGTTGAGCTTCATGAAATGACACATGACCTCTTTTACTCATCAATAAGTAATCACAGTATCTTTTGAAAAGTTTTGTTTTCTCACCCTGTACAAGCGAATGTAGAATATACACCTGTAAATGTGTTTCGATGTTTCTTTTCAATTTATGGACAAAATAAATCCTGGTAAGTGTGAATTTGGCCATGGCTCCTTTGATGATCCTCTTCTACTGCAGTGATTCAATTGCAGGTATTTTTCACAAAACATATAGCACATTTTTGAAGATGGAAGCTTATTGACTAGATAATTTTAGGGGCATTTTAAGATAAGATCAGAAAACTTCCACAGTGTGAGATTGTGTGACGTCAACATATAGATTATTATGAATATTTGTATGAGAAAATGATACTGTTGACCTTTTGAAAATGAAATGTTGATGACATAAACCATGGTCTGTTTTGATGTGTGTAGATGTTGGCTAAGAGTTTGGACTAATTCTCTGAATTATTTATATTTATTTAATTTAGTTTTAGTGTGTAGCCTACTTGTGGAGACATTCAGATTTTTTATGAGGCTTTGGTTTCCAAATATTACCTTATTAAAATATTATCTTCCGTGACAAACGGGTTTGTGCACATGGAAAATAAGGATGGGGTTTAAAAAATATTGTCATAAATATACATATATTTATTTTTTTAAATACTTTATTTCGGATTTTTTCCTTAAGAGAACAGAACAGAAAAGGTGTATACTTATATTTTCAAACAAAATATCTTGAATCTCCTAAAAAAGAAAAGGGTGGCGCGATTATAACAATGTTGTATTTTTTAATATGCGTTGACTGAACATCAGAGGGTTACGAGAAAATTCCTCTCCGTTCCTTCAAAATAAAACTGCATAAATGCACAACATTGAAAATTCAATATAAAATAAAACAATTACGTGTCAGTAACGATCAGAGACGATGATATTGAGCATTTTTATTATTTTTCATATTATAAAGTTGTTTATTAAATATTTTAATTTGAAAACGAAACCGACACGTTTTTACGGCGCTTTTATCCTGAAGGCTGGACTTAACCCGGACGTTTACTCCACCAGTCGATTTCCGGACATCATCGGGATAGCAACTGTTACTAACTCGCCGAAGATCATTTTGAACTGATGAAAGCTACACGATATCAACAAATAACGGAAAGGTATGGAACAAAAAACATGTAGAAAAACCCTATGTGCTTATATTCGCTGATGTATTTGATGTTTGTTAACTGAAAACCGCGTTTAGCGTTCAAACACAAACACGACCGTTAGCTAGCAAGAGCACGCGATACTCGTTGAGCCTTTTTGTGTCGTTAACTGTGTTTTAACGTTGGTAAGTAAACTGTTTGACAGCGACAGTTGAATGTTTTGACCTTGTGTTTTTGTTGTAAAATTATTATCTAATCAACCTTCCAAGTAGAGGTCTGTTTTGCCCCATGCCAGTGGCTCGTATCTAACTAGCAGTTAGACTTTAAACACGATCGTTAGCCTATTGATTTAATGCGGTCCGTTACAGTAAGCCATCAATAAATAGTACTTCGCTGTAGCTGTTGTTCAGGTTGCCTAATAGAAAAGTTGACTTAAATATGTGGTAAGTTAAGAGATGTTCTCTGAAGTTCGTGTCATATTGTATTTATTGTGTTAGCAGGGGCATTGAAATACTCTACTTCCGTGTTACTTAGCAACAGCACGCCAGAAAAATATTCAGGATGTCCCCCAATACAAGCGTGTCAAATGCAGGGTGCCAAAAATGCTCGGATCCTCTAGCCTACTACATCTGGTCACATCTGTCAGTGGGCGAGCCATCTTTTTTGGGGGAGATTTCCTGACCCACACTCCTTCGCATCAGAAGATAAGTCACATCGTCTCGGCCGCTGATTGAGAACCATGGACTACAATGGAAATGCAAGCGAGAGGGTCCAGTCCGAGGCACAATGCTATGATGAAATAGTATTTTCCCAATCGTATGCACATTGCAGGCAAATAAAATGTATTTTTTTAAGGCCAATGGTAGTGTTTAGTACAACAAAAAAAGTATCTGATATGGAACACAGTGTAGGTCTTATGACATTTTGATCTGTAATTGTTCGAAAAGCACAGGTGCTGCTTACAACATTAGCTTTTTTCCTATTCAACTGCCATGTTGAACCAGCAAAACAATATTGGCACCCTGATACTCCATACAGTTTTCACCTCAAGATATACATTGCAGGTGTCTTTCTTAGAGATCCACACTCAAAGGAGGGTGCAACACCTGAATCAAAGCCTCTACATGGATCTTCAAAACCATTTTTTTTTTTTTTTTTTTTTTTTTTTTTTTAATGGTGAGAGGTGACTTACTGATAATGTGTCATTATCTGCCTTTCAAACCATTACTAATCTAACTTGTATTTCATCCTAAAAACCTTTTTTTTATGACGCTACTGTGTTAGCATCACTTTACATTTATTTTTCAACACTGCACTTGCTGCTTTGATGGGGACATCAGATCTCAGACCAGCCATGCAATATGATCGATGAAGTCCAGTTACAGATTACTGATTAAGAATATGCGTCGAATGCCAAAAGTCCACACAGCAATTTGATTCTCCAAGATGAAATATTACCACTCTGGAACGGTATCAACGTGTCAACTATTCCTGAAGATTGCGTTAAATATTTTTGGCCTTTTTTCAGAAAAATCTACCAGGACCTCGAGGTTTGGCAAAAGTTGAGCTGGAATCAAGACTTTTTATTTTATTTCTTTTCACTTGAGCCTCCTGTGTAGCATCTCAGCTGCATTGTACAAATTAAGGATGGGACTGCATATTTTCCTGTAGGGGTGGGGGTGGTTGGTTTTTACAGTGAGTCAACCTGCCAAAATTATGTCAGAGTTCCTTTTGTGTGATTCTTTTGAGTTGTCAGTAGTACAGTCAGTAAGATAATTACTTGACAATACAGTGGCAAGAAATATAACACTTGAATTCAGTGTTCATTGTAGTTTTAATGGTTGTTCTGCACTGTTTGAGATGTGTTGAAGATGTTATACTTTCATCTGGTCAACTTACATAATATCATGAATCAAGTTTTTTTTTTTTTTTTTTTTTTTTTAAATTAAATGACAATTTCATCAAATCATTTTAAGGTCATCTCATCAATATCAAACACCAATTAACCTCCAAACATTGTGATTTAAAGAACTAGAAGTTTAATCGTATTTGATTCAATGACTGCCAGCATTCAGCACCATGTTTTCAGCCTGGTCTGAATCTTCTAGTAAGACAGATGTGACATTCTGAAATGGAAATGCAGTTTTTAAATAAACTAAAGTATTGCACTTTGTCTGTCTACTGGAGCCAGTGTCAACCATCTCCGCCAGACATCAGCATGGAAATTAAATAAATGTGATCTTGTATTTCTCTGAAATGTGCTTTGTTGATTCTGCCTCCTCTGTTCTTTCTTGCTAGTAAGGAACAGAAAGTGAAATAGACTGAAGAATTGTGTCCACAGGAAGCACCAGAGTGGACAACTCGAGAGGACCTTCCAGATGATGGATTTCACCCCACCAAGAAGCCGCTGTCCCACTCAGTAACCCCTTCCTTTGTTTTGTTTTTTAACTTTTCAGCTGTCCATTGTTATAGGAACGTTGCGCCCATCTTCCTGGTACGAGGCCCTAAGCGGCCCCCCTATTTGGAGGGCTCCCAGGGGGCTCACTCCTGATTGGCCAGTGAACGTCTCCTTGCGACAGGCTGAAAAGAAAACCCACACTGCGTTGACGCAACACTTCTGTCCCCCAAATCCCAAAGTACTTTTGTGTACTTTTCTGAAGATCGCAACACTATGTCCTATCCACAATATAACCCCTATGCTTCCTGGAACCAAAGTTCCACCCCAGGGCAGTATGGACTCCCTAATATACAGACCGAGAGGGACCCCCAGAGGGCATCTTCTCATCTTGGACCTGGTCCCAGCTTCAGCTCTCCTGGAACTCCTTCTGCAACATCCGGGGGAATGCTCCCATCGATGACGACTCAGTCGAGCTACAGGCCTGAACAGAGTAGGGCCGTAATGGATCAGGAAATGGAACGGAGCGTCGACATGCAAATTAGCAGAGCCAGAGAGGAGGTGAGGCTGCTCAGCCAACCCATGCATCAACCCACAGACCAGGACACTCGCTTTACTGGATCCCAAAGGGATGACTTTCGATCCTCAGGCACAGCTAGGGTTTCTTACCCACTGCCCTCGACCTCTGCCTCTTCAGGATATAGACAGTCAGGCATTGAAAGTGGCAGTAGCTCCTTGGACTGGTTATCCAACTACAAAAGGCCCACTGCTGATGAGTCCTCTAGATTGTATTCATCATCTGTTTCCTCTAACTATTTAAGCAGTGGTCAAGGTACGTTTAATGCCCCCAGTGAAAGACGACATGATAAACAGTCGATTCCAGGGTTAGGTGATTATGACCACCCAGTGCAAGGCAAACCAACAGCCTCCACAGAGCCCAGTCGACCCAAGTACACCTCCGAATCAGGTGCAAACATCCTTCTGCACTTTGGACTTGAAAAAGATGACTTGGAACATCTTATCGGCTACCCTGAGGACCAGATCACTCCTGCTAACCTGCCATTCATCTTACGCGAAATCCGGATGAAGAAGACCAAGGGATCTACACCTGCAGATCAACCAAAACCCCACCACGAACCCCAACCCACCAGAAGCGCTAGTGGAATGAGCAGTCACAGTTCAACTGCTTCTGGATTGGCGGCGATGCACCATGGAGATAAGTCTTCGGCTCTTCCCCAGGCGAGTAAAGTGATTGACTATGGACATACTGGCAAATATACTGGAGGGTTTGGGCTTGAGGCTGGAAGGACCAGTGGCAGTGGTGGGAGTGGAAGTGTGTCACTGATGGACTCTTTCGATAGCAGCAGACAGAATCTAGATCCACTGCAAAAAAACACAACAGAGGTAAAAAGCATTGAAAAGGCAAGCTCTTTTACCAATGTCAGCTCTTCGTACATTTCAGGACTGAGCTCTTTGGCTCCCCCAAGCAATAATCCGGCCAAACAATTGCAGACCCATCCAAACCAGACTTTCCAAACAATCGGCGGATCTTTCTCTCTGCCAAAGAAAGACACAGACCTCAGAATTCGGAAGACCGAAGCCTCCAAACCCACTAAAGAACCAGAGGCAAATCGTCAGCCTACGTCATCATCACAAAGCCAGCCAATCTCCACTCTGTACCGTGGTGTGCATCCCAACCGACCTGGCCTTGTGGTCTTTGACAGTGGCAGCACGTATCAGAGTAATGATCCAGGGTCCAAAGTTACTGAACAGATGAAAAAGCAGCAGACGCAACCATTGCAGAAGCAGCAGACACAGGCATTACAGCAACAACAAAAGAAGCCAATAGAGCAACAACAACAGCAGAAACAGCCTGTATCCCAGACAGAGAAAGTGATGTGGCCTCCAGGTTTTCCTACGGCAAAATCGGTTCCCCCTCCTCCTCTCATCCCTGGTATCAATGAGGCCTTGCGTGACATACGGCGTCCGTTGATGAGCAGTAGTCTTCAACCCCTCATCGCTCCAGTAGTTCCGCCACAGCCAATCCCGAGTCTGATGACTCGACGGAAAGGGAATTTGGGGAAAGTGATTTTGACAACCGAAAAGCAGCATCCAGCAAAGGTGGCAGTCTCCAGCGGCCTGCCACGTCCAGTCCTGATGCATGACTATGCTGCAGCCTCGCCATGGGTCTTTCCACATACCTGTTCTCTATGTAACACAACTTGTACTGATATTAAGGTGAGTGGAAGACTACTATGTTCTCTCTCTTCTTTTGTCAATGAAATGGTCCATCGTTTATTTCAATATCTAAAGTTCTTGATTGTTGGATATCAATTTAAATTGTCCCATTTGTTTTTACTTAATTGGGAATTGCTGAAGAGTAGATTTTCTTGTGTGAAATATTTTCAATATTATTTGAAAAATAAAATGTTTTCATGGATCATAAATAACTATGAAGTGTTTGAAAGAAGCCTAATTAGCTGTTTATCATTTTGAAGAAAAAAAATATGTTTAACGTCGACCTTTTGGAGCAATTGTTCATTACATGATTCCAATGTGCTCAAAATATATTTAGTTTTTTATGCCAAAATGTTACAAGGATGCAAGTCGTAGCTTTCTGTTTATCTTTATTTGACAGTGTTGATGTCTGATTTGCATATGATCCGATACAAATGAAGATCAAGTCATTGGTTTCTAACAGCCATTCCCAGATCTTCACTCACTTATAGGATTTCTGAGGTAGTCATTGAACACGGACAAATGGCTTATTAG
This sequence comes from Ammodytes marinus, assembly GCF_949987685.1. Taxonomy (NCBI): domain Eukaryota; kingdom Metazoa; phylum Chordata; class Actinopteri; order Uranoscopiformes; family Ammodytidae; genus Ammodytes; species Ammodytes marinus. The sequence goes on from NC_137227.1 coordinate 18,920,555, forward strand.
ATGTCATTAGGAAGAATCTGAACAACTAGTGCATCAAAGGATTATCACAGATGTCTGTTTTCCTTTTCTTTCATGGCTCTTGTCCCACAGTATTCAGTTAGATTTTTTGTAAACCATTTTTTATGGAATGTTTAGTTTAAATTCCCCTCCGCCCCATTGAAGCAGTTACTTTACTTTGTTGCTGTACACATTTACATATCTAGGAATTAATTTTATCGAAGTGCTGGCTTTTATTTCAGATCCGTACCTACCAGGTTTTTTTATTTTACTTTTTGTATACATGAGTATTTTTGTGGCCTTAAAAGAAATACCAATGATTATTTTAAATGCAATGAACCAGAAGCCACCAGCATCCATCAAACTTCATGAACCAGGAATCAGCTGATTTTCCTCCTTTGGGACACCGCATTTGCTGTTTTGGCTTATTGAAAATAGACAAGCAGCACAATCCTCTCCTGGTGGTCCACATCCTCGATGCCTCTACTCCAGATGTCCTGATCCATACTTGATGTTGACCTCGGCTGAGATGACCTTCACCAAACCTCTGGAAACCACGCATGACCAAAGAATCAGACGTCTCACAATCAAGATCCTAAAAGAAGAACTTTTCATTTTGTTTTTTATTGGTATCAATGTATTTGTTATATCATGATACAGACTTGTTGCCCTGAACTCAAGATGACTAAAGTTATCTGTAACTTTTTTCTTTTTTAATGCTGTAATGTTGAATAAAAGATGTTCTGTCTGCCAATCACAAAAATGGCATTTGAGAGGAAGCTGATGCCAGTTAGAAGATAATGAGATGTAACTAAATGCTGTGTGTCTGTTGTTCTAAAAAATAGGATTGGATCTCCCACCAGAACACTAGCCTTCACCTTGAGAACTGCAGACTCCTCCGAACACAGTCAGTAGTCTTTCTTTTTACTCTTCCCATATACATCTCTTGTTATGCTTCATTTTGCTTTTGCCTCTGCTGCATAGTGACAACACCAACAAACCTCTTTGCTAAGTGTCCCTAAAGCATGTCACCTTCCCTAAGTATTTAAAACATTTATCTTGAAGGTTCTTTCCTGAACCCACATTTTAAAGAGGCCAGTGAAACTTATGCCAGGGTCTATCAATTATTTTATGAATGGATTCTTCAAAACACCTTGTTATGGTATTTCTAAAGTGTACACAACCCATACAATTCTTCAATTTCAGCTGAATTCCGAAGCATCACTTATACAACTAATTTATGACCACGTACCTCTACGAAGAAACCTTTTGGCTGTTGTTGTCAATATTTATGACTCTTTGCTTATTATAATTGGTCTGTTTGTTTTTTGTATTATTTTACCCCACAGATACCCAAACTGGGATGGTGAGATCAAGCCCAGGTAAATGTCTTAATCGGTTTTAGACACTATGCAACTTAATTTATATATAACTCATTCTGTTTCATGGGCCACCCTGAAACTGTTCATCAAATGACAACTTATGTAAGAAGTTTCAGCCAATTCTAAAATTGGTTCGGGGCAAATGATTGATTGCATAAGTTAGTCAGAATCCATACAGTCTCCGCCTGTCTGCTAGACATGTAGAAAACACACCAGTTAGCAACAAGTAACCTGCTGATCTTTATAAATATGTCTCCTGTTGACCGATTCTTCTCTCACCTATTGTTTTAAATAGCGACGCTTTTAGAGAAGACAAGCCCTCGCCCTCGACGTCTGCCAAGACTAACCAGCAACGTCAACCAAAAACCAGGCATGCAGACTGCTCCCGCTCCCCAAGTCCGGATGGTAGAAGGGGAAGATGCAGAAGCCGTTCACATTCCAATTCGCCGAACAGTTCCAGATACAACCGCAGTCTGTAAGAAATGTTTTCTTTTATGAGCAAAACATAATCAAACAGAAGAGATTCCTCTCACCACCAGAATTGCTGAAAGATCTGCATCATCAACATTTCCTTAATTTCAGCTTGTTGTATTTTACAGTGAGACTGTGAATTCTTTGATTTTCCATTTTTCATATCATCAGTAGATTAAATGAGTGATAAAGTTAATTTATGCATACTTTCATCAGGTCCCGTTCTCGCTCCCCATGGTATGGCCGCCCAACCTCCTCACGCTATCGGGCACGGTCAAGCAGTTCAGACAGACAATTGGCGCCAAGGAGGAGAGATGCGAAACGTTCGTCTCCAAGGACAAGCCGTGACAAACAACTATCTCCTAGGAGAAGCCATGAAAGGCGCTCTTCTCCTAGGAGAAGCCGTGAGAAACGACCGTCACCAAAGAGGCGTTCGTCCGCAGAAGAGTCATCATCTCAACGAAAGAATTCAAGCAGTGCAGACAGACTGGCAAAGAAACTACTGGAATCGTCAGGTTTGAGAAATTGAAAACATCCTGTAACCTCTGGGACCAAAGTAAAGACTAGTGTAAATACTTCATTTACTATCAGACATCATCACCTTTTTTTGATACATAATAATTCAAAGTTATTTAATGGATTTCAAAATTCTCACCGATTGTCAACAATTCTGACAATGCACTAATTGATTTGATAATTTATTTTAATTGTTAAAAAGTAAGTCTCCACGAAATGGAGAGAAATCCACTAGAAAACTTTTCCAATAGAAGGCGAAGCCTATGAAGTAGCAGGCTAGAATGCTCAGATCAATTTACAACATTATTAACTCAACTTTTTCTTCATTTTATGAGGGTCCCCGTTTGTAACCACCAAAATGCTGCAGTTTTTTCAGATTTTTTTTTCTCTTCGTCTTCATCCTTCCAGCTGTCAAGTCTATCTCTAAACAGTCTGACCTCGAGGCCATGGTTAAAAGTCTGGCTCCCGCCCTTCTGGCCGAGCTAGCCAAAATGAAGTCCACATCATCATCATCATCCTCTTCCAAAGGAGGAAAACCCTCCACATCTTCTGGAAAGAAGAAATCAGCTTCGGCTGCATCTTCCTCATCCGCCTCTTCTACAGCAAAGAAGAAAGAGTTGATTACAAACCCCAGCCTGCATAAGAGCAAGGCAAGTTCTTCCCCAAAGACTAAGGGTGTTTGATCAAAGATGTAACTGACAATTGTTCTTAATATGCATTTTGTTTTCCTAGCCATTTTTAAAAGTTAACCTGGGCAGATGGCAATTCGTGAAGGTCAACGCAATAACCTTCTGTCTCTTATCTTTCTCTTAGTCTGACAAATCTTCACCCCTAAACAAGGTGACATTATGTGGGGTCGATTATTCGCTTCCTCAAAGTTATGTGACCGCTGCTTTGGAGTGCTTTGGAAAGACCAAGTCAGTTGAACTGTATCGGACCAAACACCAGGTATGTATAAAGAGAGTTAAGAGTGAGCATGTATCTAAATGTGTTTGCCTATTCGTAATATGATGTAACGGTTACTACTTAAGAATGCCTTTGGTATTGCATTAAATGCAATACGAGGAAATGGATGGTTTTCTGACTTCCGGCTATTAAGAAAATTAAAGATTTTCTGAATTTAATTAATATGAAGTGTGTGTGTGTGTGTGTGTGTTATAGGACGATAGCGTTGGGAAAGTTGATGTTTGGGAGTGTAATAATCCAAAGATAAATGTTTGTGTGCACTTGTAGGCAATCGTGACTTTTGAGAAAGAGGAAGATGCTAAGAAATTGAAGAGCATGAAGAACTTTGAGATGAAAGGAAAGACGATATCTGTTCTCCAAGAAAAGGTATTACACATTGGTCTTTCTTTTTACTGTCACTAGGAAATAATCATATTAATATTTGCCACATTGTCAAGTATAAGATTATCTAAACTAACACATTTCAATGTTTTAAATTACAGGAGCAAAAGAAGCCTCCTGAAAAGTAAGACATTTAACACAGTCCTCAGGATGGAGAACTTAACATTCAACATACAGATCACATATTCAGAATGCTTTGTTTTCTTTAATCACTTTAGAGAAAAGAACAATCACATGTACTTTATATTGTGTGGAACCCCTGTATGATAAATGCCAATCATATTGTTAATTTAAAAACAATAAAGTTTTTCTCAGGATTTCATTCACCTTTTAAAAGGCCAGTCCCATCTTAATCAGAAAAATTTATGATTTTCCATTCCCCATGTTCTGCTTTACCTATGTAACCATTTTCCTTCCACAGAAAACCAGTCGGGGCCAGTATCTCCACACCTCAAACCACTAAAGTAACAACCAACTCTAAAAAGATTCTCCCTGTCCCTAAAGGGAAGCCACCGAAAAGCCCAGTTAAAGGCCAGACCTCGGTCACTAAAGCAAAAGTCTTGGTTTCCAGAGCGAAAAATGTCTCAACCAAGCAGGTAGCGAAAACTGTAAAAAAAAAGTTGGCTGCCAAAGGAGCTGTGAAGAAAGTTCTGGTAAAACAAAAATGTTTAAAGTCCTCAGAATCCAGCACCACAGCTCCAGAGAATCAGCCTGACGCTGGTGACGCCAAACAGAAACCTGTAACTGAAGCATCTGAGACCTGTGTTAAGGAATCTGGAATGGTGCTAAAGGAGACAGACAAGGTTGTTGAAACAGCAAATGCTAAACTTGAAAAAGCTGAAGATGCTGAACCAATGGAGGTTAGGGAGACAGGTGTTGAAGGGGCAGAGCCCATGGAAGTGGAATCTTGTCCTGAGGGGAAAGGGGAGAAACCGACAACTACAGAAGCTGAACATTCTCCAGACAGTCAAATACCAACCAGTTTGGTAGAGAAGCAGAAAACAGAAACCAGCGTCAAAGCTTTACCAACCGTCCAGCTCAGCTCTCTGTCAGAACCAGAGTCCACTGCACAAGGACCAGAGACAGAAGCTTCACAGATGCACCAGCAGGCTGCAGGAAGCCCAACTGAAGTGGCTGTGGAGGAAAAGCTTCCAGGTGGAGGACTGGAGACAACAACAAGGCTAAAAGGTATGTTGGAGATCTTCTGTAATGGATTCATTAAGTTAAAATGTGCCCTAAGGTCTTGGCTAAATGTTTAAAGAATAAGGATGGAAATATTATAGATTTTTGTATTGGAAACATTTGTTTACTTTAATATTTTTTTTTTTCTTGGTTGGTTATTTAGTTTTTGTGCCGTGGAGGACGGAACATTTCATTACTTAGGTGATGATGATGTTCTTTAAAAAAAAATACTGATTTTCACATCACTCAAATTTGTTTTTGAAGATCCTGTGACTGCAGTGAAGACACAAACGGATGCACCTTCAGCCCCTGAAGCTGTCTGCAATGTCTCGGCTGAACAGACTGAAGTGGCTGCATCTCCCACAACTGAACCAACAGCTGCAGCAGCATCCATGTCGTCTTCGACTGCAGATAACCCTCTGACTATCGGGGAGATGATAGAAAAGCACAAGGATAAAATTCTAAAAGGATTAGGTAAGAAATTAATTCTGAATATCACAAATGTCTGCATGTAATTATTCATTTCCCTTACTTTTCTTTACATTTTCTTTTGTCTCTTTCACAGCGTGCTCCAAGGGGACCGCCGTAAATGTAAGTCAAATCACTTGCATCAACTACTACACTATTTACACTTGTTTTCTTAAAGATATAAAAACTTAAAAGAGAAGACATTCCTTATTTTTTTTATTTCAAATGACAAGCCTTTAAATATCCTTAATAAAGATTGATGGAACACCACAGAAACAGAAATATGTAACAAAGAACTATGTAACATCCCCCCACACACACACTACATCCCACCACTCACAGGAAGAACTGCTCAGGCTGGGTGCGCTACCAGTTAGATCAGGAGGGGCTAACATCCACACACAGTCTCGGTAGGGGTTGCACCCTATTCTCTTCTGGAGTTGCCCCGGGTTTAAGGCGAAACAGCAGCTTGGAGCACTCTTAACCACTACACCCTGAGTGGTCTCCTGGATGACATGTCTTTTCAACATTGCATGGGACGCTGGGACAGTGCCCTAGAAATGGCACACGGTGGTGGTTCCCCTGTATCACACTTCTCAGCCTTCCTGGTTAAGTGTTATCCCATCTGCTAGAATGGATGGTACAGCTGATACTTAAACCTCAGATTGAAGAGGAACAATACAGATTCCATCCTGGCCGTATAACAACGGACCAGCTTATCACTCGCGAGGATCCTATGGAGTATTCCCATCCGGTCTACATGTGTTTTGTAGATCTGGAGAAGGCCTATGACCAAGTCCCCTGGGGGTGACTGTGGGGGGTGCTTCTCAGGGCCATCCGATCCCTGTACTGTCGAAGCAAGAGCTTTGTCTGGGTACTCGGCAGTAAGATGCGTTGCTGCTCGGGTTTGGCCTCCGCCAGGACTGCGCTTTACCACCAATCCTGGTTTTAATTGGTCAATGAATTCATCCATTTTTTAACTGGGGTCAAGGCCACATTTATTCAAAAAAAATCATAGTATAAGAAACTGTTTTACTGCTGGGATGAGATGAAAAAAATATATAAATTGAATTATGTGATATCAAAAAGGGAATTTAGAAAGAAATTAACTTAACTTGAAACCCAAGCAACCCGAAACCCACACTGTTGTAATTGATATTTTCCTGATGAACAGTTACCATCAATAGCTGACAAATAATTAACAAGGGTTTGGAATGTTGTTACATGAACCTACAGCTGTCACTAATAACTATCCTTCTCTTTCTTTATCTTCCTTAATGTTTCCAGGTTAAGGAGAAAAGTCAGAAAACAAATCTAAAAGTCTTACTTCTGACCGGACTGCCGCAGTATTATGATGGCTGCTACACAGAGGATGACCTTGTCAAACTGCTCGCACCATTTCAGTACAAACTTCAACCTAACAGCATCTATGTTGTTCCTCGGGCATGCATGGTAGGCATTCTGAACTGACTAGGTTTATAAGTATAAGGTTTATAATTTCCTCTGCATGTTAGTCTTGGATCAGAGTATTCTAGATTTTGTTAAAGTGTATTTGCTTTGTAAAATTGTTATACTTTGTTTTCTTTTTCTGTTTTTAAATTAGTTAAGCCACAGTTTATCCTTACACAATCACACCTATCTAGTTTTTTTTCAATCATTTATCTTGACATATATTGTATATGAAGTACTGAACCTATATGAGACAGATTTGAACTAAATTCACAGGTGTACAATGCTTTCAGAAGAAATACTTTAAGCAAATTCATTAAAACATATTATGTTGTTTCTGGTTTTCTTCTCAGGCCTTCGTCATGATTTTGAAGGCAGAGGTTATGCTCAACATAATGAAAGCCACCATAAATGGCATGTTTTTGAAGGGGTCTAAAGTCTCTGCCAGTGCAATACCTGTTGGCATTGCAAAGATAATGACAAAATCACCGGTAAGCATGTGTGCAACATGGTTTTTATTGACATGGTGTTCCTGCTGCATTATTTTGTATCAAGAAGTTAAGTTATTTTGTAGTCTGATCTTTTTTTTTTTTTTTTTTTTTTTTTTTTTAACTTAAATTTTTATTGGGTTTTTTGCACATTTTACAAATATCAAACCACATATATGCAAAAATACATCCAGAATAAAGAATAGTCTCAAATAGAGCTGCATGTGATTGGATTAACAATTCTTATACATACATACCCATATATTTAGGTCAAAAAGACATTGAAAGGTAACAAAAGACAAATCAAAAGCCACAACAAAAACAAAAACAGGAAAGTAAAAGACAATGAAAAATAATAAATAAAAATAACAGTGACATGTAAGCGTTCTTCCTTACTTGAAATGCAACGTCATGATCTGATTTCGAGCCTCCTAATCTGTGGTCTCATTAATTTTTCTTTTATATTCAACCCATTTTTCCCATCTTGAATCAAACTTCCCCTCCTGGACCCTGTAGTCTGATCTTTTAAGTATCGTTGCGTTTTATCACTACCCATTCTGATGTTTCTGTTTTTAGATTGGGTTTTACGTATCACTGATGAAGCTGATGGATTATGTAAGTACTACACATAAACACTAAGTTTTCCTAATTTGTTAACTCCTTTAAATGCTGTTGGATAAAGTAATCCGCCTCTTTCTTCCAATTTATACTTCAGTTTTTAAAATGAGTTGTACATGTAACTGTTTGGTCTATTGCATCAATGCATTGCTTAGCTTGTGTGTCTGTCTTTAAGTTAACTTTTTATTTTGGATGTTTATTTTCTGTAGCCTGTGGGTGATGAAAGGAGCATAGTCTTTATCGATAACATTTCACCAAGTGAGACCAAGGACCTCAGAGAAGCTTTGAGAGAAATGAGTTCTGTCAGAAACTACCTGCCCCTCCTCAACAAGGTATAAACAAATACAATTTTGCCTATTTAAGTGGCTATAAATAATATGTCCTTATAGTCTTACCTGTTACATACGTGTGCTTGTTTGTTCCAGGTATTTATACATTTGGAGACAATTCACGAGGTAGATCTGTTTGGAGTTTGGTACAGTCTCCTGAAACCAGCCCCTGGCTATGAAGTCCACAGGGTGTATTTACCACCGGCCAGCTATGCACCGATACGTAAGTTTGTTTTAGGAAATGAATAGAATGTACACACGATACGTTTTTGGTTCACATGGTTAACAGGAGCCCAACCATAGATATCCATGGTGTGTGTAGGGTTTGATTAATAGCTCTTAACCTGTTACTTCTGATATATAGCTGTTTGTCTCACACACTCTCCCAGGAGTAAGATCTGGATGTGTGTGTGTGTTTGTGATGTAGTCTGAGAGAGAGGGGGGAGGGGGGCGGCAAAATGCCGAAGCCAGTGTCGTGCCAGCAAGCTTTAAAAACATGATACATTGCACTTGAAGTTTGATATTTTTATTTACTACTTCCCATGTAGAACAAGTCACAATAGTTTGAATATATTACGTTTACTGCCAACCCCTACTTAAAATATATTGAAAAGGTTACTGAGCTTGGTTTTTTATTTGTGCAGCACCAACAGATACTGAGAACATTCTCCTGGACAGCAAGGATATAGTTGATGGAGCAGCTTTACCACCCAAAAAATGTGGCTTTCCACAAGGCAGCCTTTCACAATTTTGGATCACTTTGAAAAAGAGCCCCTTCCTTTTCCCAACTGTGTCGCCTTGGTTTGATGTCCCAGGTAAGAGAGACAGTTGTAAGTCTCACATTACCAAGTATATCACATTAACGTATTCAGTGATGTAACTGTTTCGCATGTTTGATTTTTAATTGCAAGATTACCTGACAGTCACAAGAGAAGTGGACATTAAGGTAAGCCCGTTTCTCTCCATAATGAAACCCAATGAAAAAATATAAGATTACAAGAAATTCCAACCTACTAATTGAATCGGCGTCATTAAATAAATTGAACCTTGTGTATTCTAGGAGGCCAGTGATCGTGGTGCCATGAACTACTCCACAATCATGTTGACCGGTCTGCCAGGAAATTTAAGCTACATGCATGGGGACGTGGCCAACCTGGTCTCCAGTTATTTCCCCAAAGAGAACCTTCACTGCTTGTACTACAATGTGATAGTCTTACCGCTGCAGAACAGGGTAAGGAGTTGGCTGTTACAGGCACAAACATTGTAACAATTAGAATTTTTATTATATTATTTAAATGTAGCTGTGTTGTTAAAAAGTTTATTTTTTTTCCCATTCCTCTCCAAACAACCAGGCCTTTGTGTTCTTCCCCAATTGGACTAAGTGCTGTGATTTTGTACGAAATCAAATCAAAAAAACGATTTTACTCAGAGGCCGAAAGCCCGGCGTTCACTTTGTGATGGAACAGATGAACCCTGAATCTAGTGAGGTATGGACACTGGGCAAAATGCCAAAAGGGGCACTCTGGACTGTTACACTGTCAGGATCGGGATTTGAGTGTTAAGAATACCATCCTAATCTAAAATAGTTTTTGTTTGCATCTATGGCAATTAGTGACTTTTTATGTCTTTTTTTGCAGGTGTTGATGTACAGAAATCTGATGAAGTGGAGCAACGCAGTAAGTAAATCTTTAGTCAATTAAATGCTCCTCATCTTTGGATCTGTTGGTCTTTACAAACAATTATTTCTTGTTTTTTCAGGGAGTTCCAGACCTGAAGGACCTTGAGGACCGCTTGCTGTGTGTGCAGATTAATCAGACGTCTTGTCACATTATCAGGACGGTCATGGAAGTGGTAGCGTCGATCGCGACCTATGTCGACTTCCTGCCACTTGCCAACAGGGTAAATAGTTACCTTCACTTTTCACACCTTAGTGCTGAGAGAACCGCTTAAAGCCAAAAGAATCCTGGTTAGCTTTTGAGAGAACATAGTGACATAGTAGGTTTGTGGGGCCGGAGATAGGCTAATATTGGAGTTAAGCCACGAATGTTAGTGTAATATATCATGACATTTATTTTCGAAATTGTACAATATTCTTTAAGATTCCAAATGCTCAATGCTGCTCAACCGTTTTCTTCTTTTGCCTTATCAGTTTCTGTATCTTGTCTTCTCTCTCTTTCCGTGACTGTCCTCAGATATGCATTGAGATGGCTGACTCCAGCGGTGTAACGCAGGTGTTGGAGAACTACCGCTCTGTCTCACAGAACTCAAAAAAAATGTGCTTTGTTTGGTACGCATGTGTTCATTTTAAGATTACGTTATGACATGATTGTTAATTAGATTCATAATAACTCATAGCTTTGTTGTTTCCCCTATTCTTGCACTGGAACTGACTAACTCCTTTTTCTCTCCTCAGGGAAGTTCATTCAATTAACTGTTTAAAGTAAGTATATACAATTGTAATTTATTAATTTCAGGTTAAGAGAAAGAAATACTGTGTTTTAATTGCCAGAGCATGACAATTATCATTTTGAAAACTGGTATTACCCGAATATAAATACATTCTGGCTGTAAACTGAACATGCTTGAATTTTGGACTATTTCATGAAATCTACAAAGGACATGTGATGCATTTCTTTGAATATTGTGACATGTTATAAGCCAAGCTAAGGATTTCTGTTGCAAAGATTAGTTGCAAACTACATTAAATTTGCACCAGTGGAGTTTTGCAGGATGAATAAAGACCACCATTTTGACATACTTCATTCACCAACTATAATATATATCCTCACTCTTCATCATCACATACAAACAATAGACACAAAACACACATAACTTGGCACAAACCTTATTCAGTCATTTTCTGAGAACAGCTATGCTTTCATCTGACAATCATTTACTGTTTTTAATTTCAGTTTGAAGGATCTAAAACAACACTTAGACGACTCTAGTGAGACCACAATGCAGTTGGGACCTGACAACAGCAATGTCAATACCAAGCCCCCAGCTGTGACTTGTCAAACCCAGCCTCCTCCCTCTGAATCGGATAATGGATCACAATCTGCTTTAAAAACTAGTGACCCTCCTGCATCCACCATTGCTGAACCAATCAAAGCAGGACCAAGTGCTACCATCGAGAGTGACATAGTAATGAAGGAGGGCGGGGAGAAATCAGGAACAGAACTGCCCATTGACTCCACTGTTGGTCCCGCGACAAAGGAAGATGTCAAAGAAGTAAAGGAGGAAGAGGGGTCACAAACTGCTTGTAGCTCTATTACTGATGTGATCTCTACCTCTGAAGTCACCAAGGGAAACAAAGTCCCAGGGCCTTCTAGCACTGCCAGCCCAGACACAGCTTCAGCACTCATGCCCGAGGAAAACTCGGAAGAACTTCCGCAGATTAACGAGGACGTTTTCAAGTTCTTAACGGCAGCAGTTCGCCAACATCGAATCACCCGAGAAAGTGGGAAGAAGGTGAGACCTTGCTTTTAACCTAACTCAACATTGTCAATGCAATAATGTAAAGTCAAGCATGAAATGGCTAGTGCTACAAGATAATTTCCGTAAATGTGAAAAAATGTATGTGCCATCACATTTTGGAGACATTTTTTCTAATTGTCCACAAAACAATATTCCGATGAATCACGTTATTGATTAGTTTGTTCCTGTAATTATGTCTTCGTTCTCAATGCAGGTTGAGCATAAATTTGCAGATGACAGTTTACCTTCAGACGCCTATCTTTTTGATGAGCCAGATTTCAACATGGATGACTTTGTCACTCTTGATGAAGTTGGTGATGACCAGAGAGACAAACGCCCCGATCCTCGAAGCTCGTCCTCTTCTAAGCAGAACTCCAGGTCAAGAACAAGGAGTTCACATAGTTCATCTTCTGCTAAACGGACCTCAGTCTCTTCCTCATCCAAGTCGACTAAAGACTCACAATCTTCACACTCGACCACTAAATCGCCATCCAAACCCCGGTCCTCTGCCAGTGTCAGTAAGTCCTCCTCTTCTTCTCGACGTTCTACCGAAACTCCTTCCTCCCTTGATCAAAAAACGCAACCGAGCAAGTATAAATCTCCATCCAAAACATCAAATACTGCATCCTCCAGCTGTAAGACCCGCTTGTCCTCCACTGCAGGTAAAATGGAAAAGGTAACTGCTGAGGCACTAATAGAGACTCATCTGGAGCACAAAGTGTCCACAGAGGGCTTTACTTCAAAAACTGTTATGTCAGAGACGGATAAAGAAACAACAGAGCTGCATCTACCACCTCATGGACATGGATTAGAGTTGAGCCAAGCCCAGAGTGTGGAGAAAAGCCAGCGGAAACGAAAAGCAGATAATGATGAAACACAAACAGGGCTGGATGAGAATAAGTTTGAAAATTACCAAATCCTCGATTCACTTGATAATCAAACAGATGAACAAACGGATGATATGGACCAAGATGGTGTCTCCAAAACCCAGCTGACCGGATCTGAGGAAGGTAAGACTTTGCTCGAGGAAGACTACCAAGTCTTGGATAGTGTCGACAATGAAGGCGCAGCTCACCCGGAGGATTTCAGTGGAATGGACATAGACGATTCTTTTCAAGTGTTAGACAGTGTTACAGAAGAGCCAGAATATACAGGGGATGAGGACAGTCACATGGTCCAGGAGGATGGTTCCACAGTTCAGCAACTCACTGAGAAAGATTCCAATCCAGTAGTCTGCATTTCTGATGATTCCGTTCTAAATGTAGGTGGGAAAAGCCGGGAGACAAATAATAAAGATAATATCCAAGTGTTAGATATAGTTAGCAAACAAACTCTGTGCGAAAAGGAGAATGGGTTGAAGAAAAAAGACCAGCCTCTTCAAGACCCCGAAAACAAAGATCATTTAAACAATCCTGACATGGCCGATACTGAGCAAGAAACCTTTGAGATATTGGATTCAATTAATGATCAGACTGCAACAGAAGATGACAGCCACAAGCTTGAAACCTCAGGTGAGCACATATCTAAAGAAGACATTAGGCCAATAGAGGCAGAGGAAGAAGTTTATCAGATCATTGATTCGGTGGAAGATCAACCACCAAATACAGAAGCTGAGTCAGTGTCTGACATCACAACCAAGGAAGGAGAGACGAAAGTTGGAAAAGATGTGAGACCATCAAAGAGGGCTGGTCCAACAGCCACTGCATCAAAACATGAAGAGAAATCGCCAAAGAAACGGGGCAGGACGGTTAAATCTGAGACACAAACAAAGATGGACAACAGTCCAAGAGTTCCAACAGTGCAACCAACTGAGAAGTTGGTTTATGAGACAATAGATTCTGCTGACGAACAGGTTGAAGAGGCCACGACCACAGAAAAATCAGGTAGAAGGAGGAGTGCAAGAGGAAAGAAAGATGATAAAATGACATTGAATCTCCCGGAATCGTCCATAAAGCCAGAGATCACATATAAGATTTTAGACGAGACTGCTGATGATGAACTGACCGCCACAACAAGATCTACTAGAGGAAATAGAGAGAGAACGAGAAAAGATTGTCCGATTGAGAAAACCAAAAAAGAGGACACGCCAACAAGAAGGTCCACTTCTGCCAGAGAGTCACAGGAACGAAAAGGGGAGAAACACAAGAGAGAGGAGAAACCCCTTCCAAAAGAGAGCCCACCAACAAAGAAGAGGGACATTGTTGAACGAGAGGTGAGGGAGGAAGATGCTACCTATGAAATAATTGACTCGGTCGAGGACGAAGTTGTTCAGGATGATCGGCCCTCTACAAGAGGAAAAGGAAGAAGGGGAAGACCAACAAAAGAAGTTAAAACAACAAAAAGGGACAGTGTAACCTTGAAGAAGGGTGACAAAGACGCCTCAGAGAGAGTAGCTGACCAGGAAGAGGTGACCTATCAGATTCTTGATTCTGTTGAGGACGAAACCACTGACGGGCCCCCCACAGAACAGTCTGAGAGCGCAAGAAAAGAAAACATTTCTAAAAACAATGACAAGCCGAAAAATGAGGAAGCGGAAGTTCCCATGTATCAGATTGTAGATTCTCTGGAAGACGATCAAGTACCAGAAGAGGTATCAGCCACAGAGGTTTCTGATGAAGGCAGAGAGAAAGATGCAACTCCAACAAAACAAGAGGCCTCAGCTGAAGACAAGGACACACCAACATGTGGTACCACAGTTATGGAAGTGTTGGAAAACACAATTGTCAAGGAGGAAACTGTTGTTAAGGATGATCAGCCCTCTACAAGAGGTAAAGGAAGAAGGGGACAACCAACAAAAGAAGTTAAAACAACAAAAAGGGACAGTGTAACCTTAAAGAAGGGTGACAAAGACGCCTCAGAGAGAGTAGCTGACCAGGAAGAGGTGACCTATCAGATTCTTGATTCTGTTGAGGACGAGACCACTGATGGGCCCCCCACAGAACAGTCTGAGAGCGCAAGGAGAGAGAACATTTCTAATAACAAAACGAAAAATGAGGAAGCGGAAGTTCCCATGTATCAGATTGTAGATTCTCTGGAAGACGATCAAGTACCAGAAGAGGTATCAGCCACAGAGGTTTCTGATGAAGGCAGAGAGAAAGATGCAACTCCAACAAAACAAGAAGCTGAAGAAAAGGACACACCAACATGTGGTACCACAGTTATGGAAGTATTTGAAAAATCTATTGTCAAGGAGGAAACTGTTGTTAAGGATGATCAGCCCTCTACAAGAGGACGAAGCAGAAGGGGAAGACCAAAGAAAGAGATTAAAACAACTGAAAAAGACAGTGTAACAACTAAGAAGTGTGACAAAGACGCCTCGGAAAGAGTAGCTGACGAGGAAGAGGTGACGTATCAGATTCTCGATTCTGTTGAGGACGAGACCACTGACGATCCCCCCACAGAACAGTCTGAGAGCGCAAGGAGAGAGAACATTTCGAAAAACAATGTTGAGCCCAAAAATGAGGAATCAGAAGTTCCCATGTTTCAGATTGTAGATTCTCTGGAGGACGATCAAGTACCAGAAGAGGTATCAGCCACAGAGGTTACTGATGAAGGCAGAGAGAAAGATGCATCTCCAACAAAACAAGAGGCCTCAGCTGAAGAAAAGGACACACCAACATGTGATACCACAGTTATGGAAGTGTTGGAAAACACAATTGTCAAGAAGGAAACTGTTGTTCAGGATGATCGGCCCTCTACAAGAGGTAAAGGAAGAAGGGGACAACCAACAAAAGAAGTTAAAACAACAAAAAGGGACAGTGTAACCTTAAAGAAGGGTGACAAAGACGCCTCAGAGAGAGTAGCTGACCAGGAAGAGGTGACCTATCAGATTGTCGATTCTGTTGAGGACGAGACCACTGACGGGCCCCCCACAGAACAGTCTGAGAGCGCAAGAAAAGAAAACATTTCTAAAAACAATGTTGAGCTGAAAAATGAGGAAGAGGAAGTTCCTATGTTTCAGATTGTAGATTCTCTGGAAGACGATCAAGTACCAGAAGCGGTATCAGCCACAGAGGTTTCTGATGAAGGCAGAGAGAAAGATGCAACTCCAACAAAACAAGAAGCTGAAGAAAAGGACACACCAACATGTGGTACCACAGTTATGGAAGTGTTGGAAAACACAATTGTCAAGGAGGAAACTGTGTATGAGATAATTGATGATTTAGAGAAGGTAAATGAAGATCCATCTGCTGCAGGACGTTCTGATACAGGAAATGAGGACACTTCATCCAGAACAGACATTAAGAAAGAGGAGAAATCAAGGTCTAAGTCCCAGAGTGACACTGCCATCCCTGAAAAAGAAAGCAAACAAAATACTGAGAAAGAGGACACAAGCACCCTGGTTAGCTTTGACGAAGTTAGCGACGAGGAGGAGAATTATCCTGACGACACTGATGAAAAGGAAGTGCTAAGGAAGAGACAAGCTTCCTCAAAAGAGAAGAAGTTGGCCAAAGAGCGTGACGTGAGGAGAACCAGGGAGAGAGAAGAGAGAGAGCGAAGGAGCAGGAGTGGCAGCAGAGGCCGGAGAGGGCATGGCGATAGTGGTGGAACGAGGAGAGGGAGAAAAAGTAAAGAGAATGTGGAAGAAAAAGAGCTGGTGACTTTGGATGAGGTGGGAGCAGATGATGATGAAAGAGCGCCGGAAAGCCAAGAATCGGATGGAGAGATCACGGAAGAAAAGCTGAAGGCACTCGTCACTCTGGATGAGTTCGTAGAAAAAGAAGAGAATGGAAGGGACGAGCAAAGCACACTGGAGGCCCGCCCACTCAGCCAGGAGGACGAATCAGTGGACTCCTTAAACCCAGAGGTAAAGTTCAAGGCTTTATCACACATTTAAAAAAAAAAAAAAAAGTTCTACAGATTCAGAGAAACTTGTGCTTAAGATCTGCTGTCTGTTGTTAGACTTTGGTGACTCTAGACGAAGCCGTCTGTAATGAGGAAGAGAATCCGGACCAAGAGAAAGCTGAGAAAACCTTGAGATCTGCTAAACGCAAACATGCTGAGGACACAGGTGTGTAAAGTTCTGTCAATTCATAGTAAAGTATACGTACACAAGTAGGTTTGCAATATTCCCAAAACAACACTAGCATCAGTAAATACCAATAAAATATAGTGTAAAATCAGCCTTTATG
Organism: Ammodytes marinus; assembly: GCF_949987685.1. NCBI lineage: Eukaryota > Metazoa > Chordata > Actinopteri > Uranoscopiformes > Ammodytidae > Ammodytes > Ammodytes marinus. Next base: position 18,937,411 of record NC_137227.1, read on the forward strand.
CAGACCACATATTAATATTTCTTCGAAATCCAAGTAAATCAATCACATAAGTTATTAATGTCATCAACACATACAGGAAATGTTCAACACAAATGACAAAACCTGACTTTATTTTTGCTTTGTCTTAATTAGTTACTTTTTTTTCTATAAACCTGTTTATAAAGAAAAAAAAAAACTTTTCTGTGTAAATGTTCGTCTGAAACATTTCCTTTTTGATTCTTTTTCCTGTTTCAGAGGAAACAATGAACTTTGTGACAGTAGACGAGGTGGGAGAGTTTGAAGAGGAGATCAAGGAAGAGTTGACCAGGACAAGAGGTCGACCCAAGAAGTCACCCAGAAAGACCCCTGGTAATAAAAACACATTTGTTCTCTTTATACAATCTTGATCTAACTAGCCGAGTGTGAAGTGGTTTGGATCAATGGTTCTGAAATAAATACAATGTAAATCCGGTAAAGCTAGCCGGTCCTTGTTGCATGTGTTCCTGTGCTTTTATGGTTGCAATGCTTGGATCAGCCAAAACGGACAAGAGTGTAAAGCCATTGTTACAGGAAATTGACCTGCATCAAAATCCAACTGCAGCAGGGGCCAGACATACAAAGGAATCAAAAATTAGTTCACTTTGACCCACTGTACGCAATAGGTACAAAGTATAAGTACAAACTATTTGTGTTCTCAACCCATTCATCTTCTTTTAACACAGTGAGAAAATCTGCCAGAGGAAAACAAGTGAGCACGAAAGACGACAGAGAAGCAGAAAAGGAACCAGCTGTAGCCGACGTAGAACCTCCCACTTCTCTAGATGCCTCGTCGCCATTGGTCACAGATCCTTCCGAGTGCCAAGAGGAGATCCAGAAGGCAGAGGTGGAAGCACCGGGCCAAGCCCACATCGACGCTGCCTCTGCTGGACAGGAGCCTGAACCGGAGCGCCCTGAGAACCAGACACTGGAGGAAGGAGGGAAGGAAGAATGTAGCAGGGCGGACAGTAAAGGTACGGAGAGCTGAGCTTTAAGCTGAATCCAAATGTAAATCATGGCATTTATTTGTTTAAACATGACTTTAAACAATGGATGAATGAATGGTTAAAATAGTAAGGGTCTCCCCGACTAAGAATTTATTTCATAGTCTAATCTTTTCGGATTCTTGCCTATAGTCGACTAATCGTCGAATAATGTTTTTTTTTCCTGCCCGTTGATCAGTTTTCTAATAAGTGACATTGGCTTTCATTTTTTCCAATTTTTGATTTACAGTATAGTTGGCTGATATTTATACCACAATAGGCGATGTACCGTAGTTTATTGGGATAAACTAATATAAGAAATTCATCTCGTCCACAGTTCTGAGTAAACTGAGGAGGGAGGCTGTCGGACCTGAAGCAAAGCGATCTCGTTCTCAGTCTCCTTGTGTCAATGCCGAATTTGAACTGCCGCCATTCAAACCCAACAATCCCCTCGGTGAGACACTCACTCACACACACACACACACACACTCACACACACTCACTCACTCACTCACTCACTCACTCACTCACTCACTCACTCACTCACTCACTCACTCACTCACTCACTCACTCACTCACTCACTCACTCACTCACTCACTCACTCACTCACTCACTCACTCACTCACTCACTCACTCACTCACTCACTCACTCAGGCCCAATCTAGATCCACCCCCTACACCCTATCCCTATCCACTATCCCTCCGTTTGCGCGTTCGCGAGGAGGGCCTGCCATATTGAGTGTCGTCCCAAACCACAGAGCCTCGAGTGTGAGTGGGTTATAAAGCCCTCGATCACCGAGTCTGCATCGATAGTGGCTTAGCCCTACGTTTGACACAGGTGTCCGCCAATCAATTAAGTCCGGAATGGAGGAGCTAACTTACAAATGACAGTTCCATGGAGTTTGTTTCCCGAATTATAAATGAAACGTTCTCTTACCTCAAACAGACATTTGATTGTTTATTTTTATGCATAGCCCTATATGACGGAACCAGAGGGTAGCCTACAATTTTGGAATTAACATGTTGTTTTACACTTGTTGATTTGATTATGCCACTTGTCTACCGTTTGTGTATTTTCAAGGCGTGGATAAAAGATAAAACGAAGCAGATGAAGAAAATGCCCACAAGTTAATAAGGGACAGTGATTATTATTTCCTTAAATTGTTAGTAAGATTTGTGTTACTGTTAAAGCCAATGAGGGGTAGTAATAGCGGCGGTGACGTCAGTCAGCTGGAGCGTAAAACTTTTCTTATTTATGACCACCCTTGCAGTGCATTATAATTTATGCAAGCTAATTAACTGCCGCGATTCGCGGGTCGAAATGGCAGATTAACGTATCATGACAAGTGGAATACATGCTTTAGCAGACTATTGTTCTTTTCCCTGGTTTTGTATGCTGCTGTGCATGTAAACTAAAAGGATAATTAAACAGCGGATCACCCACCCGTTTTCTCCACTACAGACTGAGCTGGTAAAATTAAGAATATGCAGTTACAAAATGTTTAACAAAAAATAAATTATGCAGCCAAAAAATCATGGGAGTGAGTTTGTTTTTATTCAATACTACATTTACTCTCACATGCGTAGCTGAATATGAATGTAAAGATCGTTTCAGGTCAAATAGGCCTATAAAAGTGGTGGAATTTTATTTTAGGGTGAGAAATAAAGACTTAACAGTTAACTAGTGTCTCCAGGTTTCTTCCTGTTTCCGTCTGACAGAGGCGAGGGCTTGCCAAAGCCGCGCCGTTGTTATACCCTCCCCTTAATGATCGAGTGGCACTCCACAGCCGCGAGGGTGACTCCACAGCGAGTCACACTCGCTCACGGAGTGGGAGTGCATAGGGAGTCATTTGGGAAAGGGCCACACTCACTCACTCACTCACTCACTCACTCACTCACTCACTCACTCACTCACTCACTCACTCAATCAACAAAAACCCACTTGTAAACAACAAACCCTTTCACTGTCGCCCTCTACAGGTCAGGAGTTTGTCGTCCCCAAATCAGGATATTTCTGTAATCTCTGCTCTGTGTTCTACGTGAACGAGAGCACAGCCAAAGACCTACACTGCAGCAGCCAGAGACACTACAACAACCTGCAGGTAAAGACAAACAGACACACACACACACACCACGGACGTAATTTGGGGGGGGGACACAGGGGACATGTCCCCTGCACTTTTTCAAAAGGCCGTTTTGGTCCCCTGCACTTTTTACCGTCCAAAAATAATGTTGCGCTATAGTAAACAGAGACATGTCAAGCACTAGGACCAAGCGGAAAACTGCCGCTCAAGCTGAAGCCTGTTTCCCTGAGTTTAGACCGCCCACAAGCTCCTCGATTGGCTCTGCCGTTTCTTGTGTGATTGGCCGTCCCCGCTGTCACTCCATCTTGCGTGCACACTCAGTACACCCAATACATCCATGATGAGTACACCAGTCTGCTAGTTGTCCAGAGGGGTATACTACGAAGCGAGATTAAGGGTTGAGCGAGGTCTGTTGAGTGAGTCTAAAGCCAGCATTTTCAGTATCACGAAAGGTTTATCAGTATTTTCCGCTGCTCTCAGTGTATAGCTCTTACCCCATGATATGAATATCAGAGGTTTCATTTACATTAATGTTTGAATCGTGTCCATGTGCGTGCGCGCGTGCGCGCGTGTGTGTGTACGTGTGTTTGGTAATTAGGCGCCGACATGTCTAAAAGAAGAAAAGTGGATATAAGAGACTTCTTTAGAAGTCAAAGTGTAAGTTACTCAAATAAATGCATTACACCCATAGATAGTAATTACACCTATCCTGCAACACCTTCACTGGCTCCCAATAAAGCAGCATATCCACTTCAAGATCCTCCTCATCAATTAGCTACAAAGATCTCAATAACCTTGTCAAGTGTCTTTGAGTTTTATTGAAAGTGCTGATAAATAAAATGCATTATTATCATCATTGTTATTATTATTTTAACTGTAGAGCCCCAACAATTGCAGCAAATATTTTAAAAAGCTTATATTTAATGCCAAATAGATACACTTATGTTCATGTATTATTTTTATGTTGAAAGGCAGCAAAAATGAAAAAACACCAACAATGAAAGATTAGGGAAATTACAATGAAATAGATTACAAATGTGATTTTATACATCAAAACTCATGATAATTGTGAAATTAGAAGTTTTTTCCTCTATAACCATATCATCAAAATTGATGATTGTTGCACCCCAAATTGTCGCACTGTTCATGTTATGCATCAACATATTTTTGTCAGGTGACAGAAGGAGATACAGGAGGAGAGGCTAGAGGAGGGAGAGCAGGAGAGGCTGGAGGAGATGGAAGACAAGAGGGTGGAGGAGGTAGAGGAGGAGAAGCTGGAGGAGAAGAGGCAGGAGGAGGTAGAGGAGGAGAAGAGGCAGGAGGAGGTAGAGGAGGAGAAGCTGGAGGAGAAGAGGCAGGAGGAGGTAGAGGAGGAGAAGCTGGAGGAGATGGAGGAGGAGAAGCTGGAGGAGAAGAGGCAGGAGGAGGTAGAGGAGGAGAAGCTGGAGGAGAAGAGGCAGGAGGAGGTAGAGGAGGAGAAGCTGGAGGAGGTAGAGGAGGAAAAGCTGGAGGAGAAGAGGCTGGAGGAGGTAGAGGAGGAGAAGCTGGAGGAGAAGCTCGAGGAGATGGAGGAGAAGAGGCAGGAGGAGGTAGAGGAGGAGAAGCTGGAGGAGATGGAGGAGAAGAGGCAGGAGGAGGTAGAGGAGGAGAAGCTCGAGGAGATGGAGGAGAAGAGGCAGGAGGAGGTAGAGGAGGAGAAGCTCGAGGAGATGGAGGAGAAGAGGCAGGAGGAGGAGAAGAGGCTGGAGGAGGTAGAGGAGGAGAAGCTGGAGGCTCACAGGTGAGGTTGAAAGAATAAACATATGTAAATCATGAGATTAAGCATTGTGACAAATGTTAGGGTGACGATAATCTGTATCAGAGCTTTCAAAGTTCAAACACGTGCATCTATATATTTTGTCAGATGAAAGAAGCAAACTGGACAGGTACAGTTTTATATTGAGGCCAGTGTACTAAAAAGTTGTCTAAATGTATTATTTTATTGGTAAGAAATAGTAGCGACTCAGTAGTGAGTACATGAGCTGGGTCAGCAACTCACAGTAGGGAGGGAGTGACATAAACATTAGAGTTTTATTAAAAATGTGTGTCCCCCCCACTTCTGAAATCAAAATTTCGTCCTTGCACACACACACACACACACACACACACACACACACACACACACAATCAAACGCATAAAAACCCAAACTTGTCCTGACATTGTTTTTCCTCTTCTGCTTCTTTTTGCAGAAACATTACCAGAAGCCTGAACAGAAAACATCGAGAAGTCAAGGCTCCCTTTCTGACTGATTCCGTCTTAATCGACTTGTTGAATAAATTTTTATTTTATATCATATATATTAAATTATACCATATAGATGATATTCAGCTACCATAGTTTAGCCTATTCTCCTCAAACTCATTTCAATTCTACAGTGTTTGGTGCCTTGCTCTGCCTACAGCTGCACAGTTGTAGGAGAAGTTTCCTTATCGTATCAGTAAATATTCAGTGGTTTGGACCTTTAAAAAGTGCTACGTGACCAATTTCACTCATCTTGATTCACTTGAGAAGTATGTGTTACATTCGGATAGAGGAAAAAGATGGTCAGCTCAGATTTGATAAGAAAAATGCTTTGCGTTACAAAACAGGAGAGGGCGCTGTTGCTTAGATACACATTTTATTTTTGTTTGTATTATTTTTTTTTTGTGAGGCTGTTTTTTAGCTGTTTGACGAATACAATGGAGCCTTGTTTCTTGTTTTTAGTTATTGTGAACAATAATATTCTTGTTTCATAAATGTCCAATGTATATTTCATTTTCAAATTTCATGTAAATCATGACATGTTTTTCTGATGTAAAATAATTATTGTGCTAAGAGAAAGTTACTATTTTGACAACTCTGTTACGTTAAAGGAATTTAGTGGCGACATAAGGTCATTGTACCATAATATGTGAAGTTTTATTTGACCCACATGAGGGCGCTCTGAACAGGTGCCATTTCTTTAAACAAGGAAATGTTTGTTTTCTGTTTGTATAAAATGTGAATAAAAGAACACAAAAAAACCTGAGTTTTGACCATGATTCACACTTTTTCTTTATATCAAGAAAGATCCTTTTATTTGGTTTTTCAGTAGGCTATTATAAAGTGCCAGGTTGTTCATTTGTTACAGACAGGTTGTATGAAAAGAATGAATAAAAAACAACTTATGCCACTTATATGATTTACCATTTTAAAGGTATCCAACGATTTATGGTTGATCAACAGGAAGCTGATAATTCCATCACTAGTTTTCTACTATTTACCTGCAAAGTAAAAAAATAAAATTAATTTACTGAAAAACGTTTTGTCCTGTAGTATCCTCCAGTACACACAGGCAGAGAAATACGGAGGAGAGTGATTGGCTGTGTGCGGGCACCTGGAGCTTAATGACTCCAGCCCGGTGTTAATACAAGTGGGAGAGATTGGGCTTCCTGATACATTCTGATAATATGCATCTGTTTAGCTGTCAGTTGTACTTAGCCAAATTAACCAAGTTGCCACCGGTTAGCATAGTGAAACACCCGGTTATGTGCCGCTCCGGAGGATAGTTTGAACCCAAACTTGACGGCAGCGTCCTTCTGGAATTCCACAATAAGAAGCTACAACGGTGTTGATCTCAGCCACACCTGGGGCACTGTCACGGCCAGGTAGGACAATGTGCGCCTTTATTTTTGTGCCGCTGTGCACGCAATGCTGTTGTTAATGTGTTAAGTATGTTGCTGACTTTCTCTTACATTTCTTTCTTGCATTATCGTTTTTACTGGTATTGATTATGCAGAAGTGGTATGTTTATTGTTGGTCATTTTATTCTGATGCCTAAAAAACAATAGTTGAAATGTTTTATACTTGAACCTTGTTATACTGTACTAAATGTCTAATGTTTTAATGTGTGTCTGTTTTGCACTGTGTTGGAAAAGAGAAACAGTTTTTGTTATGAAAGTACACAAAAAATTACAAAGAATCTTGAACCATGCAAAATATTAAAGGTCTACTTCACCAGTGGTGATGTCACAACTTGGCAAACTGTAGGGTTGGACAGTGAGACCATAAAACACTCTTTCTGCCTTTTCTCAGGCTAGGATGAACCGATTTCTAACATGTTTGCATATTTATACTACATTCAATACACCTTCATATTCCCACTGGTGAAGTAGGTCTTTAAGTCTTTGGCCTGTGATTTCTTTCACAGCGCAAATGATAACATCTTCATATTTATAGAACAGCAGTGTGAAACAAATGAGCTCCATTCCGTCAGGTTTTCATTCACGTTTAATAGAAACAAAACAAAGGAAACTGTACAACAGAAGTCAGTTGATAGTCTAGGCGCCCGTTGGTCTGAGTGACCGTGTTCCTTCATCAAATCAAATCAAATCAAATCAATATAGCACTTTTCATACACAGTTAAGGTAACACAAAGTGCTTTACAGTTGGCCTATATAAAAATAAAATAAGAAAACAGAACAATACCACCCCCTCCCCCTTCCCTCCCCACAAATAGATTGATTGATTATGATTATGTGTTTAAAATAACTGACTGAATGTGTCAAATAATAGGATTTTCCCTCAACCCACGCAAATATTAACATATACACATGGCTAATTTCTAATACAAAAATAAAAGTGGTTTACTTGTTCATTAGCTTACGTTTTTACAACATGTTCAAGATTAAATTATGAGCTTTCGTTTTAACCATTAAAAATTAGCCTCCACCTTCAAAAAAAAGGATGTTCCATGTTGCAACAGAAAAGTTAAAATGTGTTTCCATCCATCCGTCTTAAGCAAGAGTTGGTTCATAGAAATGAACACACGGTGGCGCCATTTCTCCAACCTGGTGCCATTTAAATCACAGCAGAATAAGAGGATCATTTCAAGTAAACCATCCCTGCGTTCCAAATCACATACTTTTTCTTTTTACTACACTACATAATACAGAAGAGTTTAAGGGCCACATGAGAGAAAAAAAAAGTCAGATAAGGAAGATTTGTATTCATTATGTCGAGAAATGTCAAGAATAAAGACAAATACTCCAAAATGCTATTGGAGTTAGTGGGGCATTTATGTATTTTCAGCACTACAATTGACGTGCATGTATTGGGACATCCTACATCTTTTTCTGTCATACTAAATAGTAGAGAAGTATGGGGACTGTATGTATTAGGTGTGATGGCAGATTTTCAATTTCAATGTGCACGAAAAAAGGGGCCAAACAGCAAAGTCGATTGATCATATTTCAGCTCCATCTTCTTTTACAATCTCAACAAAAAGAAAAATACGTTGATTCAAGTGGGAATCAGTCAGAAACGGAGCCTTGACAACTTCTTGATGCTATCTGTTCAAGCTTCTGGTAATGTTTCTGTAAAAAAAGAAGCAGAAGAGCTCAAGTAATGGTAGGCCCAGTGAGTTCTCAGTGAGTATGTTTGATTTTTGTGTGTGTGTGTGTGTGTGTGTGTGTGTGTGTGTGTGTGTGTGTGTGTGTGTGTGTGTGTGTGTGTGTGCGTGTCTTTACCTGCAGGTTGTTGTAGTGTTTCTGGCTGCTGCAGTGTAGATCTTTGGCTGTGCTCTCGTTCGCGTAGAACACAGAGCAGAGATTACAGAAATATCCTGATTTGGGGAGAACAAACTCCAGACCTGTAGAGTGGTGACAGTGAACAGTTTGTTGGTTTCAAGTGTTTTTGTGTGTGTGTGTGTGTGTGTGTGTGTGTGTGTGTGTGTGTGTGTGTGTGTGTGTGTGTGTGTGTTTTTGTGCGTGCGTGTGCGTGTGTGTGTGTGTGTGTGTGTGTATGTGTGTGTGTTACCGAGGGGATTGTTGGGTTTGAATGGCGGCAGTTCAAAGTCGGCAGTGACACAAGGAGACTGAGAACGAGATCGCTTTGCTTCAGGTCCGACAGCCTCCCTCCTCAGTTTACTCAGAACTGTGGAAGAGAAGGAACAAAACTCCATAATTTAAGCCCAAAAAATCACATTTATACTTATAAAAAGCTGTTTACTCAATCTTCACTGCAATTAAACACTAAATCTGGCAACCATTTTGTGGGGGTGACCCAGAAAAGTCGACTATTCGACTGTTTATCCCAGGGTCGAATAGTCGCAAAATGTGGTCATGAAACAAGGGTCATTCTATTCCAGCTGTATATTGAATGTCTGATTTTACATGGGATTATTATTTTACATGGAATTATTAACACAATTAAAAACATGGAGACAATGGCTATCTTGTGGGTATACTGCAAGTACAGTACACCTGCATAAGGATACTGTACTGTGCATTGACAGAAATCAACACACCTGTGTGGTCTGCATTGTTGCTTATTGCATTCCTCAAAGTTTTCTCAGCTTTCTCTTGGTCCGGATTCTCTTCCTCATTACAGACGGCTTCGTCTAGAGTCACCAGAGTCTAAAAACAGACAGCAGATCTTAAGCACAAGTTTCTCTGAATCTGTAGAACTTTTTTTTAAAATGTGTGATAAAGCCTTGAACTTTACCTCTGGGTTTAAGGAGTCCACTGATTCGTCCTCCTGGCTGAGTGGGCGGGCCTCCAGTGTGCTTTGCTCGTCCGTTCCATTCTCGTCTTTTTCTACGAACTCATCCAGAGTGACGAGTGCCTTCAGCTTTTCTTCCGTGATCTCTCCATCCGATTCTTGGCTTTCCAGTTTCACTAGAGCGCCCCTCATGTCATTGTTCTCAGTATTTTTGCTTTCTTTTTCAGGGATGGCAGTGTCACTCTGGGACTTAGACCTTGATTTCTCCTCTTTCTTAATGTCTGTTCTGGATGAAGTGTCCTCATTTCCTGTATCAGAACGTCGTGCAGCAGATGGATCTTCATTTACCTTCTCTAAATCATCAATTATCTCATACACAGTTTCCTCCTTGACAATTGTGTTTTCCAACACTTCCATAACTGTGGTACCACATGTTGGTGTGTCTGTGTCTTCAGCTGAGGCCTCTTGTTTTGTTGGAGTTGCATCTTTCTCTCTGCCTTCATCAGAAACCTCTGTGGCTGATACCGCTTCTGGTACTTGATCGTCTTCCAGAGAATCTACAATCTCATACATGGGAACCTCTGATTCCTCATTTTTGGGCTCAACATTGTTATTGGAAATGTTTTCTTTTCTTGCGCTCTCAGACTTTTCTGTGGGGGGATCGTCAGTGGTCTCGTCCTCAACAGAATCTAGAATCTGATAAGTCACCTGTTCTACTTGATCGTCTCCCAGAGAATCTACAATCTGGGTTTCAATAGACAGTGGAGAAGAAGAGGCAGAAGACGGGGAATTGGTTGGCGATTTGGACTTTTCTGGCGATGCATAGCTTGAGCCTTTTATGGACTTAGATGAGGAATCGGCTGAGCTCTTGGATTCTGTCAAAGAGCTTGTTGAGGTCTGTTGGGCCTCAGAAGACTGAACTGGGCTTTGCGTCTCTGTTCTCACTGTGGAGGATTGGAGCAGTGAGGAGGAGTCAAGAGGCTCTGGGCTTGTGTCTTCAACGTCCTCACCGACTTCATCAAGAGTGACAAAGTCCTCCATGTTGAAATCTTGCTCATCAAAAATGTAGCCGTCTGAAGATAAACTGTCATCTGTGAAATGATCCTGACCCTGCATAGAAGATGGAATCACAGAAACAATGAGTCAGTTGTAAAATAGGCGAGGATATAAAATGTTTGTCAAATTGATCTATAGCACATAATTGATCAATTAAGGTCAATCTAAGGACTGTTGAAAAGGCTTGGGGAAATCTGTTTAAACTAGTTTTAGAATGAGTTTGTCCCATAAAACCTCGGATACTTTATCTGCAGCATAACTGAATTTAATAATAGAAATGAGTCGCAAATTTTTTTTTTAAAGGTTGACTTTTTTTCAATATTTCTATGTAATGTATTTTAATTTGACCCTAGATGGAGTCTGTAAGCACAGATACTCTAAGATATATCAGGCTTTAAATATGCGTAATACTTTTCTACCATCTCCCCAATAGCCAGAGGGTTAACTGCAGTTGAAGACGACATGGATGCTGCTGCAGCTGTTGGTTCAGTTGTGAGAGATGCAGCCACTTCAGTCGGGACAGCCGAGACATTGCAGACAGCTTCAGGGGCTGAAGGTGCATCTGTTTGTGTCTTCACTGCAGTCACAGGACCTTCAACAGATGATCACATATGAGTAATGTGAAAATCTGTATTTTCTAAGACTATCATCACCACCCCCTTTCTACTATTCGTATATCCGTTGGATCCAGGTTGACATCTAAAAGTAATTCTTTATTCCATGAACCTCAGTCAAAATTCAATCCCTTCACTAAATTTGTCTTCACTAAAACTGATTGCTTAGGGGAACAATGCAAGTGAGGACTATCATTATAATATTGCCGGCCTTATTATTTAAACATTTAGCCAAGACCACAGGGCACATTTGAACTCAAATAATCCATTACAGAAGGTCTCCAACATACCTTTTGGCATTGTTGTTGTCTCCAGTCCTCCACCTGGAAGCTTTTCCTCCACAGTCACTTCAGTTGGGCTTCCTGCAGCCTGCTGGTGCATCTGTGAAGCTTCTGTCTCTGGTCCTTGTGCAGTGGACTCTGGTTCTGACAGAGTGCTGAGCTGGACGGTTGGTAAAGCTTTGACGCTGGTTTCTGTTTTCTGCTTCTCTACCAAACTGGTTGGTATTTGACTGTCTGGAGAATGTTCAGCTTCTGTAGTTGTCGGTTTCTCCCCTTTCCCCTCAGGACAAAATTCCACTTCCATGGGCTCTGCCCCTTCAACTCCTGTCTCCCTATCCTCCATTGGTTCAGCATCTTCAGCTTTTTCAAGTTGTGCTTGATATTTAGGTTCAAACACGGTCGCATTTGCTGTTTCAACAACCTTGTCTGTCTCCTTTAGCACCATTCCAGATTCCTTAACACAGGTTTCATATGCCTCAGTTACAGGTTTCTGTTTGGCGTCACCAGCGTCAGGCTGAATTTTTGGACCGGAGGACTTGGAACCTGAGATATTTGAATTATTTTGCTTTACCATAACCTTGTGGTTATTGTGCAGATTGGGATTTGCCTTTGTAGTCGATTCCTTCTTCTTCAACAAAGAACAGTTGGATGAGGAAGAGAACGTAGATGATGATGAGGACTTGGCTAGCTTGTCCAGTAGGGCAGGAGATCTTTCCACAACCTCAAGTTCTGACTTTTTTGAAAGAGACTGGACAGCTAGAGGGATGAAGACGGAGACAAGGTCAGAGAAATATTTGTTTCAATAACGTTTTGGTGGTTAAAAGATTTAATAATTAAAAGTCAAGTCAATTATTATTAGTAAAATGATCTCAGCTTTCTTGCTTGCCATTGTTAATACTATTTGTGGAATGGAATGGTATGAAGCTGTATAATAAGGAAATGTTTGTTTGATTCAAATATACCTTTTTAATCATAGTCTTTACTTCATCCCTCGAGGCATAATGTTTGCAATTTCTCAAACCTGTTGTTTCCAGTAGTTTCTTCGCCTGTCTCTCTGCGCTGCTTGACTTTTGTTGAGGTGATGACTCTTCTGAGGACAGTCGCCTTTCATGACTCCTCCTTTGTGGTGATCGTGTCTCCTCATTTCGCCTCGGTGAGGACCATTCCTTGAATCCTTTCCTCTGTGAATTTGTCTGATGCTGGAAGGAGGTCTGCCGCTCATATCGTGGGGAGCGAGAACGAGACCAGGACCTGATGAAAGCACACAATGGGCTGACAAATCCAAATAGACTAAAATGTTGATGCAGATCTTTTAATATTCTGCAGGAACATAGCCTATATATATTTTTTTAACAAGAATTCACTGGAATCTCCCCATGTTAGTCCATGTTATTTCTCATAATAGATTTAAGGTATTACATACCTGTGATTTGTCCTGGAACTGTGTGGCGATCTTGATCGACTTCTGCATCTCTCCCTTCTACCGTTGGAGCTATGGTGGGCACAGGGGCTGGGCGAGCGGGAGTGGGAGTGGTTTCCATGCCTGTTTTTCGGTTCACGATACTGGTATGTCTGTGAAGAGGTTGAGGCAGAGGGCTTGGCATCTTTACCTGCAGGACTGAAAAGGAAAATGTGTAAGAAAAGCTTCAGTGAAAGATGGGAAAGGCACATATGTAACAATATGCAGGGTGCTGTTTGTCTACTGGTGTGTCTTCAATGTGGCTGTATGGATTAAGATGGATTTTAGCCTCAAATTTACCTGGGCTTGAGTGCTATCTCACCATCCCACTCTGGGTATCTATGGGAGGGACAACAACAATTTAAACACACCCATTAAAACAGCAATATTGACTCATTTGGAAGCAAAAGACAATGTTCTAGATCGGTACGTTGAAGAAGCCATTCATAAATAATTTTTGAAACCTGAAACAAAACCTCTAGGTTCTTCAATCAGATGGATTTAAGAAAGTACACATCCTAACTACTGCAGGTTATTTAGGGGCCCTCAACCATGAGCTTTACTGGCTGTGTCACTATGCTGCAGAGGTAACACCAAAATGACATCCATAAGGGACAAACAATCCCGACCAACAGGTTACAGCATAACAACGTTTTCTGTTCAGTGGTTGCTTTACAGTATTTTGACACACTCCTGGTTGGCATTCCCCAGAGAGATACAGAAAAGGTCAAAACGTGTGTATAACAGGAAGACATGTAAATAAGAAAGACAACTGACTGTTTTCTGAGGAGTTTGCAGCTCTCTAGGTGAAGGTTGGTGTTCTGGTGCGAGAGCCAATCCTAGTAGTCAGAACAGACACACAGAGTTTAGGTCAATATCGTTAATATCACACTACAGCTTCTCTATCTCGACTGACATTATGTATGATTGTCTGACAACTCATATTTTATTGAACATTTTAACCCTAAAATTTCCTCAAGGGAGAAAGAACAGAGAGCAATCTTCTACTCACCTTCACATGAGTGCACTCTTTGCTACACAGAGAACAGGTGTGTGGAAAGGCTCTTGGCATGGCAGCTGCATAGTCATGCATCATGGCCGGTGTTGGCAAACCCTTGGAGTTTGCCACCCTTGCTGGATGCTGCTTGCTGTTGGGCGGCAGCTTTATTGGATTAAAGTTCAGCTGGTTATGGTTTGGCTGAGGCAGAACTGGAGAAATAACAGCGGGGCGAAGATTCCCAGGGATAAACATTGGACCTCGCATGGCTTTGGAGGCATCAGTGATGCTGGGGATGAGAGGAGTAGGTGGAACCAGAGGCCAAATTCCCGTCCCTGTCAGCGATACTGGCTGTTGGTGTATCTGCTGCTTCTGATTTTGTCTTTGCTCAACAAAGGATGCCCCTTGACCTTGAGTTTTACCACCACTGTTTTTTTTGCTCATGAACATTACAAGTCCAGGCCGGCTGGGATGTACACCCCGGTACAGAGTGGAGTGTGGTTGCGTTTTTGACGTTGGCTTGCCGTCTGCCTCTGGTTCTTTCAAAGCGGCGGGTTTGGGGGTTTCGTACTTGGGAATTCTGTTATCTCTGTCTTTCTTTGGTAAAGAGAAGGCGCTCGAGATTGGTTGGGAAGTCTGGTCTGGGTTGGTCTGCAACTGTTTGTTTTGATCATTGTTTGGAGGAGCCATTGAGCTTTGTAATAAACTAGAGCTGTGTTTGGTAACAGAACTCGCATGATCACATGAAGAACCCAAGGCATCTCTTATCAATGCTGTTGTATCTTTTTGTAGTAGTTCTCGACTATGTCTTCTATTATTGTAATTGTCCTTCAACATAGTTTCACTCCGACCATTGTAAGCTCGACGGCCACTGGTCCTTCCAGTCTCACCCCCAAACCCTCCAGTATATTTGCCAGTATGTCCATAGTCAATCACTTTACTCGCCTGGGGAAGAGCCGAAGACTTATCTCCATGGTGCATCGCTGCCACTCCAGAAGCAGTTGAACTGTGACTGCTCATTCCACTAGCACTTCTTGTGGGTTGGGGTTCAGGGTAGGTTTGTGACTGATCTGCAGTTGAAGTTCCCTTGGCTTTCTGAATACTGATTTGGTGCAAGATGAATGGCAGGTTAGCAGGAGTGATCTGGTCTGCAGGGTAGCCGATAAGATGTTCCAAGTCATCTTTTTCAAGTCCGAAGTGCAGAAGGATGTCTGCAGCTGATTCAGAGGTGTACTTGGGTCGACTGGGCTCTGTGGAGGCTGTTGATTTGTCTTGCACTCTGTGGTCATAATCACCTATCCCTGGAATGGACTGTTTATCATGTTGTCTTTCTCTGGAGGCATTAAACATACCTTCAGCACTGCCTAAATAGTTAGAGGAAACAGGTGATGAATATACTTTAGAAGACATTGGGTAGGAGGCCCTTGCTGTGCCTGAGGACTGAAATTCCCTTTGAGTGCTGGGAAAGCGAGTGTCCTGGTCTATGGGCTGATACATGGGTTTGTCACAACGCCTCCGCTCTCCTCTAGTTCTGCCAATATGCATGTATTTATACCTCTCCATTTCCTGATCCATTGAGGCCCTACTCTCTTCAGGCCTGTAGCCCACAGACTGAGGCATGAACGATGGGAGTATTCCCCTGGAGTTGTCAGGAGTTGCAGAAAAACCTCCATAAGAACCAGAGACAATACAAGAAGATGTCCCATGAGGGTCCCCCTCTGTCTGCATACTAGAGAGTCCATTCTGCCCATGTGCGGAACTTTGGCTCCCGCAGGCATAGGGGTTGTACAGGTGATGGGACATGGTGTTTGCAATCTTCAGAAGGTTGAGGAGATTGATGGCTGCAGCGGTTGGGGACGGGGCTGTTAAGGGTATATAGGGAGCGGATGGATTGGAGTTGGCCGTCAAGGTTCCGACTCGTCTGCCGACAGCGAGAGCGTTGTGTATCTGCGTCAGTGCAAGCTGGGCTTTCAATTGTGCCAGTCGCAAGGAGGCAGTCTGCTGGCCAATCAGGAACGAGCTTCCTTGGAGCCCGCCAATCAGGGGGCCCGTTAGAGGACCAGGAGAAGGGGCACAACGCTCCGATAGCTGAGTGAAGCTGAGAAATACAATAGAACAAAGGAACGGGTTATTGTAATTCAGATGAGTTTTAAGTTCCGGTACGACTCTTAATCACAATTGATAGGGTTAGAGTTTGGTGGGGAAACCAAATGGAATACCACTGATGAAATCACCATCAGGCTTCACATTATGAGATGACCTCGAAATTATTTAATGGCAATTCTAGATTAATAAATTAATAGTGTTGTGATATTAACAAAATAATAAAATAGAAGACCCCAAACAACAGTAGTAGGTATTGGGACATCCTGGTATTTTTTGGCATACTGCGCTTGATGTTTCTGGGACATCATGATTCTCGGGTCCTTGCCCTGCCGCCTGAATTTAAACAGTGACAGAGTGCAGTGCTTTTATAGAACAAAGCCATCGGTAATGTCATTAGTAGCACCTGTGCTTTTTCTACCCTGACAACACAAATCAGTGAGGACTTCCTCGAGCTTAGGAGCCAAAGAGTCCCACTGGTGACATTCCAAAACACTTCCAAAGACCCCAATCAGAATTGGCGACACACACAATGACCCGTGTCATATGCTCAGAGCCAAGACACACACACACACACACACACACACACACACACACACACACACGCTCAGAGCTCAGAGCCAGCCTATTAACATTAAGTCTTTGGTAATAAACAGACACTGACTTTACAGACTGTTGAATCAACAGTTTATCAAAAGGTAATGATGAATATTTTCATTAACGGATCATTCTCTATAGGATATTGCAGCAAATTAATAATATATCCCTTTCATCCCCTCCCCCGGACCACAGGGCTTAACACCTGACCACAACACAACAGCTGACTGGCAGCGGTCCGACTGTGTGTGTGTGTGTGTGTGTGTGTGTGTGTGTGTTTTATGAAGGAGCGTGCGTTTAAGATGTTTGGTTTTATTTTCGGCTGTCATCGCTACCCTGAGGACTGGTGTTATAGCGGTGACCTCACCATAGAGCACACACACACACACACACACACACACACACACACACACACACACACACACACACACTAAGTCACACTGGGAAGTATCGGCATGTGGGCGGATTTAAACAGAAAAAATACTTTGTCACGAATTTGGTTTGTGTGTTAATTTGATTTAATTACACAGCAACACACACATGAACATTCACACCACCTCTCCAAAGATGTCCAGGATCACACTATCCAGTTATTTGATCATTTTCCAATACAGTAGACACTGAAAACATGTATACTTAGTTACTTCCTTCCATGGACTCTAAATTTCAAACTACATTGTATCTTGGTGTATGACAACTTAATGCACCTTTGCTGTGACTTTGGGGTTATTTTCTAAATGTATGCAATTCCAAGTCAGGTCTCAAATTCCAGGGCCCCAAATCCAAGTTCAGCTAAATGTAACGTATGTCAATATCAAGTCAAATGGTATATTGGATTTAGTAGCAATCAGATACAGTACTTCTGTATAAAGCTGCATAAATATTTATTTCTAAATCCTTATTGGATATATGGTATATATATATATGGCAGATATAGATTAAACCTGCAGTGTGTAGAATTTTGGGTTTTATTTCCTGGAAGATTTTGTAGAAAGTAATTATAATATTCATAAGTACATTTAATTTAGTGCATAATAGCTGAAAATAATGTTTTGAATTATTATTTTTTCCCTTAGAAAGGGTCTCATATATGTCCATATTTCTGCATATTTTGGACCAAGACCTAGTGCCGCCATCTTGAAAGTGTCATAGTTGGAATGTCATCAGGTGCATTGTTTAAAATTTTGAATTGTTCTTGTCCTTGAAGGCCACTGTAGCTTCTGTTATTATTCGAAAGGGTTGGGGTTACCCAGGGAGTGTTGCATTCTAGAACTTTGTAGAACTTTCTTGATGATGTCATGTTACACACTGCACCTTTAACCAGTTTATAGAATTAGATACATTCCATACACCTGATTTATTACCTCTTATATGAATCTCTCTTAATGCAAAACATTCAAATGTAAATACAGTAAAAAATTCTACAAACACTACTACACTGGAACTTACGTTGTGCAAGCAAGTTAACTAACACACATGATTTGATCAGTTTAAACCGTATTTAGTAGTGAGGTGTAGCAATGATAGGATGTTGAGCCGTGATGCTAATTGTGAACACACACACACACACAGACACACACACACACACACACACACACACACACACAAGCGTTCATCCGTGTCCCCACATGAATGTCCAGCATCTACCCCCCCCCCCGCCCAATAACACAAGGTCAGATCCTCACTAATGATCTCAGCGATTCTGGCTGGAGGTAACCCGACTCCCTAAGTGTGTGTGTGTGTGTGTGTGTGTGTGTGTGTGTGTGTGTGTGTGTGTGTGTGTGTGTGTGTGTGTGTGTGTGTGTGTGTGTGTGTGTGTGTGTGTGTGTGTGTGTGTGTGTGTGTGTGTGTGTGTGTGTGTGTGTGTGTGTGTGTGTGTGTGTGTGTGTGTGTGTAATGCTGGGGCAGCAGCCGTTGGTGAGATTGACAAGGAGAATGTGAAATCTCAAAGTACTATCTGTCTTCCACCCCGGGACATCTTTCCAGAGAAAATAAAACATGGCTCCTATTTCTTTGACTTGGCAAAAGTCAGCAATGTTTTACCCCCATGTCACGATGGCTGACGAAATGCCACTGAGAAAGGCATTCATCCTTCTGCCAACTAACCAGACACACCATAGCATGGACATAGAACATCTTGTGCACTAGGGAGTATCTATCTATCTATCTATCTATCTATCTATCTATCTATCTATCTATCTATCTATCTATCTATCTATCTATCTATCTATCTATCTATCTATCTATCTATCTATCTATCTATCTATCTATCTATCTATCTATCTATCGTAAAGTTTACAAAAGACAGTTTAACCTCGTTTTTATCACCCAAACCTGCCCCCAAAGACTTCTTGTACTGACAGGTTATGTGGTTACCTCGTGGGATTCCCCCTTGCCCTCAGCGACACACCCCGCGACAGACAGACACGCATGGCTCTCTGTGATACATCGGGTAACTCACACCGGGCAAACTGCTTTCGCACATGTGAGGCTCCTAAATCATTCCGCTGCGCTGGCGTTTTAATCGCTTTGATATGTGACGAATGATTCGAAGTAGGAGACGTAGACAGGTGAGGGGGGGCGGGGGGGGGGGGGGGGGGGGGAGGGGGTGATCTGGATGAAATGACATCTTCTCAGTCTCGTAATATTATAGTTTCTTGGATTTTCTTATATTAATTTTTGTATGACTGGCCATTTTAATTTATTTTTATTTTTATATAGACAATTCATACAACATAACATACAGTCTATAACATACAGTCATACGAGTCTGTGGCACCAAACACACAGCGTATCTTGGATTTTCTGAATAGTGTTTGATACTAGCTACATAAGCCCTTTTTGGTCTTTTTTTTGCGCTCCAACATCTGTGGAAAGTTACATAAAGTTTGCCTGGGTGTTCACATGAATTATTCTTCCTTTATTGCCATGGACGTGTGTGTGGAGCTGTGGAAAAGTGGGGCTGATAACATCAATCTCCTGGATCTTCTGAATATTGTTTGATACTGGCTACATAAAGCCCTTTTTTTAGTGACATAACGTTTGTCTTGCCTGGGTGTTGACATGAATTAGTCTTCCTTTACTGCCATGGAGGTGTGTGTGGAGCTGAAAGCTGCCGTCCTCTAAGGAGCACTTAGGAGAGTGTCGAATGAGCGCTGGTGAAAATAAGTAGCACCACAACGTCTGGACATCTGTGTGTGTGTGTGTGTGTGTGTGTGTGTGTGTGTGTGTGTGTGTGTGTGTGTGTGTGTGTGTGTGTGTGTGTGTGTGTGTGTGTGTGTGTGTGTGTGTGTGTGTGTGTGTGTGTGTAAGGCGTGTGTGTGTCATGCAAGTCTTGATCCTTGGAGTGTGTTCGCGGAGATGCAATTGGATATTTATAGCAGGCCGAGTGGTCTATCTACAATATCAAGAGACTGTTATATGTTTGTATCATTGCCTCCCAGTATGTGCATGTGATATGTTACTGATACACACGTGAACATGTTCATTTATTAACAGCTTTGGTGGAAAAGTAATTGATATGGATTGGTAGTTACTCTCATTACCAAAGAATGATAATACAAGCCATGATGTAACTTATTTTAAACATGAGACAAAAGGAGGCGCTCCGGTGGTGTAGTGGACAGAGCGCGTACCATATTGGCTCCGGCCTTTGTTGCAGTGGGTCGCGGGTTCAAATCCGACCTGTGGACCTTTACTGCAGTTCATCCCCCCCCCTCTCTGTCTCTCTCTGTCTGTCTCCCCATTTCTACTCTGTACTGTCTAATAAAGCTTGAAAATGCCAAAAAAAAATATATATATATAGGCTATGTATGATACAAAAACCATAATTAACCTTTATACTGTCCTAATTTTTATACCACTCAAATGTTCTACATTTACAAGACTGGCTACCGACCAGCTGTTAAACACGTCAAACTAAGCCGAGTTATGAAACTCAGAGTTTACTACATAGAGAGATTTATGTATCGCCAAATAAAATCGGGTTTCACCGCACCCCAACTGATCCGTACAGCAGTAAAAGTTGAAGCTAAATATCAGCACCAACTAATTGCCGCGTGCAGCTGTGTAGCTAACTAGAGCAACTGACAAAGCTAATGTTAGCTTCAGAATATGTTTAGACCTGTTAAAAGTTAAGAGCAAAGGATGTGATATGGTACAGAGTAGTCTGTCCTGATAGATGATTTAAATGCTGTTTAAAAAAAAATGATAATAATTACAAAATGTTGTGCTGGTTACATATGCTGATATGAGCCAATAGCATTGGTTAAGTTAGAATAGTCAAATCCTACGTCTTTATTATAACGTACGTGAATACAATAGCATATGAATACAATAGCGTACTTGTGCAATTGGCAATAATTTGTCATATAGAGACAATAAACAATTCTTTATGAAAATGTACCATAAATATCTTGCAAGATCTCGCAAAAGTACATATTTCCTCTATCCAAGACTTTGTATAACATTTTGAAAAAAAATCTGGATTGTGAGGTGATATTCACTGATTTTGACAACAAGCGTTCTCCAGAATCGCTGACAACACCTTTTTAATTAAAAATGTTCAAGTAAAATAACTAAACATTTTACTTAAAAACATTTACTAAATTCAACTTCATTTACAATAAGCAAGTCATTGAAACTCTGTAGATGCATCACAACCCCGTAGATGCATGAATACTTCCAAATGCCAAACGTGTGAGATTCATGTCAGAGCGAGGAATCCATCCGTCTGCCTCCCTTCGTGTTAAAAAACCTTAGAAATATTTTCTGTCTGACTTCACGGCAGGGGGCTCTAACAGCTGAAAATGCTAGGGTACACAAACACACACACACACACACACACACACACACACACACACACACACACACTGCAGCATGGTGAAGCGCAGTGTGAATATGTGCGTGTGTCTAGTTACATCATCGCACCTCGGCTTCTTTTACAGCTGAGGAGTGTTTTCATCAGCGCTCAGGTATGTGTGTCATTCTGTCTCAGACACACACACACACACACACACACACACACACACACACACACACACACACACACACACACACACACACACTCTCTTCTCGAGACCGTATCAACTGATAGGTGAGCTGGCTTCAAGACCTATTTCCTATTTTAAGAGACTAAGAATAAACGTATATAAACAGAAGGGCTCCCAAAGTCTGAGACCGCTGAGCAAGATACTTTGATTTATTTGGCTTTAGCGCAGGTGTGTTCAACTTAATATTCCAGCCACCATGTTTCACTGTGAGGTCATTCTCTCCCGTCCAGTCGCCTCACAATAACCCTTATGTCATATACCTCTCTAACTAAATCAAATCAAATCAGTTTTATTTTATTTTATCTATTGTTTTAAGATATTGTTTTGGCATTTTTATGCTTTATTGATAGTGTAGAGACAGAGTTAAAATGGGGCAGAGAGGGGAGTGACATGCAGAGAACGACCGCGGGCTGGAATCGAACCCGGGTCCGCTGCTGGCCGAGGCCCATGAGGGGGGGACGCCTTACCAACTGAGCTAAGGGCGCCCCCCAAATCAGTTTTATTTGTATAGCCCAATATCACGAATAGACATTTGCCTCAGTGGGCTTTACATTCCATACAGTATGACACCCTCTGCATCTATCTATCTATCTATCTATCTATCTATCTATCTATCTATCTATCTATCTATCTATCTATCTATCTATCTATCTATCTATCTATCTATCTATCTATCTATCTATCTATCTATCTATCTATCTATCTATCTATCTATCTATCTATCTATCTATCTATCTATCTATCTATCTATCTATCTATCTATCTATCTATCTATCTATCTATCTATCTATCTATCTATCTATCTATCTATCTATCTATCTATCTATCTATCTATCTATCTATCTATCTATCTATCTATCTATCTATCTATCTATCTATCTATCTATCTATCTATCTATCTATCTATCTATCTATCTATCTATCTATCTATCTATCTATCTGCCCTTACACTCTTAGCTCGGCTGAGTAAAAACTCCCAGTAAAAAACCCTTAATTGGGATTAAGCAATTGAGAAATCTCAGGGAGCGCAAAAACAAAGGAGTAGTTCCTCTCGTTTTGTCTCTCCATTAAATCCATGTCAGTGACTCGAGCCTCTGCGCCGAGACGTGCTGTCTAAAGTTATCAGACTTAATAACCCCTGAGTCTATAGGCCTGGGCTGCTTGATGCTTGACCCAGAAAAAAAACGCTTTTCACAACTGAATGAACTAACGTTGTCCCAACACACACACACACACACACACACACACACACACACACACACACACACACACACACACACACACACACACACACCTCTGCTCCGAACGGCAGCGCTGACAGTACTTCTTAAGTGTGTGATGTAACCTGATGTCCAGTTCTCTGAATCAGTTCCACTCAACACGAGGGAGATGCTACTGATATCTGTTTCATGGGATTACAGCAACTACTTTTAAACAAAAATTTCAAAAAATATATAAACAGCCCCGGGAAAAAAAACAAGAGACCAGTCTGGATTGTTCTTAAATCTTTATCTCTACATTACTTATTGAAACTTCTCTAAATTACAATCGTTTATATTGTGAATTTGGTAGAAATGTTGTCAGTAGTTCATAGAATACAACCAAAATGTTCATTCTACTCAAACATATGCCTCTAAAGAGTAAAACAAGAGACACTGAACATTTAGAGTGGTCTCTTCATTTTTTTCCGGAGCTGTATATTCAGTATTTATTTATTTTGAAAGATTTTTTGGGACACTTTGTTAGATAGTTTGAAGAGACAGAGATGAAATGTGTCAGAGAGGGGAATGACATGCAGAGAACGACCCGGGCTGGATTCTAACCCGGGTCTGCTGTGAAGAGGACAGAGACTCTATGTCCTTGTAAATGAAGGTCTAGTTTGCTGCTTATCGAAAAAGAGTTGGCGTCATGATGCAAATGACAAGAACCTAAAGAACTCTAGAACTCTGTAATGGTAAAGTTAAAGCAGTGGAACCGGTGGAACCAGCCAAAACACACACACACACACACACACACACACACACACACACACACACACACACACAGGCGGCTAGAGAAGGACTGCGAGGAACGTTGTGTTAAAGTGTTAATGGTCGACAGGTGTGCGTGTCACAGCGGGAGAGCAGAGCAGAAGAAGACAATGGGATGAACCCTGTGTGTGTGTATCTGTCTGTCTGTCCGTCTGTCTGTCTGTCCGTATGTCTGTCTGTCTGTCTGTCTGTCTGTCTGTCTGTCTGTCTGTCTGTCTGTCTGTCTGTCTGTCTGTCTGTCTGTACGTCCGTATGTCTGACTGTCCGTCTGTCTGTCTGTGTTAAAGCCCCTATAAACTCAAATCCAAAAAATCATTCTTCTAACTATGTCATGTGGGGAGTTAGTTTCATGATAGTAAAGCATCTGAAAATAGTTATAGGCATATGTATCAATCCAAATTTAAGATAATTGTCATTTAAATTTGATAAACTTTTAACATAAATTCAGGTTTAGATGAGGCTATGGGCTGTGCTCTGGTTCTTATGACACAATACGTATTTTTAAACCAATCACAGCAGTTCTCTCTCTGCACGAACGTTCTATAAAAACAATGACTGTTGCCATGGAGAATGTTTGATAAAGCCACGCCCACAAAGTCCTGTCAATTATTTTATTTTTTAAAAGTTTTATAACATAAATGAACATTCTTTTTCAATCAGTTTTAGTTAAGCCCCTATCTCACTGGACTGCGACTGTTTGCGACCAGTTGGAGACACAAAATTGCGACAAAATGTGCCAATTTGCGACAATTTTCACTTGCAGTCTCACTGAGTTGGTTCCTCACGACACGATTGCGAATGTCATTGCCGGGAGGTCGCATTTATGTCTCACGAACGTCTGGCGAGTGTCGCACAAACGGAATGTCAGTCTCCTTTTTGTCTCAAATCAGTCGCAATTTAGTTTCATATGTCGCCAAACCCTCGCAAAGTTGTCTCATACTTCTCGCACTTTCTGACTTGCAGAGACTAAATTGAGAAGGGTTTGCGACGCGTGCGACACACCTGCGACGACTCTGAGACTATTTTGAGACTGATTTGTCGCACACTTTTTTTGAACATGTTCAAAATTCATTCAAGACATATATTGATTTGTACTATTTTACACCAGGTTTACAGAGGCTAGGAGGAGGAATTATGAGGGAACAATGTACAGTAGCAAGAAGAAGAAAATTGGAAGGTTGGGCTAAATTGTGGAAAAACAGCTGCACTCTAAAATCCACCTGTTCACTCTTTATATGCGCAGCCATACACACACACACACACACACACACACACACACACACACACACACACACACACACACACACACACACACACACACACACACACACTCGGACAAAAAGCCTCTCAACCATTTACGAGGTGTCCAGTCATATGTCGGCTAAATGTGACTGAGACAATGTTATTGTAGAAGCCGCGACACAAGGTCAGTTTGTTTTTGAACTGAAGGAGGTTTTAGTTTTCACATTGTTTTAAAGGTGCAGTGTGTAACTTCACCATCCGCTGTTTAAAGCTTTATTTAATGTGTAGTAGCAGATAGCCCGACATTTAAAGGTGCAGTGTGTAACTTTGGGTGAGTCAGAGAAGTGAAACATTTTTCTAAAGGTATATTCTCATAATTGAATAAACAAACTTTCCTCACAGGAAAAATGTAGATCCCTGGAACACTGTTTGAAGTTAGAAAGCTTCCTGGAAAGTTACTGTTTCACTGTTGTTGTTTACAGCAGCAGGGCCCACAGTTTGGTTTACAAACATATTCTAGTCTTGAGTTTGGTTCCAGGTTCCTCAAAATTAAAAGAATTACATGTAGAGAAAATATGTTTTGTGAACTAACTCTAAAAAAACTACATTGTGTAACTTTTTAAGTCAAGGTTTTCTTCGCATCTTTGCTTGATGTTCATGTTACAGCAAAAGCCCAACTTCATCTCAACTTTCTAAATATTTAAAATATATATTTAGAATTAAAAAAAATTATTAAAAGATTCTGCCTGTAATTCGCTCATAGCATTGGCCTCCACTTCGAGTAACTTCAACGTAATATTTTCTATTCTATTAACAAATCAGACTCAATATTTTTATTTAATAGGAAACAGATCAAATGGTTTATAAGGTAGGCTATGAAATTAAACAGACAATTATCTTTTACTCTACAACTATCAGCATGTTTGGTCACATTGTTTGGGGGGTTTCAGGTTCACTGTCCTCATCAAGTCAATCTAAGACATAATTGATCAATTAAACTATTACTAACAAAAAAAGTGTTGTCATATAATTTGGATGACCTTTTTATTATAAGAGCACTGACAGCTCCAAACCCTTGCCACCTGTGTGTGTGTGTGTGTGTGTGTGTGTGTGTGTGTGTGTGTGTGTGTGTGTCAGAGATCCAAAATGAAAAGTTCAAATATAGAAAACTGGATATAAATTTGAACAAAGCAATAACGAGGAATAGGAACATCCCAAACTGCTGTGTGTGTGTGTGTGTGTGTGTGTGTGTGTGTGTGTGTGTGTGTGGCTGTAAATCACACTCTACACTAAATGTGATACGCGCATCAGATGACAGAGCTGTGATAAAACCTGAAAATAGAGACAAGGAGGACATGAAGGTAAATCAGATTTACTCTCCTTCACTCACACACACACACACACACACACACACACACACACACACACACACACACACAGAGTACATAACATAAACACTCCTAAATCCTGCCATCTAAATCCACAGCAACAGAGCTCAGAGCAAAGCCTTGCTTCAGACTGAAGCTATGTGACACCTTGCATAAAAAACATCTCTCTCTCTCTCTCTCTCTCTCTCTCTCTCTCCGAGACACACACACACACACACACACACACACACACACACACACACACACACACACACACACAAATATGTAATCTTTTCATCTGTCCAACATAGATAATTGCTTAAATCTCTTGACCATCCGTCTCTCGCTATTACTTTTTAACACTCACACAGTGGGGAGTCTTTTGGAGTTCACTTCGCTTTAGACTATGATCCCATGGTATGACACACACACACACACACACACACACACACACACACACACACACACACACACACACACACACACACACACACACACACACACACACACACACACACACACACACACACAGAGTAATAAAATCCTCCCCAGTGTCCCGGCTGTCCCGACTAAAACTATTAAAAGATTATTTTTTGAAACTAATATTTCCGTCCCAACCTTCTAGACTTTGGTACCGTCGAGCGGATGACTGATGTGAGTCATTTGGAAAGGTCTTTGGAAAGTTCAGAAGTGAACGTAGGGACAGTACAGTCATATTTTACTCTATATACTCTATACTATTTTTAAATTTTTTATTGTTGCATTATTGAGGAGAGCTTGGAACACAAAAAATTCATTGCCAGCTATGACTGCTTGCCTGTTATGTTGTGCATTTGACGAATAAACTAACTAACTAACTAACTAACTAACTAAC
Source organism: Ammodytes marinus (assembly GCF_949987685.1). Classification (NCBI taxonomy): domain Eukaryota; kingdom Metazoa; phylum Chordata; class Actinopteri; order Uranoscopiformes; family Ammodytidae; genus Ammodytes; species Ammodytes marinus. Next base: position 18,964,664 of record NC_137227.1, read on the forward strand.
TAACTAACTAACTAACTAACTAACTAACTAACTAACTAACTAACTAACTAACTAACTAACTAACTAACTAACTAACTAACTAACTAACTAACTAACTATATTTGTCTGCCTGTATTTATTCTTCCTCTTTCCTGTCTTTTTGTATAGTGTGCGCTCTCCAACTTAAGACAAGGCAAGTTTATTTCTATAGCACAATTCAGACACAAGGCCATTCAAAGTGCTTTACAGCGACATAAAAATAAAATGCATCAAGATTAGACATTAGATATTGAGGTGCAGTGTGTAATATGACATCATCAAGAAAGTTCTACAAAGTTCTAGAATGCAACGCTCCCTGGGTAACCCCAACCCTTTCGAATAATAACAGAAGCTACAGTGGCCTTCAAGGACAAGAACAATTCTAAATTTTAAACAATGCACCTGATGACATTCCAACTATGACACTTTCAAGATGGCGGCACTAGGCCTTGGTCCATGGTATGGAGAAATATGGACATATATGAGACCCTTTCTAAGGGAAAAAAAATTATTCAAACACTAAATTAAATGTACTTATGGATATTATAATTACTTTCTACAAAATCTGCTAGGAAATAAAACCCAAAATTCTACACACTGCAGGTTTAAAGAGACAGTAAAAAACAAAGAAAATACATCAAGATTCAAGATTAGACATTAATACATTTAGACAGCGATGTAGAACGGCTGCAATGAAAATCGCGTGACTGACAATATAGTTCTTTTCTATATCGCCTTTTTAACTTAATTACTCTTTCATACTTTCAAACCATTTTAAACATATTGGGGAATCTGTATTCACAAAACCAAATGGAATGTATTTTGAAAGTTACTATAGTGGCCAGTGAATGGGGGTGTATGCAGGAAAGACTGTGAGAGCAAATGCATTGATGGTTGACTATAGATAAACAAATCTCTGTGGGGATTTTAAGTAGATTAAAGGGTCACTATGCAGTTTCAGGGGAGGGGGATTTGTTTACATTCACAGAGCCTGCAGTTAGTTTTTTCCTCTAATGATATTTTTCTTAATGCCTTTGTCATGGGTATACGCTCACCCAGGAACAACAGCTGGCGTAGTAAAAACACTACCGCTTTTTTCCAAAGGGAGCGCAAGAATTAACACAAACTGAAAGTTCCTCGGAGAACCTTTTGAGAATAACTAAAAATAAAAATCTTTCTTGCGCCTTCAGACAACATTGAACATGTATTGTGTGGCGCCGGGCGGACAGAATGTATGATATGCATAGTTGTAAAACATTTTTAAAGCCCATGGATTTAGCCAGACACACACACACACACACACACATACGCAGACACACACACATAGAGAGAGAGACACACACACAAACACACACACTTGTCTTCTTAGTTTAGCTATCAGGTCAGGGGGGGGCGGCTGGAGTTAATACCAGGGGACTCTTTCACACTCGCTAATTGGCCCGTAATGCACACAAGGCCAAACGTGATGTAAGTCACTTTAGACTGTCACTAGACATGTGTGTGTGTGTGACTGACTGACTGTGGACAGACAGCCGACTCATATGTTTTCACTCACCCTGCGTTCCAATTCAAATACTCTTTCTTTTTACTACACTACATACTAAAGTACAGAAGAGTTTTAGGGCCACAGGAGAGAAAGAAAAAAATCAGATAAGGAACGAGAAATGTCAAGAATAAAGAGGAATACTGTAAAATGCTAAAATGCTATCGGAGTTAGTGGGGCTTTTATGTATTTTCAGCATACTACAATTGACGTGCATGTATTGGGACATCCTACATCTTTTTCTGGCATACTAAATAGTAGGGAAGTATGGGGATTGGAACGCAGGGTAGCACATTTACATGGCAGACTCACATTCCACTCCACGTTTTCTTTTCAAGTTTGATAATATGAACATTTATTTTTCAATCAGATTCTTGTTAGAGCTAATTGAGACACACAACTTTGATACCGTACTTAGATTTGTACTATTTTACACCAGGTTTACAGAGGCTAGGAGGAAAAATTACACACACACACACACACACACACACACACACACACACACACACACACACACACACACACACAAGACATATATTGATTTGTACTATTTTACACTAGGTTTACAGAGGCTAGGAGGAGGAATCATGAGGGAACAATGTACAGTAGCAAGAAGAAGAAAATTGGAAGGTTGGGCTAAATTGTGGAAAAACAGCTGCACTCTAAAATCCACCTGTTCACTCTTTTTATGCGCAGCCATACACACACACACACACACACACACACACACACACACACACACACACACACACACACACACACACACACACACACACACACACACTTAGTCACATGTTTTCAGCCTGTTCTCAATTTCACTTGTATTTAATTCTACCATATTTAAAGGAGATATTTAAAAAAAAAATGTAATTAAAATGTAAATCATACGTATTTCCTGAGATCCCACCAGCAGATCATTTAAATGTGCAACCAAATAAGGCAGAATGCTCTTTGAATCCATTACATTGTGTTGCTTCTGTACGCTTACCCTGTTTCTGACAAGCAGGGTAGACTGGCTGTTAGCAAGCTATATGTAGGTAACCAAACTTATTTTCCACTTTAAATTACAAAAAAATGTGTGTTCTCTCAGCCTGACTTGGCTCTTAAAGATAGCCATCCTGTCCTCATAATATTGCATTTTAAAATCATCTATTCATTTCATAATCTAAATTGTGAACATGTTTACTGTACAATTATATTCCATAAGATAACCCGGAGTTTAATATAGGCTATAAAAAGGCATTACGAAAAACTATATAAAAAAATCATTCTTTGCACTGATGGTCTCTTTTGCTGTTACGTGTAATTTATGATCATCAGAGGAAAAATGAGACTAGAAAATATTTAAAAGTTCCAAGTAGTAACTTTTTTTTAAACAACCAAATCAAAGTGAGTTGCATTGTAGCATCACTATCTGACACACAGAAAACACACACACACACACACACACACACACACACACACACACAAACACACACACACAGATGTAGGTTTACCGGCATGTTGGGTCGTTGGTGCTGCCGCCGTTTGAGAGGTTTTTCCGGCTGGTGCTGCTGTTGATCTTTGGTGTTTTTTCATCAGAAGAAAACCGGGCTTTCTTTTCCTCCAGCATGGTCAAAGACACACAGACATATACACTGTCTGTCTGTCTGTCTGTCTGTCTATCTATCTATCTATCTATCTATCTATCTATCTATCTATCTATCTATCTATCTATCTATCTTTCTGTCTGTCTGTCTGTCTGTCTGTCTGTCTGTCTGTCTGTCTGTCTGTCTGTCTGTCTGTCTGTCTGTCTGTCTGTCTGTCTGTCTGTCTGTCTGTCTATCTATCTATCTATCTATCTATCTATCTTTCTATCTATCTATCTATCTATCTATCTATCTATCTATCTATCTATCTATCTATCTATCTATCTATCTATCTATCTATCTATCTATCTATCTATCTATCTATCTATCTATCTATCTATCTATCTATCTATCTATCTATCTATCTGTCTGTCTGTCTGTCTGTCTGTCTGTCTGTCTGTCTGTCTGTCTGTCTGTCTGTCTGTCTGTCTGTCTGTCTGTCTGTCTGTCTGTCTGTCTAAAGGTCTTCAATTACACACACACTCACACGCCTCTACTTTAGAGTCAGTCTGATGTTGTCAGTTCACTTCCAAAATCCAAAGACGAATCCGCCAAAAAATTGAGAAGTTAAAAGTGCGTGTTCTTTTATTCCATGTTTAAAAAGATGAACAAAAATAGGCATCTTCTTAAGTTTTATCCAAATGGTGATTCCAGAAGGCAAGAATTCTTCACAACTCCGTAAAATAAAGTAAAATTTAAGTCTTCTTTGGGACAGGCTGCTTGCTGTAGGTTACTACCACCAAAACCACTTTTAATACACTAGATAAAACGTTTTAAAAAAAAATAAACAGGCCGCTTGTTAGACCCCTTTAATATACTAGATAAACTGTTACAAAAAAAAGAAAAAAAAGGTCGTAGGCTATCCACAAAAATTTAAAAAAATAAAATAAAAGTCCTTGCGAATTCCAGAATTTTCAGACATCCAATAAAAACAAACCAAAGGGATTCCGGAACTGGAGCGTTCTAGATTTCAGTGCTTCATGGGCTCAAGCCATTATAGTGTCTGTGGGAGATGAGAGCGTGATACAGTGAGAGTCTAAGGTTCGTTTCAGACTCACGAGAGACGAGATGGGTGAAGCGAATGAAGTGAAACCCTGTGAGCCACTGGTGCAGTGTTCCCTCTGAGGCCAACAGCTGGAGGAGTGTGTGTGTGTGTGTGTGTGTGTGTGTGTGTGTGTGTGTGTGTGTGTGTGGAGAGGGAGGGGGAGAGAGAGAGGGGGGGAGAGAGGGTTAGAGAGAGGGAGAGCGAGGGAGACAGAGAAAGGGAGGGTTAGAGAGGGAGTGAGAGAGTGAGGGTTAGAGAGAGAGAGACGGGGAGGAAGAGAGACGGTTAGAGTGTTAGACGGGGAGGGAGAGAGAGAGAGTGTGAGAGAGAGAGAGAGAGAAAGAGAATGTTTGAGAAAGAGAGAGAGAGTGTGTGAGAGAGAGGAATAAGATACACTCGAGCTATACTACTAAATAAAGGAGGGTCAAAAAATATCACTTAGGCCGACTAATGCGTCTACAGTTGTTGCTCCACCAGGCTAAGAGCAGCTTCATGTCACAGGCCTGTAAGACTGCTGAGCTCATCACTATGTCACTCCACTTCACTCTAAAATAGTTAATGTCTGTTCATGTTTACGCCCGTTAATGTTACATCTGTGTATAATGTGAATGGTGCTTGTCATTTTCACATATCTCTCGTATATCGTATTTCATAGCACTCTTTTTAATTTACACTCTTATTTATGCGACACCGTCTTTTATATTTATACAGCTCCGGAAAAAATTCAAGAGACCAGTCTGGATTTTTCTTAAATCTTCATCGCTACATTACTTATTCAAAATGCTCTTAATGACAAAACATTTATTGGAAATTTGGTAGAAATCTTGTCAGTAGTTTATAGTATAAAACCAGAATGTTCATTCTATTCAAACATATGCCTATAAATAGTAAAATGAGAGACACTGAACATTTGGAGTGGTCTCTTCATTTTTTTTCCAAGAGCTGTATGTTAAACCTTGCACTGTTGTTGTGTTTATTTAGCTCTCAAGAGGCTCTCTTCACTTGTGTGTTTCTCTTTACACGTTTTTATTTGATAAGAAAATATGCTACAGACAAGATTGAGAAAAGATTAGCCATTAAGTATTGCAGACTGGCTGACCATAAAACCAAAATTACTATCATTCAATTCATCATTAAATTATTCTTACTTTTATTAATTTTTCTACTTTTTTCTTGTTATAATGCTAACCTATTTTATTTTTTATATATACAGTATATATATAATTGTTTTTATTGAAGAAGCTGATTCAGGGAGATTCGCATAAACATCCCAATGCACCTTTACCGTCTTGTACCTGTGCAAATGGCAATAGACATATTCTATTCTATTCTAAAGCCACACTGGTGTTGAAAAATGGGAAAAAATAGAAAAAAACTGAAAAACTATCATTTAAACAGTTCCAGTGTTTTTATAAATCAGTGCATATGAATGAGGACATTTTCCTCTTTTAAATAATATTCTAAAACTGTATCAGACGCAACAGCCAAACATTCCCTGCGTTCCAATACCCATACTTCCCTACTATTTAGTACGCCAGAAAAAGATTTAGGATTTCCCAATACATGCACGTCAATTGTAGTATGCTGAAAATACATACATGCCCCACTAACTCCAATAGCATTTTTCAACAGAGTATTAGTCTTTATTCTCGACATTTCTTGACATAATGAAAAAAAAAACTTCCTTATCTGTTTTTTTCTCTCTCTTGTGGCCCTAAAACTCTTCTGTACTTTAGTATGTAGTGTAGTAAAAAGGCAAAGTATGTGAATTGGAACGCAGGGACAGTTTTGAGGCTGTTGGTAAATAAAGTAGATCATGTAAGGAAAGGAAATTAAAAATGTTGCCCCTCAGCACCTGAACAGACAGTGACCTCTAGTGGTTCTCAGTGGTAAATACATAGAATGAAAAGAGCCTGGTTTACTTTATACATTTTAAAGTCTCTACGAGGAACTTTTAAATATTTCTGAAACAGTCTCATTCTTCCTCTGATGATCATAAATGACAAGTAACAGCAAACGAGACCATCAGTGCAAAGAATGCTGATTTAATATAGTTTTTTCTTAATGCCTTTGTCATGGGTATATACGCTCACCCAGTAACAACAGCTGGCGTAGTAAAAAAACACTACCGCTTTTGTCCAAAGGGAGCTACTAGAATTAACACAAACAGAAAGTTCCTCACAAATATTTAAAAGTTCCTTGTAGCACCTTTAAAAAAAAAAAGAATAACCCTAATTGTAAATAAGCGACACTTGAGCCAGAGGACCTTGTTAAAAGAATTGTTTAGTTTCACAAGATACAAAAAGAAAAAAGAAAAATCCATTCACCGGAATAATATGGACAGTAAACATGACAGTAGTTTGACATCAGTATAGTGTAGTGCAACATGGTTCACAGTCAGCGGGCAGTTTACATGATTCAGCCACAAGGGGAGACGCAACAGTTCTGATTCATTCTGTACAGCTCAAAATAACACACAACAACTGAATGTATTTACACTTTCACTTGCAACCTGTGTGTGTGTGTGTGTGTGTGTGTGTCAGCTGAATTTAGTTTGACTCGAGAAAACAAAAAAGATGATAGACGTTTAATTAAAACAGCTAATTGGATTTGTGTTAAAAAGCATAAAAAGGTGCAGTGTGTACTATCAGAATATTTAGTGGCATCTAGCGTTAAGAATTTACAGAAGCTACGGTGGCCTTCAAGGACAAGAAGCTATAGTTACTAAAAGATGGCATCATCCACCACTGCCTCAAGTCTTTCCACAATATCAAGTGATGAGGTGAAGATGTATTTAGTTATTTATTCTATAGTACTTCTTCTTCTTGGTCTTCCAACAGGTGCATTTCCCCAGGACGCCCACTATGTATAAAAACACGTAAGGCCTTTCTACCAAGTCTGCAGGGAAAAATGCCAATAGATTCTACACACTGCGCCTTTAAGCAGAATATAATCAGTAGACTATTGAGATCTCCTGCTGTGATATGTTCAGGACTTTCCAGTTAAGTTTATAAGATCAAGTTTGTGTTACTGTTAGACGAGAACTTTTAAGTGACTCTGATATGAGTAATTTTTCAAGTGAAACAAACGTAAGGAGGTCATCAAATCAAATGCCCATAAATCTATGCTTGAGATGATCTGAATGCGGACATTCGACAACAGATAAAAAAAAAAGGGGGGGGTGCTCGTGGTGTAGTTGTTAGCCCCCCCCCCCCCCCCCCATAGAGGCTCAGTCCTCTTCACAGCAGATCCGGGTCGTTCCCCTCTCTGCCCCATTTCATCTCTGTCTCTCCAAAACTGTCTAATAAAACCATACAAACAATGCCCAAAAAATTATCTTAAAAAAAAAAAAATTGTAAAGGAAATATTGATATTTAGCATAATGCTCGTCTATTGATTCATACATGTCCCTCATCTTACTGTCTGTGGCCTTTTGCTTTTTATAATATGTTTTACATAATATTGTCAAATTAGGACATTTATCACTCAAACTCTCCTAATATTAAAGGAATTCATTTGTGTGGATAACATTTTTTGCAGCGTAGTTCCCATGATTCTAATAGGTTGTGTGAACATATTTGAACCCTTTTTGAACAATGCCCCGAAAACCAAACACATGTTGTACCCTGTATTACATTTTTAAATTATATGTATATAAGGGATGTCTTAGTGTAGTGGTTAGAGTCCCCCTAGAGTCCTTCCCCTCTATTTTTTTTAAATGCTTTTAGCATAAAAGAAAAATGCCAAAAAATAATCTCAACAAAATAAAATAATAATTTGGCATGACCGTGAAGTGTTATTTTTAATGTCTTAAATACGACTTCTCTTTCTGCCTCCTCACCTCTCCTTTTTATTTGATCACCTATCTTTTTATTTTAATGATTTTAGAAGATTGAGTTTTTTTAGCCCATCTATACAACCCACCAAAAATGTCATCCATCTTCCTCCACCCCTCCACCCCCTCTGTCCCTCTCTCTCTCCCCATCTACGTGACGTTGGATATGGGGTCGCTGATCTTCATACACCTCCAGTACACGGTTTTAAACATGGTGAACAGAGCCAGAAGAATAAACAGTGCCCACGACACGTAGATCCCTTTAGACGTTCGGGCCGGTTCCCACGTCCCAACCTGGACAGACAGACAGACAGACAGACAGACAGACAGACAGACAGACAGACAGATAGACAGATAGACAGATAGACAGATAGACAGATAGATAGATAGATAGATAGATAGATAGATAGATAGATAGATAGATAGATAGATAGATAGATAGATAGATAGATAGATAGATAGACAGACAGACAGACAGACAGACAGACAGATAGATAGATAGATAGATAGATAGATAGATAGATAGATAGATAGATAGATAGATAGATAGATAGATAGATAGACAGACAGACAGACAGAACAGTAGATAGACAGACGGACACATACACACATAAACAGACAGACATTTAGTTAGTTATCAATACAATAATTCACAGCAGTTTGAGGGCAGCCGTATACAACCTGAAGAGATTTCTGATTAAAGGGAAAGATATATCTACATACAGATACAAAAATATGTAGATAAATACAGTTATAAACCTTATACTGTACATTTTCTACCAATATTATATGGAGTTATTTATGAATCTATCATTAATCGTATGCCAGGGCGCTCCTGTGGCGTAGTGGATAGAGCGCGTACCATATTGGCTCCGGCCTTCGTTGCAGTGGTACCGGGTTCAAATCCGACCCGTGGACCTTTACTGCAGGTTCTCTCTCTCTCTCTCTCTCTCTCTCTCTCTCTCTCTCTCTCTCTCTCTCTCTCTCTCTCTCTCTCTCTCTCTCTCTCTCTCTCTCTCTCTCTCTCTCTCTCTCTCTCTCTCTCTCTCTCTCTCTCTCTCTCTCTCTCTCTCTCTCTCTCTCTCTCTCTCTCTCTCTCTCTCTCTCTCTCTCTCCATTTCAACTCTGTACTATCTAATAAAGCTTGAAAATGCCAAAAAATATTCTTAAAAAAAAAAAATTAATCTGATGCCACTCACTACGAGTCCTGCAGTGGAGGCGGCGAAGACGACAAACAGCAGGAAGCACAGTAGGCTCCTCCTCCTGGGGTAGTGTCGACCAATAGAAGAGCTGCAAATCAAAACCAGGAAGTACCGCACTGTTAAAACAAAATAACTGTGGCTGCGTTCCAATCCCCTTTCTATCTACTATTTAGTATGATAGAGAAAAGATTTAGGATGTCCCGATTCTTGTGGCCAGATTTAGTATGGTTAGAAATACCCAGATGCCTGCTACATCTGGCCGGGATTTTTAGTGTTGAAAAAAGCATTCTATTTGGGCGATTCTGACCCACAATCCAGTGCGCACCGGAAGTGACGTCACATCGACGGAGCCTCCATATGAAAACAGACAGGGATGCGAAAGATAATAAAGAGGCAAGATCAAGGGCGCAATGTTGTGATGAAATAAAGAACTAAAAGTATGTCCCAATAGTAATCCCTACTGCTTCCTAACCAGATTTATTTTATGATCAGATGTAGTATGTAGAATAGAAAAAAAGAAAGAGTATGAGATTTGGAACGCAGGGTGTTTTGCGGGGCTTTATTTCGGTCCACGGTTTTAGTCACAAGACAATGAGACGGCACTTACACTTTTCTGCAGTGTGGACATCGGGCCAACGTCCGGTCTGAAAACTCTGTCCACTGTAGAGACAGGGGAAGTGAAACATCAGTGTACGTGTGTGTGTGTGTGTGTGTGTGTGTGTGTCTGCTTGCACTGTGTTTGCCTGCTTTCGTGTGCGGGTGTGTGAGCCTGCTTGAGTGCGTGTGTGTGTGTGTCTGCTTGCATGTGTGTTTGCCTGCTTTCGTGTGCGGGTGTGTATTTGAGAGAGTGAGCCTGCTTGAGTGTGTGTGTGTGTGTCTGCTTGCGTTTGCATGTACGTGTATCATTACCAATATAAATGCATGACACAAATGAAAATAACAGAAGTGAAATTGTCATTGTAAGGTACTGTATAAAGTTGAAGTCAACCCATCCTACCAGAAATGTATTGGAGCAATGTCCACATATGATCCTGATGCCGGCGGGCTGGCGCTGCGGCTCGGGACTGTCCCGCCCGATGTGCACCGGTCCCAGGTTGATGACGCGTTTACTGACACGAGAAAAAAATTGTAAATAAATAAATCAAGTTGTATAATTTCAGAAGGATCAAATCGTGCGGTGCTTAAACACTTGAATGTCACGTAGACCCGGACCACTTCCACATCACACAGTCAGCTGAGAGTTTAATAACGGGGGTTTCTCTTTCCACAGGAGCTAGGGGATTAACACTAGACCTTTAATTCATACAACTACTATACATTGCCTCGGTTCCTAGTTTATTGATTTCTTCACAATATTAAGTGTTTTTATTAAAGATGCCGTGTGTAATATTGAAATATATTTGGTGGCATCAAGTGGTGAAAGTTCTAGATTGCAACGCCCCCTTAAACATACTTCTGATTATTACATTCCATTTCTACCAAGTCTGTTCTGAATATACCAATAAATCCCATCGATGACTTTATCTAGCTGAATATCTGGTGGATGAAAAGGTGGTCTGTCTGTCTGTCTGTCTGTCTGTCTGTCTGTCTGTCTGTCTGTCTGTCTGTCTGTCTGACTCACCAGTACGGCCTCGGACATGCGATCCTCTGCGACGTGACTTTGCAGATGAGCAGACAGTTACAGGGACAGCGCACGTACTTCTTCCCGACCGGAGCGTTCTTTATCGGCTAGAGAGAGAGAGAGAGAGAGAGAGAGAGAGAGAGAGAGAGAGAGAGGGATGAACACACAAAGAAAAGAGGAGAAAAATACACTTTTTAAGCTTCAAAAGTAAACCATTTAGAACCAAATATTCTGGCTTCTAAAATGTTGTGTTTTTTATGTTATTTTTGGGAATTTTTTCATGCTTTATTGACGGTTGTTTTTAAGAAGATCTAGGCTTAAGTCCACTAGTCAAATGACTGACCTGTAATACAACTCCAAATCCATGTGTGTGTGTGTGTGTGTGTACGTACTGTACGTGTTTGCTTGCTTGTGTGTGTGTTCATGTAATTACTTGTGTGTGCATGTCTGTGTGTGTTTCTGTGCTTGTGTGTGTGTGTGTGTGTGTTTGCTAGTGTGTATGTGCTTGTGCCTGCTTATGTGTGTGTGTGTTTGCGTGTCTGTTGTACGTTTTCATGTGTGTGTGTTTACGTGCCTGCTTGCGTGTGTGTGTGTGTGTTGTGTGTGTGTGTGTGTGTTTACGTGCCTGCTTGCTTGCGTGTGTGTGTTGTGTGTGTGGTGACTCTCACCGTGGCCTCGTTGCAGATGCCACACTTGACCACATGCTGGTGCGCCTTGCCCTCCACGGAGATGGCGCTCTGGCAGACGCGGCAGCTGATGACGGGGTTGCTGCTGCTGTCGGGGCTGCCCTGGGGAGAGTAGGGCGGGGGGGGCTCTGTGGGCACCTCGGAGCACGGGAACCCACCCACACCTGGAGGGAGGGAGGGAGGGAAGGAGGGAGGGAGACAGTCATTTTATATTACGCACATCTGTATGTTAGACTGACAGAAAGTGAGAGAGAGCGAGAGAGAGAGAGAGAGAGAGCGTGTCTATGAGAGTCAACTCTGTATGTTATGGTATATTGTTATATGTACACATATTACATTGGCACCTCCAAACCTGGACAGACAGGGAGAGCATCTATGTATTTTTAAATATTATATGCACATCTGTATGTTATATGAGAGAGAAAGAGACAGCGAGAGAGACAGAGAGAGAGTGAGAGACACAGAAAGAGAGAGAGAGACAGACAGAGCGAGAGAGAGAGACACACACAGAGATAGGGGGTTTAGTTAGAGTACAATGAGTTAAGTAGCCAATATCAAAAACACTATCTTTTGTTGTTGCACTAGGCCTTAAGTTGACCTTTTTTAATTTAATTTTTGTTTGAGCTTTCTCCTACACAACCATATTTGAATGACATTATCTCAACATTAGATCTTCAATACTCATCCAAAAACTAAATTTCTGTCCTACAATCCAAATGAACCTTACTGAAAACCGTACATTAAGTGTCTTCTGTAAACATCAACTGTCTACTCAGTCAGTGTGTGTCACGTATTGATAAGCTAAATACACTGTAACAATGAATTCAGATAACATGTTTTAATACGTCAGTGCCACAGCCCAAAGGCCAAACATTATCAAGTGTGCTAGAGAAAAGGAAGGGAGTTGCACATGTGATAAGAAACGAAAGTCAATAATAATTAATAAAAATAGGGAAGTTACAATGCAGTCATAAAGTTAACAAGGCAATAAAATGTACGTAAAGTCTTGCAACAACGCTGGAATGGGCTTCTGAACTGGAAGAGGAGGTTTTGTTTTCATTATTGATCTGACCATTATTCATTTGACTAGTTTAAATGTAGTCTAGTAAAGCAAGCCCATGGTGAGGTCTTAAAAATGTGTGTATTTATTTTATTTATTAATTTTTATTCTATCTATCTATCTATCTATATATCTATATATCTATCTATCTATCTATCTACCTGTCTGTCTGTCTGTCTGTCTGTCTGTCTGTCTGTCTGTCTGTGCGATATATATTTAGTTTACAAAGATATAAGAAAAGTAGGCCTAGCATTTGAAAAGCTGGAGACAGCAAGTAGCCTAGTTGGTGCTTTTAACTTGTGCAAAATGATTCAAAATTCCTTCAATTATTATTCTGTAATCGATAAGTACATTAATAGCTAAATGTTAACCAGTTTCCTTAAAGATCGTGGCTGAACTCTGACCGTTAACCAATCAACCCAAACACACCACGAATCATATTCTAGCTTTAATTTGATTAATTTGATTGATTTAGTTATTTTACATCTGCTATTACTGTCAGAACATTGTGTCATCCTAAATACGTTGATAAACCTTATTAGTAGGCTACACATTAACATGTAAGATACGAGAGTGTTCTTGGGTGAAATGAGCATCGATAGTAGGCTAATATTTGTTAACAAGTTGACGACCTTCTCTATAATAAAATGCAAACTACATTATGTCTTTTTTGGTGTTTTTAAAATGTATATGGTAGGCTTATGTCTGTATCTCTATATGGTAGAATAAACAGCGCACATACTCTGCTGTTTGGACAGATATCCGTGCGAGTTTCCTCCGGGAGAGAAGTCGTTTTGGTCGGCCAGCAGCGGAGATCGTTCCCCGTCATCCATCGCCCCTCCGCTGGGTGTGAAGCCCCTCGAAGCCCCGGTAGGATTTAGATTTATGGAAGTCTCGATGAGTAAGGGTTTTTTAATATATGTATAATTTCTGTCACTTTGGGCTTTCTGACATGCACATGACACGGCGACAAACCAACACCGAAGGCGGAAGCAAAATAACACAAACACGTGTCACATGACTGGGATCTGAGTCACGGCTGTGATTGACAGCTCGCGTAGCCAATGAGCGGCCGGGTTTGGTCAAGATGGGCGGGTTCAACAGGAGCCGTCTGAACGACCGGATGAGCCGTTTGACAGCGAGGGCTGCGTCCCAATACTAATCTAAAGGCTGCATCCTAATACTAACACAAAGTAGCCTATTAGTATTCCTATACTTTTTTTATAACGGTGGGTAAATGGTGCGTTCAAATACTCTATGTTTTTAAATTGTATGGTGGTATTTCAATATAATTTAATGTTTAATTAGATATTATTAAAAGATAATTTGGCAATATTATTAGATAAATATGTAATTGGTAATGAATTTAAACTATTGATAATTGATAAAAAAAAATATATTTTGATAAGGAATTTTCAATCAGTAATCAGCAAGCTGACAAACTCAATATGGATCAATAATTTAGGGAGACGGGGTGAGATCAAATACGTTTTTCTTCTTCTCACCCCTTATCGAGAGGGTAAAGCAAGTGTTGGCCAGTGTATTTTCATTGTTTGTTAATGTTACTTAATTGTAACTCTCCACTTTTATTTTATTGTTTATTATTGCTTATTTTTTCTTTTTCTTTATTTGTTCGAAATAAAAACATTTTCAATTCAATATTATAAAGAGCCATGTTTAAAAACTAACACAGGGTCACTCTATGGGCAGAGGGTGTCGTATTGTGTGGGCTACGGACTGAGAAGCCCACCGGGGTAAATGGCTATTTGTGATATTGGAAAAACTTATAAACATATAAAACTGATTTGATTGGGTTAAACACAAGGGGTGAGCCCCAATACTATGTTAAAGGGTGTTTGCCACTGTTTGCCAAAACTGGCCCTATCAAAGTCACAGTCAGCTTTATTTGTCAATTACAAAATATGTCTAAGACATACAGAGGAATCGAAATTATTTTTTATCCCCGACCCATGGTGCAATAAGAACAAAAGGATAAAATAAGGTAAAATAACATAAGTAATGTTAACAATACATTCATTCTAAATCATGCAAAAGGTAAGAAAAAACAAACTGATATAAAGTCAATACATTGAAATGTGCAATAGGAACATTATTTACAATATGTGCAATATTTATTAAACTGAAGAAATTGAAATATACATTATAAGGGCATTTCGATGTACAGACTGAGTATACATCGGTTTGGGGGAAAATGGGAGGAAGTTTCAAAGTTCAGAGTTTGTGGGGGCAGAGAGGAGCGAAGGAAAACAAACAGAGCACTGACATCTTTTGTGGCAAGGAGTATTCAGTTGATTAACAGGTTGAATTCAGGTAGAGAGCCATCCTAAAGTACAGTATCTCACAAAAGTGAGTACACCCCTAACATTTCTTCAAATATTTCATTATATCTTTCCATGCGACAACACTGAATAAATGACACTTTGATACAATGTCAAGTAGTCAGTGTACAGCTTGTATAACAGTGTAAATTTACTGTCCCCTCAAAATAACTCGACACACAGCCATTAATGTCTAAACTGTTGGCAACAAAAGTGAGTACACCCCTAAGAAAAAATTTCCAAATTGGGCCCAAAGTGTCAATATTTTGTTTTGCCATCATTATTTTCTAGCACTGCCTTAACCCTCTTGGGCATGTAGTTCACTAGAGCTTCACAGGTTGCAACTGGAACCCTCTTCCACCCATTCATGACGACATCAAGGAGCTGGTGGATATTAGAGTCCTTCCGCTCCTCCATCTCCCGTTTGAGGATGCCCCAAAGATGCTCAATAGGGTTTAAGACTGGTGACATGCTTGGCCAGTCCATAACCTTTACCCTCAGCTTTTTTAGCAAGCCAGTGGTCGTTTGGAGGGGTGTTTGGGGTCGTTATCATGTTGCAGTACTGCCCTGCGGCCCAGTTTATGAAGGGAGGGGATCATGCTCTGCTTCAGTATGTCACAGTACATGTTAGAATTCAATGAACTGTAGATCCCCAGTGCTGGCAGCACTCATGCAGCCCCAGACCATGACACTCCAACCACCATGCTTGACTCTAGGCAAGACACACTTGTCTTTGTACTCCTCACCTGGTTGCCGCTCCACACTCTTAACACCATCTGAACCAAATAAATGTATTTTGGTCTCATCAGACCACAGGACATGGTTGCAGTAATCCATGTCCGTAGTCTGTTTGTCTTCAGCAAACTTTTTGTGGGGTTTCTTGTGCATCATCTTTAGAATAGGCGTTCTTCTGGGATGACAGCCATGCAGACCAGTATGATGCAGAGTGCGGCGTATGGTCTGAGCACTGACAGGTTGACCCCCCACCCCTTCAAGCCCTTCAGCAATGCTGGCAGCACTCATACGTCTATTTTCCAAAGCCAACCTCTGTGTACGACGCTGACCACGTGCACTCAACCTTCGTAAACTGGGCCGCAGGGTGGTATTGCAACATGATAACGACCCCAAACACACCTCCAAGACGACCAGTGGCTTGCTAAAAAAGCTAAGGGTAAAGGTTATGGCCTGGCCAAGCCTGTCTCCAGACCTAAACCCTATTGAGCATCTTTGGGGCATCCTCAAACGGAAGGTGGAGGAGCGCAAGGTCTTTAATATCCACCAGCTCTGTGATGCTGTCATAAATGGGTGGAAGAGGGTTCCAGTTGCAACCTGTGAAGCTCTAGTGAACTACATGCCCAAGAGGGTTAAGGCAGTGCTGGAAAATACTGGTGGTCACACAAAATATTTACACTTTGGGCCCAATTTGTAAATTTTTTCTAAGGGGTGTACTCACTTTTGTTGCCAGCAGTTTAGACATTAATGGCTGTGTGTCGAGTTATTTTGAGGGGACAGTAAATTTACACTGTTATACAAGCTGTACACTGACTACTTTACATTGTATCAAAGTGTCATTTATTCAGTGTTGTCCCATGGAAAGGTATAAAGAAAAATGTGAAGAAATGTGAGGGGTGTACTCACTTTTGTGAGATACTGTATAATGCTCTATGTACTTAGAATGTTTATGTTTATTGTCTGTTTGTATTAGTCTGTCATTTTGTCTAGTCTGTATTTGTACTTATATGTGCTGTTTGTGCTTATATGTTTTTCAAATGTTACCGAATGCAAGACAAATTCCCCTTGGGGCAATAAAGATGTATCTATCTATCTAAGGAAGAGAGGGGAGAGAGTTAGGCTTCCTGGTGGATAAAGCTGTTTCCCAGTCTGGTAGAACCGGCCTGCATGCCGCGGTACCGTCTCCCCGATGGCAGGAGGATGAAGAGGCTGTGTGTGTGTGTGTGTGTGTGTGTGTGTGTGTGTGTGTGTTCTGTAACATCCCTAACACCCCGGATGTTGTGTTTCTGGACAGAGCCAGTAGGCAGGTGCTGCGGCTTGAAGTAGGCTGTGTGTACGATCTGTACATGGACATTGCCTTTAGTGATAAAATCATGAAGTACCAGCCCATTCTGTCCAAACTAAGTGAACTGGGCTATCAAAGCAAACTGGTGGTGTTGATCTTTGGCAGCTTGGGGCATGTCCACCATCTTGTTTTCACTGGGTTAAGGCTGGCAGGGCTCTCCAGCAGGACATCCAAACAGCTGTCAAAGTTCTGCTCCATATCAGCGGTGACAGGCAGCCTGGCAGTGTGGCGCAGGAGATGTTTTTTATACCCTTGAACACTGTCCTATCTCATTTCTGGAAATATTTGAATCCTGTCTGTTGTAATGTGATTGGTGGACTCAAATAAAGAATTAAAATGTGTGTGTGTGTGTGTGTGTGTGTGTGTGTGTGTGTGTGTGTGAGGGGTGGCTGGGGTCACCCAAAATGCTGGTTGCTTTGCAGGTGAGGCGGGTAGCGACGCGTTAAGGTCCAGAAGAGAGGGGAGTGGGACACCAAGGATCCGTCCAGCAGCCTTTACTGGGGCGGCAGTGGCAAAGTGGGCAGGGAGGTCGCCTCTGGAGTGCAGGGTCAGAGGTTCGATCCCCCGCCTACCCGCCACATGTTGAAGTGTCCTTGGGAAAGACATTGAACCCCGGATTGCTCCTGATAGTTAGCTTGTACCCTGCTAGGTAGCTGCTGCTATTGTGTGTGTGTGTGTGTGTGTGTGTGTGTGTGTGTGTGTGTGTGTGTGTGTGTGTGTGTGTGTGTGTGTGTGTGTGTGTGTGTGTGTGTGTGTGTGTGTGTGTGTGTGTGTGTGTGTGTACAAAACGATGTAAAGCGATTTGAGTCTGTGAAAAACCAGGGAAAAGAGATAAGTTGAGTCCATTTACTGTGCACTGCAGGGTCTTGCGGTTGACAGCAGTGCAGCTCCCATACCACACAGTGCAGCTAGTCAGGATGCTCTCGATGGTGCCTCTGAAGAAGGAGCACATGATGGATGGTTGGGGGTTGGGGGGTCGTGCTCACTTCAGCTTGCGGAGGAAGTAGAGGCGCTGCTAGGACTTCTTGGCCCGTCATGTGGTGTTGGTTGTCCAGGAGAGATCCTCACTGATGTAGACCCCCAGGAACTTGGCTTCTGCTCACTCTCTCCACAGCAGCACCGTCCATGGTCAGTGGGGGTTTAGGAGTGGGGACTCTTCTGAAATCCACAACAACCTCCTTGGTCTTGACGACGTTCAGGAAGAAATTGTTGTCTTTGTCCCACGTCGCCAGTTGGTTGACCTCCATCCTGTAGTGCGTCTCATCGTTATTGGAGATGAGACCAACCACTGTTGTGTCGTCCGCAAACTTCATCAATGTGGTTGATGCTGAAGGATGGAGCGCAGTCGTGGCTCAGCAGCGTGAAGAGTAGGGGGCTGAGCACACAACCTTTGGGGGGCCCCGGTGCTCAGAACGGTGGTTCTATGTGTGGTACTGCCAACTATCAACTGTAAAATGTAAATGTTTTTGTTCGATGACGCCATAAAAATCAGTTTTGCAAGTTTAAGAGCATTTGCATGGCCATGATGCACACATCAGTGGTTTTGGAAAGGAAAAAAATTAGGAGAGGCTAATGTGTATCTTGTATTATCTTTACACACCACAAATTGACATTTATGACTTCAGGATGATTAATAACTAGGGATGGTCATTTAGAATTTTTCTTTAACTGGTTAACCTCCAGAATTAACGGTTATTAACCGGTTAACCGTTAAGATTTAATGTAGCCTATTTATAGTGAAATACATGAAGCATTATAGCAGGGCCCGACCTTTTTTTGTTCCAATGACCGGCATATTAATTTAAAAACAATTCAGGGACCAGTAGCCAATTTAAATGCCTACATTTTGACATTCACACGGCACCTTGTCTGTTGTGAGAAGAGGTCTAGTACGCGAATGTAGGAGCAGAAAGTGCAATAAGTGACTGAAAAGGGACATTACACACCCACACAGGCATAGGGGATGGGTAGCCTACCGAAACCCGGTGCTAAGTAGTGCTGAGCACGGGGCAGCATTTTGAAATACCGTAATATTGATAAGCTCCGATGTTATCAGTACTGCATAACGATACTTAACGCTTTTGTTTATGACGGATTTTCGCTATTGATCCTGGCACACAATCATGGCAGACCTGTGTCTGTGCAGGGGGCGGGCACTCACTGCCTGGCTGTCTGTCACTCCCTCACACACTCACTGAGACGGTGATAGATGCAGGACAGCATCCACCTCAAGAAGGCTAATGCTAGCGCTATGTTAAGCTAGCGGGAGCCCACGCTGTTAATTAAATTTTACAAATTACAGACTTCCATTTTAAGTTATATTAGAGCAGGTGTTCAGCTCAACCATGTCTTGTCTGCCTGCACTGATTTCCCCAAAAGTAAAGGACACAGTGAAGGTTGGTCAGCAAAAATTAAACCATTGGGCATTTTATATTGGGCATTTAGGTTTTTGTGGCCTCAATAGTGTCAGGCATGCAAACTCATAAGCCATGAAAAAGGTGACATGTCCGAAAACATACCCTTGTAGGGGGGTCTTGGGGTTTCCCCCCCAGAATTTTTTGTGATTTGAACATGTAAAATGGGCAATTTGGTGTACTCTGGTGAAGAGAATTAAAGACAAAGAAAACTTTTATTTCAGTTCAAATGAATAGTAAAATGAGCCAAACAAGTTACTCAGCCAACCTTCTTGACTTTACCCATACAACATGTGTAGGTATTTACTAAGAAAAACGTTAAAAAAACTGCTCAGAAAAACGGTTAAATTGGAAAAACCAGCTTGTTGATAAAACTTTTTTTTCAAGTGAATGAGAGAGAAAAGGCATTAAATAAGACAAAAAAAACTTAGAGCCACCAATCTATCGCACCAAATTCCCTTACAATAAACTATTATATACTCTCCCTCTCTCTCTGTCAGGCAGGCAGGTACAGTATCTATAGATGCTTTCAAGCGGAGCCCCCATCCACCCTCTGCATGTAAAAGATTCCAACCCCCTTGTATGTCTGAAATGCTGCACCCGGATGCTGCTTTGCAGGTTGATCCAGTGGGTGCCCGGGATGCTTTTCATGACAGTAATGGAGTAGGCAGAAATGTGCCATTGCTTTATAGTTGCTTGTTTCCTCTAGTGTGAGATGTTACATTCCAGAGCCATTTTCCACACAGATTTTTAAAATCACTCTTTCCTGACAAAAAAAAGAAAAGCTTCTTTAAAGGTATTGTTCTTCATGCTTCCTGTAATACTGTATGTGTAACTTACACACTATTCAAACCGATCCTGAATTGTAATGCTTTGGGGGATTCTGAATTGTGATGCTTTGTGGTGCCCCCCCCACCACCCTTCCTTAGCCTTGTACATCATACTTAGCATTGTACAACATAACACTATACATGTACATAAGCCCTGTAGCTCACCCGCAAAAAACATTTCCTCAGAATTTTTTAGCACTTAAAAAAAAATATATATATATTTTTTTGTCAGTTGGAAATCAAGGCAGCCCCCCCCCCCCCTGACAACTCACGGCGCCCCCTCATTTGAGAAGCACTGGGTTAACGGTTAACCAGTTAACCATGGACATCCCTATTAATAATGTGCCCTTTGCCAGATGAAGCAATCCTCTCTCTGTTTCGAGGATTTCTTTCCCCAATCAAACTAGATTTCTATCAGTCTGTTTACTCCTTAATTTTCCTAAAATCTAGTCTAGTCAATTTGTTTAAAGACATCCTGAATGACAGAGTAACACAAGGAAGCTGATTTATTGTGTAACAGTTACACAACACATTTCCTCATAGCAGACCTGATTGGATTGTACCTGTATTTCCTTGTTCATTGTTTGATTTCAATCTTTTCCGAGGAAAGGCAAACAGACACTCGGAGAGTGAAAAAGAGGCTGTCTTGAAAGATATTATTTGGTATTTATTCACCTTCTTTGTGTGGAGGGACTAACACTTATCACTATGTCGCTCTCTCTACTACTGCTGCTGGTCTGCAGCGCAAAGGCCTCTCATTTTCTTGGAACAGTGATGACCTACTACCCCAAAAACACTTACGCAAATGGATCTATGACGGTACGTGTAGATTTGTTTTAATCCAAGTTATTTATTACCCCTTTTAACATTGTTTGACAAGGTGACAATTGAAAAACAAATCATTATACTGTCTTTAATGCATTTAACAGAAAATTATATTCTGTTTATTGTATAGTTTATATGGTACTATAACAATATGAAAAAGATTACTAAACAATTTGATTAAGATCAATATGTAATTGGTAGTGAATCTAATTTAGGATCACTACAGTATATTGGTAATGAAACTAGAGATAAGATTAAAGTTATATTATTTAAAGGTATACATTTACAAGCTGATTAATTATTACTTATGGATGAACGACTTAAGTCATTCTATTTCTCAACCCTTTTCTACGGAAGAGTACAGGCAGAGAAAAAAAGTAATTTTTTCTTCCAACTATGCACTTCGAGAATGAAGACCAAATGGCAAATACAAATGGTAAACGATATCACAGATTAATTCATTTTCGGCTCCTGTGGCCCTAATACTCTTCCGTACACTTTCCTTATGGACCATGTGATATTTATCCTGTTATCAAGAATCCAGAATTGATCAAGTCTTGTTTGTCGGCAGTAAATTCATGAAGTTGAACCATATCCCAAGTTGGCACCCAAATGATGTTGAAACTTATGTTGTGCCATGGATGTCATTAAAGGTGGACTATAGGAAAATGCTTGTTGTCAAAATCACTTCTAGTCAAAATCAGTGTCAATCTGCTACCTGTTTGCACTGATATACAATCCAGTGTTAATAGAATGCCAGAAGCTCTGTTAACTGGTATGTTTAAAAAGGGGGCCCCCCTTCGCTACCAAAATGCCCGTTTACAGAGGTTAGGATGTTGATTAACACAGGATTTGTTTGCAGCGCACACACAGTACGGACAGGTAGCTGATCGTTAGGAAATATTTTGACAAAGTTATTTTGACAACAAGCATTCTCCTGAATCGCTGACTCCACCTTTAGAAAGAAACGACTTGTCACTGTGCTACTGCAGGTGGTCCTTCCCTATAAGCTGAACTTCCGCTTGTCAAGTGGCTTATGCACTCATGAAGACACTTGGGATTGTAACAGTGTGGACTGTGGGACTGAAACCTCTTTAGTGCTGAACCAGGTCTACATCGAGAGCACCGGAGAATGGTGTCAGAGAGAGGGAATCATGACTCGCCTGGTGCCCAGTAACGCTTCATTTCAGCTTGTGTAAGTGCACCGTGGAAAACACTAACACAAATGACAATGATTTTTACAGTCAGCCTCTGAGCCACTATGCTGAAAAAGATAAAATAAACAGTAGGGGAGAGTGGGGTGAGTTGTGCAACTTTTTACTCAAAGTGATTTTAAAGTGAGGCCTTGACAGTTATGTCTCCAACTCAAATATGTACATATATTTCAGGATGTTGTGCATCCCTGGCAATAAAAACTTTGGATCTGGAATAAACTGTTTAAGAAATATAGCTTTCGGAAAAAAAGTTGTCTTGTCGCACAAATCACCCCACAACGTGGGGTGATTTGTGCATTTGGAGAAAATAAGATGGGGTGAATTGTGCCAATTTATATATATCTCAAAAACTGTAATGCAAGACAAATCCATTAGACAATCACTTATTTAAGGTGTATTTAAAATAAATAAAGTAAATAGTTGACAAAGATTGAAGGTACATTTTCTTAAACAAGGCCTAGCAAATCTAGGTGGTTTTGCCTGCAAAGCTCACAATGACAAAGTCACCATCATCATCTTTCTGGCCATCTGAACTCTCATCAGTGGTGTCGTTAAGTGGAATTGAGATGTCACTCTCTTCTGAGCTACTGTAGACAATCACTTTCTTTTGGTGACCAGCGTATACAGCCATGCCACTGGCACAACTCTCAGAAATGTACTTTGCACTAGTTGCTCCGTGCTTGTGGAACCAACTGCCACCTGACAAATGTGATTCCCCTACATTTATGCCATTAAATCAAGGCTCAAAACCCATATGTACACCCTGGTGTTTCCTCCCCATTAACCTCTGCACTACTTACTTACCTCTGCACTACTATCTGTGTTTATGTGGATGTATGGGCTTTACGTCTTTTATTTTGGTTATTGTTATTTTACCTTCATTGTTTACCTACTGAATGCACTATGTACAGCACTTTGGACAGTGCAAACTGTCATAAATGTGCTTTTATAAATACATTTTACTTACTTACTTACTTATAACTCACCTAGGCCCTTTGGCACAAATCACCCCAACCCCACAATTTTGGATAATAGGCATGATGCAGCAATTTAGGGCTGACATCGTGCTAACTATATAGACTCAAAGTGTAGCTTACCAAAGCACTAAAACATGTGTCAAATGTTTTCAAACGTGTCTATAATTGTTCAGACACAATAATCAAAAAACCTTGATCATGGAAATTTTACTTTGAAAGGCAAAACACAGTTTTTTTTAGCTTAAATGTGCTTATATCTTATTCCTTGTGTCTCCCTTCTTTACAGGATGAGTCAAATGGATGGCTCTTCTTAAATATGTGGTCACATTTCCAATTTCTTCCACGGTTTTCTAGAAACAAGGGGTTTTGCAACTTCCAAAATGCACAACTCACCCCACTCTCCCCTACAAATACATAAAATAAGTCAATTTCCAGAATTAAAGTTCAGTGGTAATAAGTTGTTGCAAGTTGTAGCAGTCAATCATATAGTCACATTTAGAAACAAAATTTAAACCACTGTATTTGGGCAGATCTAAGATCTTTGTGGTTCAGCTAAATTTGTATTCCTTGAGCGAAATCGACATAAACAACACAAAACTGACTTTCCCATGAACATCCACCACAGGTTACAAGGTGGTGGCTGGACAAGTAACAACAATGGTATTGGATCATGGAGAGCCGTGACTCTGGTGGAGCTGAGGAACCGGTCAGACACTGGCCGAGCCAACAGTTCACCACAGACCACCATCCTGCCGGAGGTGAGGTAAGTTTCCATCTTTTTGTTGGTAATTATTGTGCGAAACAAGTTCAGATGAGAAGCATCTGTATTGTTTTTCATCTGAAAATCTTCTGTGTCGTGTTCAGTCCATTGTCTGCATCTTTAAAGTTCTTTATAGTTTAAAGTAAGTAAACTTTGAAGGTAAAACTTTTCTGGTGAATCAATCACAAACACACAAAGTTTATCTTTACTTCTTCAAGGTGTGTAGTGGGTTAAATCTAAAAACTTAAAAAATTGAGGAAGTTAAGTCAGATTGGTTACAGTAAAGTTGATATAGATCAGCATTTGATGATAATAAATACCTTTCTCAGGACAAAACAGGTCTAATGATGTCTTTGGCACAGCCAGATTAGATGACTCATGCTTGTGCTTTCCCACTCAGAGTTCCTTCGAACTGTCAGAGAGATTTCAACCTGCTGGCGTTTGACCCTGATGGAGACGAGGTGAAATGCAGAAATGGAAACACTACATTGTCAGAGTGTAACCCCTGCGACCCGCCTTCTGTTCTAACACTCTCATCAGTGAGTAACTCTTAACTCTAAATAAATCTCATGAGAGTCAAAACATAATAATGGCAGAAGTGAACAGCATTGTGAGTTGGATGTGTTTTTCATCTTTGCTCATTCAATTTGGACCTGAACTGAGAAAACAAAAAGTGATCATTATGTTCAGTCAAGACTCATGTGTATTTGATACTTCTTTGTCAAGTCAAGTCAAATTTATTTATATAGCACATTTAAAAACAACAACAGTTGACCAAAGTGCTGAACAAGAAATACAAAAGAAACAATGCAAAACAACAAATTACAAATAGCAAATACTCTATTTGACTTTGTGAACCAAATGTCCAGTTTAGTCCTCTTGGGTCTTATACTCTGTCAACAAAACATGAATATATATTTTTTTATCCTTTTGCAGCCTTGTGCGTTGTCATTCAGCCCCACCAATAGTACTATTGAACGTCTGTACGCTGTGCAGCTGGTTATGGAGGATTTTCCCAGGCAGACGATCACCCTGACTCACACTAATGGGTCGCAGACGATGATAACTACCAATGACGCTATCAGCAAAATACCCATCCAATTTGTTGTGAGGGGTAAGAATTTTTTTTTTAAAGCCGATTAATTTGGACCAAACATTTTTTAGTTCAATGTTACCTCCTATCCCATGTACAGGATTCTATTTCGATTATGTCTAATTTGATTTTAAATTCTACTTATATCTCTCTACACTATAAGTTAAAATCTTTAACCACTAAGTCACTAAAGAAATAACGATTGATTATCTGAACATCTGTTTAACCTTTTTATAGCAGTCCAACAGTTGCTGAGAAATACCAAAGTCTTGGACCGATAGATGGACCAAGCGGCAATGTCCTTAGAATTCTTGAGCGTGGCTGAAATTTGTATCTTTTTTTCTTTCCCCCCCAGTGGTTCCTAAGGTGCCATCCTGCACAGTAGGACTCTATCTGCCCGAGTTTCTGTCTCCAACCCCAGTCCATGGAGAGGTTTATTATACCCCCGTCAGTCAGAGCCTGGAAATCAGCATCAAGGCTCAGGCAACTATGTCCACGTAAGTCAAAAGTGAAACAAATGTTATTTTACGAGACAAGAGGTTAATGATGCGTTGCAGACCTATGGTTTTCACTTGTTATCTTCAGATGCACACACTAAGCCTCAAGACAGGTTTGACAAGGGTGCAACAGAAG
The DNA here is from genome assembly GCF_949987685.1 of Ammodytes marinus. Classification (NCBI taxonomy): domain Eukaryota; kingdom Metazoa; phylum Chordata; class Actinopteri; order Uranoscopiformes; family Ammodytidae; genus Ammodytes; species Ammodytes marinus. Next base: position 18,990,464 of record NC_137227.1, read on the forward strand.
CGTAACAAAACAAAACATGTATAGTGGTGGTAACAATACATTTTGTGTCAGCACATACGGTATCTCTTGTACATGTTGATTAGGTGTTATCTGAAGCTAAGAGTTTCAAAAGCTCTACTTTAAGTTTGAAAAAAAAATCATAAGCACTTACTGTTGATACACAACCCAAAATTAACTTAATCGTACAACAACTGCCATGAAAGAGAGATTAAACAGAAAGCTGAGTCATATGCCAGATGATGGAAAAAATAAAAGTTTCCATTCACTATCATTTCATCTCAGAAAACAATTTTGCTCCAATTGCATGTGCAGTGGTTTTGGAAATTGTCTAATCGCCAAATCTTTTCTGTGTGCGTTTGTTGAAGGATATCTGAGCTTCTGTTCAGTGGGCCTAACGACGTAATGAACACTACATCAGGAGGAGGACAGTTCAACCTGAGCTGGACACCGTCTGGAAACCAAGACGGAGAGAGCCATCCCATCTGCTTCGTCGTCCAGGCAGTTAACAGGTGGGTCACTTGTGCAACGAGCATTAACCTATAACATCGAAATTAAGAAACTGTGGAAATACCTACAATCTTAAATTATTAACTGTGATTCTTGTGGAAACGTTTTTTAATCAATTAATTTGTGACATTATTTTGTGAATAATCTAAAGTAGCGATTAATTTCCACAGCTCAAGCAAGTTTCACTCGGAGTTACGATGTGTTGTCGTGGTTGTTGGAAACGGTGAGTTAAAACGTTCCTTGTTTTTCTCATGTTTTAAATTCCATTGCTGATTCCCTACATTGATCAAACTTCATCTTTTATTTATTTATATTCACTGATGTTTACAGAACCAATAACAACTACGACCACTCATCCAACAACTACACCAGTAGCTACAACCACTGCTCCACCCGCAACAACTACAGCACCGACTACAACAGCCATGCAAAACGTAGCGGTTATTAATTTAACTACATCGGCTACAACAACACAAACTACACCCCTAAAGACAACAACAACCGCTATTCCCTCGACAACAACACAAACTACATCCCTAACTACAACCACTGCTCCCTTGACAACAACTACACCGCCATTTACAACAGCCACTCAAACTACACCCCTTACTGCAACAACATGTATATGTCCAACTACGTCTCCACCAATTACAACAACCCCAATAACGGACACAACAACACAAACTACCCCACCTACTACGACCATGCAGAGTACAACCTTTACTCCTTCAACAACAGCCCCTTTAAGCACAACAGAATCTATCACTTCACAGAGTACAACAGCCGCACAAACTACATCCCTAACTACAACAACTGCTCAACCCACAACCACTGCCCCGCAAACTACAACAATCGCCCAAACTACATCAACCACTAAACCCACAACTACAACTCCACCATTTACAACAACCCCAATAACGGACACAACAACTCAAACTACCCCACTTACTACGACCATGCAGAGTACAACAACTACCCCTTCAACCACAACACAAACAACACAAGCTTCAACAACCTTTTCTCCACCAACAACAGCTGCCTCGCCAACATCAACAACGACCGTGCAAAGTACAACCTCTACCCCCCTTATAACTTCTCCAATAACTTCAACCCCTACTCCACACACAACCACTCAAACTACACCACTTACTACGACCTCTAATCCGTCGACAACAACACAAACTACATCCCTAACTACAACCACTGCCCCCTTGACAACAACTGCTCCACCCACAACAACTGCCCCGCAAAATGCAACAACTCCTGAACCCACAACTACAACTCCACCAATTACAACAACCCCAATAACGGACACAACAACACAAACTACCCCACTTACTACGACCATGCAGAGTACAACCTTTACTCCTTCAACAACTACCCCTTTAACCACAACAGAAACTACACCAGTTGCTACAACCACTGCTCCACCAACAACAACTACAGCACCAACGACAACTGCCCCGCAAACTACAACAACCACTAAACCCACAACTACAACTCCACCATTTACAACAACCCCAATAACGGACACAACAACTCACACTACCCCACTTACAACCTCTACTACCATTACAACCCCTGGTCTACAAACCACAACTACCCCTTTAACCACAACAGAAACTACACCAGTTGCTACAACCACTGCTCCACCAACAACAACTACAGCACCAACGACAACTGCCCCACAAACTACAACAACTCCTGAACCCACAACTACAACTCCACCAATTACAACAACCCCAATAACGGACACAACAACACAAACTACCTCACTTACTACGACCATGCAGAGTACAACCTTTACTCCTTCAATAACTACCCCTTTAACCACAACAGAAACTATCACTTCACCCACTACAACAACCGCACAAACTACACCCATGACAAGTACAACAACAGCTGCTACAACAACCAGCAGTCCACCAACAATAACACCCAAAACAACACCTGAAGCAGAAGTCTCAAACTTTGGTGAGTACAACAAATGTGATGATGATGTGATGTTATTCATAATTATGTTTTTCCCTCTACAATCAGGTCCTAATAGACATGTAGAACTGCTGATTTGAGACCTTGTCTAAGACACCCCTGTGCTATGACTCCATTGTAAAGTTGTGCCACTGTTTGTCTACAGTTATTGGTCTGAGAGTAAAGATTTCCTCTTCGTCTCAACTCTCTGAGGAAGACATCAAGAATACCGTCGTACAACAGGTCAGTCTCTTCTTATTTATTCCGAAATCCGTTCAAAGCATTGTATAGTTTTATATATTCAAGCTGGGCTGGAGAAGCCAAATATAAATGAATATATAGTGTTACTAAACACATTTAATGTCTTCAGTTATTTGTGTCACCATCTATTTATTTATGAATTACCAGACCAAACAGACTTGTGGTATATGTGGTCATTGGTTCCCCGCCTCTGGTTTATTGTTTAATCCACATCTTGACCTGGTTGTTTGTTTTCCGTTGTTTGACATTTTTGTTATGTAGAACTAAAACTATTAATGGTTTTATACATATTAAAAATACATTTTCATTACATTTTAATAATAACTTCTCAACAAAAGATAGTTTGTTTTCCTACCGAACAGAGAGAAGGGGAATCTAGGTTTTTAGGGGGATATTAGAATCAACCTGTTTGTTTGATTTATATCTGAGAAAGCAGCGAAAATAACTCAGCACCACTATCTCTTTTTTTCCGTCTGCAGATAAGAGATGAACTGGTGAGACAAGGGCTGCCATCGGACATCACTCTGAGGCTTGTGAGTAGCCTGCAAGTGGAATCTACAACCACAGCACCACGTGTTGTTTCAACATGAACATTTATTCAACCCTGAACGGACATTAAAACCTGCAAGGTCAGCTGTTTTACCAAAGCAAAACCTTTTTTATTTATACTTGTCTTGGGTATTACCAATCTGGTTATTATTTAGATTTTTTTTTTTTTTGCAGTTTATAATTTATACGTGACTAAATGAATGTAATAGCCGGTTTCTATTGAAGTACTTGGCCACCTTTGATTTTATGTCCAATTTATGATTGTTATTCACCTATTAGTAATACAATCCAACAGGAAAAACAAAGGCTTAAAACAAAAAGTTTCAGTAACTTTAAAAATGTAAGTCGAAAACATAAAACTAACTTACTGAACTGACTGGGTCGACATCTCTGTGAAAATTACAAAAGGAGATCTATAGTTAAGTGGTTAAACATGAGGGCTTTATCCTCATAATATCATTCTATTTTTTGAACCGGCCAAAGTCGTGATGTTATGTCTGATTAGATTTTTTTCATGGATATGAGTGTTATGTGTATGAGATACATTTCCTAATCAAGTTTATTTTACTACATTGCATTGTTGAAAGTTTGCACCACTTTTGTATGTGTTGTTTCATGTATCAATTGATTTTTCTTCCCCAAGTGATTTAAAATAAATATTTAAATGTTGTAAAAAAAATTAAAATACTTGTCACAATGTACTAAAGCTACAACACATTTTAGTCAGGCAATAGTGATCATTGAGAGGGATTATGTTTGTGACTCAAATGTTTATTCATGAAAATGTTGTTAGTGGGTCTTTGAATACAATTGGGACATCCTTTTTACTTAAAATTTCTGTCATATGCTCATCTTTGCTATTATATTAGCTTTGCTCATACCTGCTAAACCACAATAGAAAACACTTGGCAATACTAAGTGCTTGGTCAGCATTGACTTATTACCTCCTACACAAACACAAGTTGTTGTCCTCATGCCACGCCTCTTCCTAGTTCATTACCTTCAGAAAGACAGATAGAGGTGAGGCGCCGGGTGTCTCTGACGGTCATTATCACTATGTTGCTCTCTCTGCTGCTGTCCTTGATGCTGCCCGTTTGCAGCTCCCAGGCAAATAATTACTATGGAACAGCGATGACCTATTACCCCAAATCGATTGACACTTCTGGATCTGTCACAGTATGTAGGTATATGTAAGTGTTAATTCAGTCAACCCTGATTGCTTACTAAGTGAATTCAAAGGCCATGCTACTGTTTTCTTTATATTATGTTGTATTGTGGTTTGATCACTGCAGGTGGTCTTTCGCTATAAGCTGAACTTCCACTCATGCACTGATGTCAACACTTGGGAATGCAACAGTGGGGACTGTGGGAATCAGACTTCTTTAGTGCTGAACAAGGTCTACAACGAGAGCACCGGAGAATGGTGTCAGAGAGAAGGAATCATGACTCGGCAGGTTCCCAGTAACGCTCCATTTCAGCTGGTGTGAGTGTGTTACTTCAAAAGACATTCAATAGGCAGGTTTTGTTCGGTTCAAGTATCTTGTGACAGTTCATTGGGTATTTCACAAATGTCATATCAAAGACATCGCTGGCATTTTTTATTTTTTGCGTCTTTCACCTCATTGTCTTGGTTTCATATTGCACCTTGTCTGCTGGATGAAAACTGTTTACATTTTTTCTGTAGAGCTTGTAACTTTAACTTTAACTAACCAATTTCAGTTTCCATATGGCCTAGGCTGAGATGAAATTATCCTTCTGTTGAACATAAATAACCTGTAACAGCAAACTAGACCATCAGCAAAAATTGTTATTCATGTATAGTTATTGTGAATGAATTTCAAGAACAATAGTATAATTAAATGCATTACCTAATTGTGATGCATCCTGCCGCCTTTCTTTCACTCACTTCCGAAACAATAACATATCCCGCAAGCAAACAGGCGTGGGTAGCGTAAAAAACACTACCGCTTTTGTCCAAAGGGGGGCACTAGAATCAACCAAAAACTGAAAGTTGCTTGTAGTCACATTAAGCATTGCTGTTCTTGATACTCCTGGCAATCTGACGATTTATTAACACAGTTTTTTAGGGTTTACCATATTGGAAATGTACATGGCTACGACTAACTTTCCCATGAACTTCCACCACAGGTTAGAAGGCGGTAACTGGATAAGTAACATCGTAAATGGCATACGTTTCTGGAAAGCTGTGACTCTGGTGGAGCTGAGGTGCCGGTCAGACACTGGCAGAGTCAACATGTCACCACAGACCACCGTCCTACCGATTTTGAGGTAAGCCTCCCCTCTAACTGTTCCTTTTCTCCAATCAAGGATCCAAGGAGAGATGGTGTTTTGTGCTGCACAGATTGTAAAGCCATTTGACATTGAATATATTTGCCAGTTAGATGTCGATAGAGTAGATGAGATACACCACTCCCAACTTTTGTCTGTTAAATGTGTAGCTGCAGCAGGTTGTTTCAGCTTTGCATAGAGTGAAAATTATGCCATCATGTGTCAAACAATTTTTTTGACTATTTCTACTGCTAAAGCTGGTTGTGTTTATCGTTGTCAGAGTTCCTTCAAACTGTCCGAGAGATTTCCTCTTGTTGGTTTTTGACCTTGACCGTGACCGGGTTGAATGCAGATATGGAACCACAGCCGTCTTTTCTCGACTTAAGGACCACGCCAGTGAGTAGGCAGTGTTATGACAACAGACAGCATTTATTCCATAAGCAGAATCAGGTCATGTCTACACGTACACAGGTATTTTTGTAACCCTAGTAGGGCCTGACCTATTTAATCGGCCAATTATAGCCTATTTTAGAATAATCAGCAATCGGCAATCTGCAAAATGGCAGTTTTTGTGCCGATAAAAAAAAAAAGTTTAATTCAAGCAATCATGTTGAGTGAAATGTATTGCTGCCCTGGTGGTAGCCTAAATGAATAGCATTAAGGCTTTAGCCTATTTACAGCAGCAGCAGGTGTGTTGCAATACATTGGATTAATACAGTCTAAAGTCAGATGATCACTTCGATGTCAAAAAGCAAAATTATAAAACTGAGCTTTCTGTGCCTCTCTATATGTCTCTCACGAGAAATTGTCAAAAAAACAAGTTTAATTATTATTTTTTTGTTTCAATCCATCTTTTAAAATCCCTTAGCAGCCCTGTACGTTGTCATTCAGCCCCACCAATAGCAGTAATGAAGGTCTGTACGCTGTACAGCTGACGATGGAGGATTTTCCCCATGGGATGATCACCCTGACTCACACCGACGGGTCGCAGACGACGATAACTACCAATGACCCTATCAGCAAAATACCCGTCCAGTTTGTTCTAAGCGGTAAGATTGGCTGGATTTACAGCCACAAGGCAGCCTGGAAATCCAGACCTGGCGTTGGCAAATTAAATTTGCTGCACCTGTTGGTCTGGACTCTGGACGCTCTCCATTGAAGCTCATGTCAAGAAATCCTGAGTTACCAATCAAATTGTTCTTTCTGATATGGGCGGGCCAGAGCCCTATGTATGGTGCTCTGGGGCGGACGTAACTGGATGACGACAGTGCTGTGCATGCGTCGCTGAAGCCGTGATAGTAAACAACAGAGATGGCTGTGGATATGTTGTTTGAGTTTGAGATGGCTTTGGCCTCGACCCTTTACGATTTGCAAGACCGCCCTCAAATCACATCTTTCATTAGCAGGTAATAGAAATGTTCTGTTTTGCTGACCGACCAAGCCAAAAGTTTAATTTAACAGTTAACCCGCTGTACGCTAAACAAATGGGGCTTAATATGTCACCTTGTGCATCGCTTTGATTGGTCGTAGTGTTATCCAATTGTGTGCAGTGGTATTTGAAATGCACTAGTAGGTGCCGCCCCTTGAGTTGAGAAGGTCTATTGATTGGGGCCAGACCCACTATCGTTCTAGGAATGGGTCTGGATTTCCAGGCTAGCCACAAGGTATAAATCTCTGAGACTGAAAAGATTTTGGGTGAGTGGGTGAAATGCCATTATTCCAACAGTTCAATGGTCTAACATATTTCTGAAAGGCCTGTGTTTACATGTTACTTTATTGATCTGCAAAATGGTATAAAACCTTATGGTTTTCTTTTTCCCTTAGTGGATCCTGTGGTGCCATCCTGCACAGAGGGACTCTACCTGCCCAAGTTCCTGCCTCCAACCCCAGCTGGAGGAGCTGGGCAGTATACCCCCGTCAATCAGGCCGTGGAAATCAGCATCAATGCACAGGCAAATATTTCCACGTAAGTCAGAAAAAAATCAAACACAGAAAATCTGAATTTTAACTGATCCCTCCCTCATAGTGATTAATGCTACTTCACCAGTCGACGATCTAAAATATCTGACGTAAAATATTTAACATATAAATCTAAGAGGCCTTTTATATTGCCACGTTTTCAGCATGAAACGCAAAAGTATTTGTTAGGTTTTTGCAGTTTGCTGTATTAGGGTCAGAGAAAGTACACTTTTAAAGACAGGTTACAGAGTGAAATCTACTAGTTAGTTCTTTCTACGACAGTAAAGTGAGTTAAGAGTTATTTCTGGCAATTTTACGAATATTTTTTGAGTTATTTCTCGAAATATTACCCCCTTTCCCTGTCTCTGTAATACCCTAACCTTGATGAGGGATTTAATTCTTGAATGTTTAGTTTTGTTGTGTATGATCTCAAGAGGAAAGGAAAAGTGAAAAGATTAAAAATATTGGTCTATTTGATGAGTTAAATTCAAGAAAGGTATTTTGGGGCGACTGTGGCTCAGGTGGTAGAGCGGGTCGGCCAATTATCGAAGGGTTGGCATTTTGATTCCCGCCCTGCCACTTGTGTCATGTTGTGTCCTTGAGCAAGACACTTCACCCGACTTGCCTCGTGTGAATGTGTATGACTGCTGTTGCTGTATGTTTGTGGTGGTCGGAAGGGCTGTAGCCGCTGAATGGCAGCCACGCTTCCGCCACCGGTATGACTGTGTGTGAATGAATGGAACCTGGAACCCTGTAAAACGATTGCCTAGAAAAGTGCTATATAAATCCAATCCATTATTATTATTAAATATATATTCAACTGTAGAGGTTACAATTAAGTTCCAAAATGTGTGAATCCTTTGATGAATGAAAACATTTCACAAACATCCCCTACTGTACATTTGGCGGCAGGCTTTATTGTAAAATGGTTATTTAACTTGACGAGATGTTGCTCATATATTTGATAAAGGATCTCTGAGCTGCTGGTCACTGGGCCGTACAACATGAAACAGACTACAACCGGACCAGGACAGTACATCCTGAGGTGGACCCCGTCTGAGGACGAAGGTGGAGAAACCCACGTCATCTGCTTTGCCGTCCAGGCAGTTCTCAAGTCAGTCTTTTGTCTTCAAATTGATGATAAGATAATTACTTACTACACGCAAATAATGTGAAAAAAAATAAGAATTAATCTACTTTTTGTTGTAATTAGAGAAACACTTTAATTGTTTGTTTAGTATAAGCTTTTATTAATGACCAAAAAGAGAATGTTGTTAACGTTTAAGAAAGCAAAATTATAATTTTTTGTGATACTGTAACCAAGCTCTTCATTTATTTCCTCAGTACAACGAAGTATCATTCGGAGCTACGTTGTGTCTTTGTGATCATCGGAAACGGTGAGTAGTCCGTCCATGTTTCAGATTCAGTTGCTGATTTAACTTTTTTTTAACTGCTTCTGTTGGCAGAAATATCGTCGAAGCGAAATTGCAATCACAGAATATCTTTTTATTGCCCCCACTAGTGGATCCTGTGGTGCCATACTGTACAGAGGATCTCTATCTGCCCAAGTTCCTGCCTCCAACCCCAGTCGATGGAGCTCGACTGTATACCGCCGTCAATCAGACCCTAGAAATCAGCATCAATGCGCAGGCGAATATTTCCACGTAAGTCGGAAGAAAATAGGGTTGAGCGATGTTCCCCATAGCCACTGCATCAAATCGCCACCTTATATTGTCTACTAACATAAATACAACACATTAATTGTGTTTTGTTACAATATGTATTCATTCTATTCAACTGCACCGCCTTCAGCTTCACTTTAGTTTTCATCTCCGTTTCAAACAGCTGATCGGCTCTTGCCGACAACGGACCCGAGAGTGGGAATCAGTCTGAAGTTAGTTAAAACGTAGGAGTCAAAAAGCAAAATTATAAAATAAAGCTCTCGTTGCCTCTTTCTCTCTCCACTTTACACTCAGTCACTTGGACAGCATCAGCAAAAAGAAAAAAAAGGAAACTCCCGATGGCATTAGCTTACAAAAAAAAAACTATTGCTGATGGCCAATCGGCACAACCCTAGAAGAAAAAAAACAAACATTTTTTGGTTGTTAACACAGATGTCTTGAATATTCTCTATGAATTCAGTGTAAATCACTTTCATATCCCCACCTCTGTTGCATTACTTTTATTCTAAACTAACCCCTCCCCCCCCCCCCCCCACCCCCGCACAGTGATTAATGCTACTTCACCAAATTGTACTGGAAGGGCTATCGCCAACTATTAGCCTGGCTGCATACTACCAAGGTTTAGGTCCGTTTTGCATGCGGAGCTTATTCATAACACTTTCCTCTAAACACAGTAGTTTTTTTAAAACGCCAAGGAAAATGTTTCCTGTTCTAAGTATGAGTTTAAGCATGAGTTGTCATGTAAACCTCGCCTAAATGAGTAAATATGAACTTAAAAACTTTTTTGCAACTGCAGAGGTTAAGAAAATAAATGTACGATTCATTTTATGAATAAAAACCTTTCAAAATCCCCCCCTTAATTTATTTTTATTTTTTTTACAATTTGTCCATATGGTGCCGTTTATTTTCATTTTATAAAATAGTTATTTAACTTGACAAGATGTTGTGAATCTGTTTGTTGTAGGTTCAGTGATCTAGTGGTTGAGATCCCTCAGCTGTGGCTTGGGCTGAACGGCAACATTTACCAGAACATAAACCTGACTATATCCGGACCAGGACAATACATCCTGAGGTGGACGCCGTCTGAGGATGAAGATGGATTAACCTTCAGCATCTGCTTTCGTGCCTATTCACTTTTCAAGTCAGTCTTTTTTCTTCAACTCACTGACCTGTGGATTTCTACATGGAAATAGTTTGAAAATACCAAACAATGAAAGTACTTTTGGTTGTAATTACAAGATAAATTGCAACCTTTCAAACTTCTGTTGATATAAGCTTTTCTAAATGACCAAAATCACAATGTTTGTTAACAGTTGAGAAAGCATATTATTTGATTTTCTCTTTTTTTTACAGCACAACACTTTATTACACGGAGCCACGATGTGTCATTGTGAACGTTGGCAGCGGTGAGTAGTCTGTCCATGTTTCAGATTCAGTTGCTGATTTTATAAATAAGTAGAAGCCATGTTAGACATTGCCTTTTATGTGACTTCTTCTGTTGGCAGAACTTGTTCATTTAGGGTGTATTCACACCTGCCGTGTTTAGTTCGGTTGAAACAAACTCAGGTGCACTTCCGCCTTCGGTGCGCAATCACACTCGGGAGCGGACCAAACAAACGCTCAGAGACCCAGCTGAAGAGGTGGTCTCGGTGCGCGTCCAAACGCACTCTGCTGCAGTTCGTTTGTGGTGTGAATTTGGCCGGACTCAATCAGACCCTATTGCAGGAAGCACTGTGCCTTTTCTTTCTTTCCTGTTTTAATAAATCGCTGTCAGCTTCACATTATGGTAAAGTGTTGTTGTCGCCATTGTTAGGACGATAAGTTGTGCTTTGACCGGGAGCCCCAAGCAAATATATTACATTTGATAGAGACATGCCACATAAACATGCTGATTTGTTCAGCGATCAGATGAGGGAGAGGGAATGCGTCTCCCGCACAGTGCCAACAGGTTCAAGCTGCGCTTTGCATGAAGTGTGTTTTTATTCTGTTTCCCATGTTAATGGGACCGTCAATACTATCGCCGTGTCAGTTTGGAGCTGAGCTGCGCCGAACTGACACCCAGCTGACACACAGCTATTCTTCTCGCGAGCCGCAAGTCCAGCAGCAAAAATACAGTAACAATGATGTTTCATAACGTGGCATTGCCATAAAAAAATCTAAATTCTATTTGGTCTGGACCAAAGCAAGTGAACTGGCGGACTTCCCCAGTGTGAATACACCCAAAGTTCAACTTAATATAATGATTTATCCCATTTCAACTTAATTTGAAGATTCATCAGTATTCCAAATCGGGATTACAAGCCATTTCAATTAAATGTAAACTTCAAGCAAACATAAGTCTATTTCATTCAAAAACTTAAAGGTGCTGTAAGCGGAATGGTTCTTTTAGCTAACTTCCTGTCAGTTGTTCTTCTGAGTTGAAACTCTTATCTTGACGCTTTCATGCATGAATTATGATATCCTTAGTCTGGATTTTTTTCTCAAGTGATTTTATACTTCTTTAGGCATGAAAAGAAAAAATATAACTTCATTTTTTTTAAACACACATTTTTCAGAGAGTTTTACACATGTCCACTCGGGTGGACTCCATGCGTTTTGACTTCTCAATTTTGACCTTATTTATTTAACAAAACAGTGAAAAAAATGATATATTATCTGAAAACTATAAAATAATACATATTTTCAATGCCTGTTCACATATATTAACATATTCCAATACTTCAATCTAATGCAAAAGCGTGGAATAATTTTTTCAATCAAAAATTTCTATAAAAATAACAGATAACTTTTTCCTTGGTTTTCCAATTTCTCTTTTTCAGATGTCATTTAGCAGTATAGCCTACTGACTTGTACATCACTTCATCAAAGCTATTTTAATATGAAAATTGGCATCATAGTGACACCAACTGTTTTACACATAATGGAATGGTCTGGAATTTTTTTTTTCTTTTTACACAAATACTTCAAGTTGCATTCTAATAACATAAATCAATTGATTTAAAACCAAAAAGTTACAGCAAAATAAGCTTTTTTAAGCACAACACATCTGCAGTCATAGTATTTATTGAAGTCCGTGATGCATGATGTCCAATTTAGTGGACATGTGATTAAACATCATTTCCTCCCAATGTAAAATCAATAATTGGAAATTTGAACAACTATATGACTCCTAAGATGTTACTTGATGTTGCCATATTTTTTTTACCTGCCAGAGTCTGCTATTCTTGAAGTATTTACAGGATATTCCTGAGCTACACAACTTTTCTGCTCCCTGTCGGCCATCTTGGTTTTGACTAATTGTAGCTGCTCTTACAATGGTTGGCCACTGGTTGGCAGTGCATTGGATGACACATAAGAGTCCACTGTAGTGGCTGATATGCAACTAGGCGATCTACACCCATGCATATTCAAGAAAACAGCATTTGAATAGCTGTCCACTGTAGTGACCTCTATGCGTGAAAGGGTTAAGTTAACTGACATTTTCAAGGCTGCAATGGAACTTAAACTTAAATTTCATTGCAGCCTTGAAACCACTTTGGTTATTTTTTCAGTGCACTTAAATGTTCACTTTCATAATAAAGAACAATCTGAAAAGGTGGACCACAGCCTAACAGTGGCAATGGAAGTGTTTCTAGATCAATAAAACACGATATAAAACAATATTTAGCTTCAATTTATTAAGTTAACCATGTGATAAGCAGCGCGTTGGGCTCCTGTTCACCCTGTCGGTATTTATATCTTGAGAGTGACTCTAAACGTTATTCCTAGTCAATTTGTTTGAAAACATCCTGAATAAAAGAGTAACACAAGGAAGCTGATTTCTGCTTTGTCTTGTTTTTACAACCGTGTCCAATTTCTACACTACAATGACTTCATGACGCTCCTTACACATCATGTTTCATCATAACAGACCTGAATTTCCTTGTTAATTGTTTGATTTCAATCTTTTTCGAGGAAAGGCAAACAGAAACTCGGAGAGTGAAAAAGAGGCTCTCTTTGAAAGATATTATTTGGTATTTATTCACCTTGTTTGTGTGGAGAGACTAACACTTATATTTCGCTCTCTCTACTACTGCTGCTGGTCTGCAGCGCAAAGGCAACTCATTTGTATAGAACAATGATGACCTACTACCCCAAAAACAATATGACAGATGGATCTATGACGGTACAAATATAATGTGTTCTTTAAAGCATTAAACAGAAAATTATATTAAGTAAACACGTACAAAACGTGGAAAGTCTAGGTTTTTCTACATTTCCAGCCACATTTCCCAGTGACAAACCCTGTGTTCTTTATTTGTTGCAAGGTGCATTTCCTCAAGCCACTCCTCTTCGTAGAGACAGATAGAGGTGAGGGGCTGGGTGTTTCTGACAGTCATTCTCACTATGTTGCTCTCTCTGCTGCTGTCGTTGATGCTTCCTGTCTGCAGCTCCCAGGCAAATAATTACTATGGAACAGTGATGTCCTATCACCCCAAATCGACTGGCACGGCTGGATCTGTCACGGTATGTAGCCTATGTATTAGTGTTTATTCAGTCAATTGCTTACAAAGTAAATGTAAAGGCCATGCTACTGCCTTTGTGTATTATGTTGTGTTGTTGTTTGATCACTGCAGGTGGTCTTTCGCTATAAGCTGAACTTCCACTCATGCACTGATGTCGACACTTGGGAATGCAACAGTGGGGACTGTGGGAATCAGACATCTGTAGTGCTGAACAAGGTCTCCAACGATAGCACCGGAGAATGGTGTCAGAGAGAAGGAATCATGACACGGCAGTTTCCCAGTAACGCTCCATTTCAGCTGGGGTGAGTGTAACTAAAAAAATATATATATATTAAATTGGCAGATTTTGTTTGTTCAAGTATCTTTTCGGTAATTCACTCATTGGGTTTTTCAGGAAGTGTAACATCAAAGGAATCACTGGCAGTGTTGAAATCACAAAACACATTTTTAGCCTCTTTCACCTAATTGTCTTGGTTTTAAATTGCACCTTGTCTGCTGGATAAAAACTGTTTAACTTGTAGGTGATGTGTATCCGCTTTGTCCCCAAAGAGGCCAACAATATATCATTGAGTATATATAGTCCAGGCAAAATATCGTTTTTCATAGAATAAATTGTAAAATAATTTTTTTCAGCTCAGATAATTTCTATGAGGTGTCCAGAACAAAATACTAAAAGTCCTAAGAAATCCTAGTTGAGGAAATATGTTTAATTCTCATCAATCCGAGATGTGTGCCAATAAGGCGAGACACCAATACATCCAAATAGGGCTATTTTTTTCCTTTACTCCTATCAAAATTAAACTTTACACAATGAAAGTATCCATGATAATTAAAATTTGTTGTATTACAAGTTTCTTTGAAAATGAATTTTAATATGCAAATGAGCTATACACTAATCGTACACGCCCAAAATAAACCCAAATAGGCTTAATTTTTTCCTTTGTAACTCCTTTGTCTACTTTATGCACCATACAGTGCTGCTTGAAAGTATGTGATCAGGTGGGCCAAATTGAGTGATGAAATGGACCAATGTAATGAGAGATCTTTAGGGAAGAAATTGGGCGGCACTAGATAAAACACAAATAAAACCAGCCAGGTCAGTTTAGGCTCACCAAACTGAACCCATACAGGTCAGACTTGCCAAGCTTGTGTGCATTCAGATCAGCATGATGCAACAAGAGTACTAACAAGTCTGTGTCATCACCTTCTGAGACTGTGTCTTTTGTTCTGGCAGAGGCAATGGCAGTTTGGACAATGAGAACATCTGCATCGTGCTTTGCATGGTTTGTGAAACACCATTTTTTGTCTTACACGTTTCTTTGAAAATGAATTTGTATATGCAAATGAGCTATACACTAATCAAATATAGGCTACCCAAAATATATCCGCATATATCCGCATAGGCTTAATTTTTACCTTTACTCCTACCACATTAAAACTTTACAAAGTGAAAGTCTACATGAAAAGTAAAACATTTGTATTAGAAGTTAACTTATAATGGTCAAGGCTTTCCAGAAGGGGTTGGTCGAACGTCAGAACAGGGGTCACATCATACTGCAGAGCTTGAGTTGCCACAAACCTCAATGTTGAGTATGCAGGATTCATCACTGGGATCAAAATCAATCATTGGAAGGAATGTTACTGAAACTCTCCCAGGGTGTTCATCTAGTCCTATCAAAATGAAACTTTACACAATGAAAGTATCCATGATAATTATTTTTTTTTGTATTACAAGTTTCTTTGAAAATGAATTGTAATATGCAAATGAGCTATACACTAATCATACATGCCCAAAATAAACCCAAATAGGCTTAATTTTTCCTTTACTCCTACCACAATAAAAGTTTACATAGTAAAAGCATTATCAAGTAAGAGGAATGTTCTGTTTTGCAGACCGACCACGGCAAAAGTAAAATTTAACAGTTAACCCGCTGTTCGCTAAACGAACGGGGCTTAATAAGTCACATTGTTCATTGCTCTGATTGGTTGTAGTGCTATCAAATTGCGTGCAGTGGCATTTGAAGAGACACATCTAATTCATGAGAGGCACCTGTTATACCCCTGGCAGGTAAGCCAGGCAGTTTTTCAGGTTAGAGGCCAGTCTAAAAGCAGCATCGCCATCACCCATTGGCAGTACGATGATTGGATATTAAATAAGTGTGGAGCTCATGTGCATATTCAAATTAATTTAAAAAGAAACTTGTAATACAAAAAAAGTTACTTTTCAAGTATACTTTTACTATGTAATGTCAAAAAAAAATGTTAATTATCATGGATACTTTCATTGTGTAAAGTTTCATTTTGATAGGACTAAAGGAAAAAAATTGCCCTATTTGGATTTATTGGTGTCTCGCCTTATTGGCACACATCTCGAATTGATGAGAATTAAACATATTTCCTCAACTAGGATTTCTTAGGACTTTTAGTATGTTGTTCTGGACACCTCATAGAAATAATCTGAGCTGAAAAAAATTATTTTACAATTTATTCTATTTTTGGCCCCAAAATGCCTTACTTTGCCTGGCCTAATAGTGTAATTTTTCTGTAGATCTTGTTACTTTAAGCTCAAAATATCCATAAATATTGTAAATTAAATTGCACAGGTTCGAAACCCCACCAACTCAGATCAAACGATTTACTGTAATCAGACTGGAGCCTCCTGTTATGAACATAATGACGCAAGGTTTGCTTAACTACACCATCATCATATTATTTCAGTGATATTTAAGTGCATTACCTAATTGGAATGCATTCTGCCATCTTTCTTTTCCCCGCTTCCGAAAACACATCCCACCAGCAAACAGGCGCGGGCGGCATACAAACACTACCGTTTTTGTCCAAAGGGGGGCACTAGAATCAACAAAAAGAGAAAGTTGCTCGTAGTCACATTAAGCATTGCTGTCCTTGATGCTCCTGGCAATCCAACGATTTAACACACTTTTTTAGGGTTTACCATATTGGAAATGTACATGACTACGACTAACTTTCCCATGAACTTCCACCACAGGTTAGAAGGTGGTAACTGGATAAGTAACATCGTAAATGGGATACGTTTTTGGAAAGCTGTGACTCTAGTGGATCTGAGGTGCCGGTCAGACACTGGCAGAGTCAACAGGCCACCACAGACCACCATCCTGCCGATTTTGAGGTAAGCCTCCTCACTGTTCCTTTTCTCCAATCAAGGATCCAATGAAAGAGGGTGTTTTGTGCTGAACAGATTGTAAAGCCACTTGAGATTGAATATATTTACCAGTTAGATGTCGATAGAGTAAGATGAGAATATTGACACCACTCCAATGTTCGTCTACCTTTTGAAGCCTGACACATCAAACAATAGACAAAAAATCAAATAATTGTTATTGGACGTTTTGTCAAAATACTTAAAAAATACACAATTTAATATGTGATTTCATATTTGAAATTTCATGGATTTTTATTGATTAGTGGTCGGCAAAAAAAAAAAAATCTGCCCTTGTTTGCATAAAATAAATAGGGGAGAGTGGGGTGAGATGTGACACTTTTTACTCAAAGTGACTTTAAACCGAGGCCTTGACAGTAAAGTCTCCAACTCAAATATGTACATATTTCAGGGTGTTGTGCATCCCTGGCAATAAAAACTTTGGATCTGGAATAAACTGTTGAAGAAATATAGCTTCCGGAAAAAATGTTGTCTTGTGGCACAACTTGCCCCCGGTGTGGTGTAAGTTGCGCCGTTGGAGAGAATACCATGGGGTAAATTGTGCCATTGATATATATCTCATAAACTGTAATGCAAGATAAATCCATTAGACAATCAGTTATTTAAGGTTTATTTAAAGTAAATATTTTACAAAGATTGAAGTACAATTTTCTTAAACAAGACCTAGCAGATCTAATGGTTTTACCTGCAAAGCTCACAATGACAAAGTCACCATCATCTTTCTGGCCATCTGAACTCTCATCAGTGGTGTCGTTAAGTGGAATAGAGATGTCACTCTCTTCTGAGCTACTGTAGAGAATCACTTTCTTTTGGTGACCAGCGTTTACAGCCATGCCAATGGCACAACTCTCAGATGTTTACTTTGCACTAGCTGCTCTGCCCTTGTAGAACCAACTGCCACCTGGCATATGCGATTTCCCCCTCCATTTCTGCCTTTAAATCAAGGCTCAAAACCCATCTTTACACCCTGGTTTTTCCTCCCCATTAACTATCTTACCTCTGCACTACTATCTTTGTTTATATGGATGTCTGGGCTTTATGTCTTTTATTTTAGTTATTGTTATTTTACCTTAATTTTTTACCTACTGAATGCACTATGTACAGCACTTTGGACAGTGCAAACTGTTATAAATGTGCTTTTATAAATACATTTTACTTACTTACTTATAACTCACCCCAGGCCCTCTGGCACAAATCACCCCAACCCCAGAATTTTGGATAATAAGCATGATGCACCAGTTTAGGGCTGACATTGTGCTAACTATATAGAAACAAAGTGTAGCATACTAAAGCACTAAAACATGTGTCAAATTTTTTCAAACGTCTATAATTGTTCAGACACAATAATCAAAAAACCTTGATCATGGAAATTTTACTGTGAAAAGCTTGAGCTTAAATGTGCTTAGATCTTATTCCATGTTTCTCCCTTCTTTACAGGATGAGTTAAATGGGTGGCTCTTCTTAAATATGTGGTCACATTTCCAATTTCTTCTATGGTTTTCTAGAAACAAGGGGTGGCACAACTTCCCCACCGGCAGAACTTAGGCCACTCTCCCCTACATATCATATTTTAAACACACTTTATATAAGATGTTACCATTGAACAAGGTACGCAATGTTAAGTAATATACGATGCTTCAATAAAGTAAATATCTATGTTGAAACATTTCTAACAATATGTGTTATTTTTACCATAATGTTGCCTGCAGTGCACATATGGACCACAAGGGGACAAACAATGTCAGATTGTATACAACAGGTTTTTCAGGAAAGTTTTGATCATCTTGATGTAACGGTTTCATGTGAAGATGTAACCGGAAACACTGGAAGACTGGAAAAAGGTCTGGGTGTCATTATGTGTCATTATGTGTCGGACTATTTCCTTGACTATTTGCTGCTAAAGCTTTTTGTGTTTGTCTTTGTCAGAGTTCCTTCGAACTGTCGGAGAGTTTTTAACCTGTTGGTTAGAGACCTTGATGGAGTGGGAGACACGGTTAGATGCCGATATGGAACCACAGCATTGTCAGAGTGTAACCCCTGCACTCCGCCGTCTGTTCTCGAATTGGACTCCTCATCAGTGAGTAACCAGCGTTTTGACAACAGACAGTGTTTTTATCCATAAGCAGACTCAGGCCATGTCTACACGCACACAGGAACTTAACACAATAAAATATCTCAACATTGTTTGCAAGATATTCATTGTGCCTGAAGGATGAATCCAAATGAATTTGGTGATCCACTGACTTTTCATCCAAGAACTTACCTAATGAAATATCTTAAAATCTACTTGATGGATCTTATTACCTCATTAGTTACATTTTTTGTTATATTATGAGCTAAGAATTCCAGATAACCCCTAATGTCATCATACTAACAATTATTTTAATTTTTTTTATCATATTGCAGTACTATTGTACGTTGAGATTCAGCCCCACCAACAGCAGTAATGAAGGTCTGTACGCTGTACAGCTGGTTATGGAGGATTTTCCCTATCAGACGATCACCCTGACTCAGACCGACGGGTCGCAGACGACGATAACTACTAATGACCCTATCAGCAAAATACCCGTCCAGTTTGTTTTTAGCGGTAAGATTGGCTGGATTTACTGCCACAAGATTTAAATCTTTAAAATTAAAATATATTTGTTGAGTTGTTGTTGCCATGCCATTTTTCCGACGGTTTAATAGTCAAACATATTTCTGAAAGGCCTGTCCAGCAGTCCGTTATCCCGAAAAATAATATGCATAGATGGTTTTGTATTTTCGTGCATTATATAACGTACTATTGAGCAATCGGGTATAATGGGCACACTAATAACTTCAACACAAAAAGGTCAAAACCTGTATTTTTCTTTTTCCCCTAGTGGATCCTGTGGTGCCATCATGCACAGAGGGACTCTACCTGCCCAAGTTCCTGCCTCCAACCCCAGACAATGGAGATTGGCAGTATCCCTATGTCAATGAGACCCTGGATATCAGCATCAATGCACAGGCAAATATTTCCACGTAAGTCAAAAGAAATCACGTCTTAAATATTTGTTCATCCAGTGTAAGCAATAGCATTTCTGGCAATTGTATGACTATGCTTTTGATTTATTTCTCAAATATTAATACCACCCCCCCCCCCCCCCTCCACCCCCTTCCCTGGCTCTAATTAATTTTTTTAAACCTACATTTGGTAGCAGGCTTTATGATAAAACGTTATTTAACTTGACAAGCTTTTGCTCATATGTTTGATAAAGGATTTCTGAGCTGCTGGTCACTGGGCCGTACAACATGAAACAGACTACAACCGGACCAGGACAGTACATCCTGAGTTGGACCCCGTCTGAGGACGAAGGTGGAGAAACCCACGTCATCTGCTTTGCCGTCGAGGCAGTTTTCAAGTCAGTGTTTTGGTTGTTCACACTTGTGTCAATATAAGATGTTTCTAATTACCAAACAGAGAATGGTTTTAAACAGTTGACGAAGCAATTATTATTTCTTCAAAATTCAAATTGTAACCAAGCACTTCATTTATTTCCTCAGTACAAAAAAGTATCAGTCTGTGCTACGATGTGTCAATGTGTTCGTACATGTTCCAAATGTTGAATTCGGTGAGTAGTCAATCCATGTTTCAGATTCAGTTGCTGATTTCATAAATATGTCCGATATTGCCTTTATTTTCACTATTAACAAAGCCTAGTGAAATCACAGACATTCTTTTATTTTTTAAATTTTTAACCAGTGTATTATAAAGGACCAGTATGCACAGACGGACTCTATATGCCCAAGTTCCTGCCTCCAACCCCAGACGATGGAACTTTTCTGTATACCGCCTTCAATCAGACCCTGAAAATCAGCATCAATGTGCAGGCGAATATTTCCACGTAAGTCAAAAGAAAACAAACAACATAAATGAAGTAGCGGACTACCAAGCTGTGTTTTTTTATTTATTTTATCTCTGCAAATGTATTAAAGTTTGTCCAACAATACAATCCATGCACAATCACAAAAGGCTTACCTCAGCTTTACCTCATGTAGATGCACAGACAGTATTGTTATAATTACTCAGAATTCCTGATGGGGGCGTCAGAAGTTATGCCCTACAGCTTTAGTATTTGCATGTAAACATTTTGTCAGTGACTGTATTCCTTTGTGATGTTCTGTTGTTCTGTTCTGTACACACATCTATTGCATGATGTCTGTCCTAGGAGAGGGATCCCTCCCTCTGTCACTCTCCATGAGATTTCTCAATTTTTCCTATTAAAGGTTTTTTTACTGGGAGTCTTTCCTCAGTCGAGCTCTAAGGGCAGAGGGTGTCATACTGTACAGACTGTGAAGCCCCCTGAGGCAAATGTCTATATGATATTGGGCTAAACAAATAAAACTGATTTGATTTTAAGTTAAACATTTAAATTTGCGCTTCATTTCATGAATAAAAACCTTTCAAAACACCCCTTTGATTTGTATCACAATTTGTTCATGGGTATCAGGGCTTATTAGAAAAACGGTTATTTGATTTGACCAGATGTTGTTCATCTGTTTGTTAAAGGATCTCTCAGCTGGAGTTGTTTTCGTTTAACTATTATGGGGAGAACATCACAAACATAACCCAGACTACAACCGGACCAGGACAGTTCATCCTGAGGTTGACGCCGTCTGAGGACGATAGATCATACGTCCGGATCTGCTTTCGCGCCCATGCAGTTTTCAAGTGAGTCTTTTGTCTTAAACTCACTGACCTGTGGATTCCTTCGTGAAAAAGTGTGAAAATATCAAAGAATGAAAGTAGTTTTGGTTGTAATTACAAGAGAAATTGTAATTGTTCACAGTTGTGTCACAATGAGCTTTTCCTAATTACCGAAAACAGAATGGTTGATAACTAAATCAATTATTTTGTTTTGTCATATTGTTGTTTCCTCAGCACAACATATTATAACTCGGAGCAACGATGTGTCATTGTAATCATTGAAAATGGTGAGTAGTCTGTCCATGTTTCAGAATAATTTGCTGATTTAAAAAAACAAGATGAAGCTGTGTCCGACATTGCCTTTTATGTGACTTCTTCTGTTGGCAGAACTTGTTTATTTCATTTAGTTCCACTTAATAAAATTATTTATCCCATTTTAACTTAATTTGAAGATTCATCAGTATTCCAAATCAGGATTACAAGCCATTTCAATTAAATGTAACTTCAAGCAAGATAAAGTTTTCCTTACTGGATAACGTAACATCGTAAGAGGATTTAAGTATCAAGTTTCAACAATAAATAATAATGAATTAAACAACTTGTGAGTTGAAACAATTCTTATCTTGTCGTTGAGTTACCTCACATTTTCAAGCCTGCAATTGAACCTAAGTTTTTATGTTGAACCACATTGGTTATTTTTTCAGTGCACTTAAATGTTCACTTTCATAATAAAGAACAATCTGAAAAGGTGGGCTACACCCTCACTGTGGCAATATAGGCGCTTCTTGATCAAATACAACATAAAACAAAATTTTTCGTATTTATTTAATTTATTAAGTTAATTATTTAGTAGCCATGTGATTAGCAGCCCGTCGGGTTCCTGTTCACCCTATCGGTCTTTATATCTTAAGATGATGCTGTAAAATATTATTCCTTACTTGTGATGTATCTTTCATGTTAACAGACTCAACATCAACTACGACCGCTCATCCAACAACTTCTCCAGTAGCTACAAACACTGCTCCGCCCACTACAACACCAGAAATAGAAGACTCAAACTTACGTGAGTACAACAAATGTGATAATGGATCTGTTACTCTCATGCTTTGACATACAGTGCACTTTACAATTGACGTTTCTTTTTGGCCTTTATTTTAGAGCCTCCGTATAAACTTGGTCTAAAATAGTCAAAATGAATATATGATATCCAGGGTTTTTCCTGGCTCAGAATGGGCCTTTGGGGGGTCAGTACGCGACCGACTTTTTTTGGGGTCGCGACAGTAAAGGCAAACGGTTTGTGTATTTTAAGAGGGGTGTTGGGTTGGGAGAGGGGAGTTTCTGTCCAGCTCAAGAGCATTTCAGTCAGCCTGTCAATCACTGCGTTACCATGGAGCTCACTGACGCTTATGAAATCACAATAAACAACCTGTAGATATGAAGTCAAAATACTAATAATGACTAGGCCTACCTGTTTAATACTTTAATTGTTTCTAATTGATCTAAACCATGGAAGAAGGTAGGGCTGCTCAATTATGAAAAAAATCATAATCATGATTATTTTGAGTAATCACATTGTGTTATCACGATTATTAAAGACAGTTAATCATTGATTTAAGAACATTATGCATTTATTTTACTTTTAACAAGGTTTTTTTCTAAAAACACCATGACTTTGGACTTTAAACAAAGGCCTAATTGAACTGAAAACAGGGAGAATAGAAATAGGCTAAATAAGTGAAACATATTTTTAATAATTTAATAAAAATATGTCAAAATAAAAATAACCAGTTGTAAATGGTGTTGATAGGGCACGTCTTTTGCTAGCATTGAATGTAAGGGCATGATTTATTTATGTCATGGAGCTGGCTGGATAGGCAGTTGCATTGTAGTGTTGACAGTTGTGGTGGCAGAAGTTAAGGAGCTTTAAACTTCCTGTGTTTTTATTAATTGATTGCTTGGTCATAGACCACTATGACTCGACTTAAAGTGAATAAACAAATTGGTCGGGATGTTTAAAGGTGCAGATCAGGTCGTATATCACTTTTCTTTCTCTCTCTCTGTCTCTCGGTCGCATATGTCATGTTACTCGCGTGTCCGCGCGTGACAAATCTTGCACATTATTTTAGTTTGTTGTGAGTCTGAAGTGTTTTCAGACAACACAATTAGTTTTACCTTTATTCTCGTCATCTAGAAGTTTTTCAAAACACCCGGCAATGCGCAACATCTCCCTCGTACTCTCTGGACTAGCCGTTAGCGAAACTATCAGGTGAGGGAGGGGCCGAGCGGAGCTCACGGCTGAAAGGGTTTGCTGCATTTATAAGCCTGCATGCCCCGGCGAGCGGAACAATGATAGTTTAATAACGATTATCCCCGACCTGATTTCTTTTTTTACAACTGAGATTGCAAGTAATATGACTGGAATGGCGCGGAAATGGAAACACATTTGGAGCCGTTTTAAGTAGATTTTTATTTATTTATCTATATATATAAAAAAAAAAACACTTTGGCGCTGAGGATTTTCCTTTGGGGGGCGCTAAAATTCCTTTGGCGGGCGCCAACATTTTTTGAATGCAGGAAAAACCCTGATATCGTAGTTGGGTGTCTGAATAAGCTTTTAAAAAAAATCTTATTGCAAATTTATTATATTTTCACTTTCATAATAAAGATCAATCTGAAAAGTTGGACCACACCCTCACTGTGGCAATATAGGCGTTTCTAGAGCTATACAACAACATTTATTAAGTGAGTAGCCATGTGATAATCAGCTCGTTGGGCTCCTGTTCACCCTGTCTGTCTTTATTTCTTGGAAGTGACGCTATACATTATTACTTACTCGTAGTATGTCTTTCATGTTTACAGAACCAATAACAACTACGACCACTCATCCAACAACTACACTAGTAGCTACAACCACTGCTCCACCACCAACTACAGCACCGACTACAACAACCATGCAAACTACAACAACTATCACTACATCGGCTACAACAACACAAACTACTCCCCTAAAGACAACAACAACCGCTAATCCCTCGACAACAACACAAACTACATCCCTAGCTACAACCACTGCTCCCTTGACAACAACTACACCGCCATTTACAACAGCCACTCAAACTACACCCCTTACTACAACAACTACTCTACCAACAACAACTGCCCAGCAAACTACTTCAACCACTAAACCCACAACTACAACTAATACACTAATTACAACAACCCCAATTACTGACACAACGAAGCAAATAACAACGACCACGCAAACTACAACCACTGCTGCATCGACAACTACCCCTTTAACCACAACAGAAACTATCACTACATCGGCTACAACACAAACTACATCCCTAAAGACAACAACAACCGCTAATCCCTTGACAACAACTGCATCACCATTTACAACAGCCACTCAAACTACACCCCTTACTACAACAACTACTCTACCAAAAACAACTGCCCTGCAAACTACATCAACCACTAAACCCACTACAACTCCACCATTTACAACAACCCAAATAACGGACACGACAACACAAACTACCCCACTTACTACGACCATGCAGAGTACAACCACTGCTCCTTCAACAACACCTGTAAAGACAACAACACAAGCTTCAACAACCTTTTCTCCACCCACAACAACTGACTCGCCAACATCAACAACAACCATGCAAAGTACAACCTCTAAGCCGTCGACAACAACACAAACTACATCCCTAACTACAACCACTGCTCCCTTGACAACAACTGCTCCACCCACAACCACTGCCCCGCAAACTACAACAATCGCACTAACTACATCTACCACTAAACCCACAACTACAACTCCACCATTTACAACAACCCAAATAACGGACACAACAACTCAAACTACCCCACTTACTACGACCATGCAGAGTACAACCTCTACTCCTTTCACCACAACAGAAACTATCACTACATCGGCTACAACAATCGCACAAACTACATCCCTAACTACAACAACTCCTCCACCAACGACAACTGACCTGCAAACTACAACAACCACTAAACCCACAACTACAACTCCACTAATTACAACAACCCCAATAACAGACACAACAACACAAACTAACCCACTTACTACGACCATGCAGAGCACAACCTCTACTCCTTCAACAACTAAACCTTTAACCACAACACAAACAACACAAGCTTCAACAACCTTTTCTCCATCCACAACAACTGCCTCGCCAACATCAACAACGACCATGCAAAGTACAACCTCTACTCCCCTTACAACTACTCCAATAACTTCAACCCCTATTCTACACACAACCACTCAGACTACACCATTTACCACAACCACTGCCCCGCAAACTACAACAACCCCAATAACGGACACAACAACACAAACTACCCAACTTACTACAACCATGCAGAGCACAACCTTTACTCCTTCAACCACAACAGAATCTATCACTTCACCGACTACAACAACCGCACAAACTACACCCATGACAACACCAACAACCAGCAGTCCACCAACAATAACACCCAAATCAACACCTGAAGTAGAAGTCTCGAACTTTGGTGAGTACAACAAATGTGATGATGTGATGTTATTCGCTCTACAATCAGGTCTTAATAGACATGTAGAACTGCTGAAATGATGGACCTTGTGTAAGACACTCCTGTGCTATGACTCTATTGTAAAGTTGTGCCATTGTGTTTCTACAGTTCTTGGTCTGAGAGTAAAGATTTCCTCTTCCTCTCAACTCTCTGAGGAAGACATCAAGAATACCATCATACAACAGGTCAGTCTCTTATTATCTATTCAGAAATCTGTTCAAAGCATCCGTTCAAATGTGTGTCTGGACAGTGTAATGATACAGTGTTTCCCCTTGGTGGAGGATAAATGTTACTGCAGTGTCTGCTTGTATTAACATTCAGTGGCCCGCTGGGGGCGCTGTCTGACTGTGTGTTCACATAATCATACAGTCAAATCACTTATGAACAGGATGATTTTGATGTGTGTGTGTGTGTGTGTGTGTGTGTGTGTGTGTGTGCGTGCGTGTCTGTCTGTCTGTGTCTACCCCTGTGTGTCTTTCTGTCTGTTTGTGTGTCTGTCTGTCTGTCTGTCTGTCTGTCTGTTAAATGTGTCTTTCTAATTGTATAGTTTTATATATTCAAGCTGGGCTGGAGAAGCCATATATAAATTAAATAGTGTTACTAAACACATTTAATGTCTTCAGTTATTTGTGTCACCATTTATTTATTTATGAAATACCAGACCAAACAGACTTGTGGTATATGTGGTCATTGGTTCCCCGCCTCTGGTTTATTGTTTTAATCCACATTTTGACCTGGTTGTTTGTTTTCCGTTGTTTGACATTTTTGGTATGTAGAACTAAAACTATTAATGGTTTTGTATGTTAAAAATACATTTTCATAAAATTTTAATAATAACTTCTCAACAAAAGATAGTTTGTTTTCCTACCGAACAGAGAGAAGGGGAATCTAGTTCTTTAGGGGGATATAAGAATCAACCTGTTTGTTTGATTTATATCTGAGAAAGCAGCGAAAATAACTCGGCACCACTATCTCTTTTTTTCCGTCTGCAGATAAGAGATGAACTGGTGAGACAAGGTCTGCCATCGGACATCACTCTGAGGCTTGTGAGTAGCCTGCAAGTGGAATCTACAACCACAGCACCACGTGTTGTTTCAACATGAACATTTATTCAACCCTGAAGAGATATTAAAACCTGAAAGGTCAGCTGTTTTACCAAAGCAAAACCTTTTTTATTTCTACTTGTCTAGGTTATTACCAATCTGGTTATTATTTAGATTTTTTTTGTTTTTTTGCAGTTTATAATTTACACGTGACTAAATGAATGTAATAGCCGGTTTCTATTGAAGTACTTGGCCACCTTTGATTTTATGTCCAATTTATGATTGTGATTCACCCATTAGTAATACAATCCAACAGGAAAAACAAAGGCTTAAAACAAAAAGTTTCAGTAGCTTTAAGAATTTAAGTCGAAAACATAAAACTAACTTACTGAACTGACTGGGTCGACATCTCTGTGAAAATTACAAAAGGAGATCATAGTAAAGTGGTTACAAATGACAGCTTTATCCTCATAATATCATTCTATTTATTGAAAGTCATTTTAGCTGTTGAATTAATTGTCCATAATAAAGAGTTATAGTCATCAGATCTGCTGAGAACAGGAGGGGAAATCATTGACCCGTTGAAAACAAACTGTAATGTAAAAACTGCCTAGTGCTGATTAAGCTCTTTGTAAAGAACTTGTCCGTCTACTTGAGCAAGTTTTCATACAACCGGCCAAAGTCGTGATGTTATGTCTGATTAGATTTTTTTCATGAATATGAGTGTAATGTGTATGATATACGTTTCCTAATCAAGTTTATTTTACTGCATTGCATTGTTGAAAGTTTGCACCACTTTTGTATGTGTTGTTTCATGTATCAATTGATTTTTCTTCCCCAAGTGATTTAAAATAAATATTTAAAAAATATATTTGTCACAATGTACTAAAGCTACAACACATTTTAGTCAGGCAATAGTGATCATTGAGAGGGATTATGTTTGTGTGACTCAAGTGTTTATTCATGAAAGTGTTGTTAGTGGGCCTTTGAATAAAAAAAGTACGTAGTTTGCACACAATTGGGACATCCTTTTACTTAAAATTTCTGTCATATGCTCATCTTTGCTATTATATTAGCTTTGCTCATACCTGCTAAACCACAATAGAAAACACTTGACCATACCAAGTGCTTGGTCAGCATTGACTTATTACCTGCTACACAAACACAAGTTGTTATCCTCATGCCACGCCTCTTCCTAGTTCATTACCTTCAGAAAGACAGATAGAGGTGAGGCGCTGGGTGTCTCTGACGGTCATTATCACTATGTTGCTCTCTCTGCTGCTGTCGTTGATGCTGCCCGTTTGCAGCTCCCAGGCAAATAATTACTATGGGACAGTGATGACCTATTACCCCAAATCGATTGACACTTCTGGATCTGTCACGGTACGTAGCCTATGTATTAGTGTTTATTCAGTCAACCCTGATTTGCTTACAAAGTGAGTTCAATGTCCGTGCTACTGTTTTCTTTATATTATGTTGTATTGTGGTTTGATCACTGCAGGTGGTCATTCGCTATAAGCTGAACTTCCACTCATGCACTGATGTCGACACTTGGGAATGCAACAGTGGGGACTGTGGGAATCAGACCTCTTTAGTGCTGAACAAGGTCTACAACGATAGCACTGGAGAATGGTGTCAGAGAGAAGGAATCATGACTCGGCAGGTTCCCAGTAACGCTCGATTTCAGCTGGGGTGAGTGTGTTACTTTAAAAGACATTCAATAGGCAGGTTTTGTTCTGTTCAAGTATCTTGTGACAGTTCATTGGGTATTTAACAAATGTCATATCAAAGAAATCGCTGGCATTTTTTATTTTTTGCGTCTTTCACCTCATTGTCTTGGTTTTATATTGCATCTTGTCTGCTGGATGAAAACTGTTTAAATTTTTTCTGTAGAACTTGTAACTTTATCTTTAACTAACCAATTTCAGTTTCCATATGGCCTAGGCTGAGATGAAATTATCTCTCTGGTGATCATAAATAACCTGTAACAGCAAACTAGACCATCAGCAAAAATAGTTATTTATGTATAGTTATTGTGAATTAATTTCAATAACAATAGTATAATTGAATGCATTACCTAATTGTGATGCATCCTGCCGCCTTTCTTTCACTCACTTCCGAAACAATAACATATCCCGCAAGCAAACAGGCGTGGGTAGCGTAAAAACACTACCGCTTTTGTCCAAAGGGGGGCACTAGAATCAACCAAAAACTGAAAGTTGCTTGTAGTCACATTAAGCATTGCTGTTCTTGATACTCCTGGCAATCTGAAGATTTATTAACACAGTTTTTTAGGGTTTACCATATTGGACTACGACTAACTTTCCCATGAACTTCCACCACAGGTTAGAAGGTGGTAACTGGATAAGTAACATCGTAAATGGCATACGTTTCTGGAAAGCTGTGACACTGGTGGATCTGAGGTGCCGGTCAGACACTGGCAGAGTCAACAAGTCACCACAGACCACCGTCCTACCGATTTTGAGGTAAGCCTCCTCGCTGTTCCTTTTCTCTAATCAAGGATCCAATGAAAGAGGGTGTTTTGTGCTGAACAGATTGTGAAGCCATTTGAGATTGAATATATTTACCAGTTAGATGTCGATAGAGTAAGATGAGAACATTGATACCATTCCCATGTTCGTTTACCCTTTGAAGCCTGACACATCAAAACATAGACAAAAAATCAAATAAGTGTTATTGGATGTTTTGTCAAAATACTTAAAAAAAACATAATCAAAAATGTGATTGCATATTTGAAACATCATGCATTTCACGGATTTTTATTGATTAGCCGTCGAAAAAACAAACGGTTTCTGTCCTTTACATAAAATAAATACGTATCATATCTGAAACACATTTTATATAAGATGTTACCATTGAACAAGGTACGCAATGTTAAGTGATATAAGATGCTCAATAAAGTCAATATCTATGTTGAAACATTTCTAACAATATGTGTTATTTTTACCATAATGTTTCCTGCAGTGCACAGATGGACCACAAGGGGGCATATAATGTGTCAGATTGTATACAGCAGGTTTTTCAGGAAAGTTTTGATCATGTTGATGATGTAACGGTTTCATGTGAAGATGTAACCGGAAACACTGGAAGACTGAAAAAGGTCTGGGTGTCATTATGTGTCGGACTATTTCCTTGACTATTTGCTGCTGAAGCTGTTTGTGTTTGTCATTGTCAGAGTTCCTTCAAACTGTCCGAGACATTTTAACCTGTTGGTGGAGGACCTTGACTTTGACGGGGTTACATGCAGATATGGAACCACAGCATTGTCAGAGTGTAACCCCTGCACACCGCCGTCTGTTCTCCACCTCTCTCCAGTGAGTAACCAGCGTTTTGACAAGAGACAGGGTTTTTATCCATAAGCAGACTCAGGCCATGTCTACACGCACACAGGAACTTTACACAATAAAACATCTCAACATTTGGTACAGATATTCATTGTGCCTAAAGGATGAATCCTAATGAATTTGGTGATCCACTGACTTTTCATCAAAGAACTTACCTAATAAAATATCTTAAAATCTGCTTGATGGATCTTACTACCTCATTCAATTTACATTTTTGTTTTAGGGACTATTAGCTAAGACGACCAGATCACCGCTAATGTCATCATACATAACAATATTTTTTTTTTATCATATCGCAGTACTATTGTTCGTTGAGATTCAGCCCCACCAATAGCAGTAATGAAGGTCTGTACGCTGTACAGCTGATGATCGAGGATTTTCCCCTGCAGACGATCACCCTGACTCAAACCGACGGGTCTCAGACGACGATAAATAGCAATGACCCTATCAGCAAAATACCCGTCCAGTTTGTTTTTAGCGGTAAGATTGGCTGGATTTACAGCTACAAGATTTAAATCTTTAAAATGAAAATATCTTGGTTGAGTGGTTGCCATGCCATTATTCCGACGGCTTAATAGTCAAAGATATTTCTGAAAGGCCTGTCCAGCAGTCCGTTATCCCGAAAAGTAATATGCATAGATGGATTTGTATTTTCGTGCATTATATGACGTACTATTGAGCAATCGGGTATTTACAACTACAAGGTATAAATCTCTGAGACTGAAACAATTTTGGGTGAGTGGCTGGAATGCCATTATTCCAACAGTTCAACATACAGTATTTCTGAAAGGCCTGTCATCTTGCATCTTACTTTATTGATCTGCAAAATGGTATAAAACCTTATGGTTTTCTTTTTCCCTTAGTGGATCCTGTGGTACCATCCTGCACAGAGGGACTCTACCTGCCCAAGTTTCTGCCTCCAACCCCAGACAACAGAGCTTGGCAGTATACCCCCGTCAATCAGGCCGTGGAAATCAGCATCAATGCACAGGCAAATATTTCCACGTAAGTCAGAAAAAAACAAAAACACAAAAAATCAGAATTTTAACTGATCCCTCCCTCATAGTGAATAATGCTACTTCACCAATTGACGATCTAAAATATCTGACGTAAAATATTTAACATACAAATCTAAGGGGCCTTTAATATTGCCACGTTTTCAGCATGAAACGCAAAAGTATTTTCTAAGTTTTTGCAGTTTGCTGTATTAGGGTCAGAGAAAGTACACTTTTAAAGACAGGTTCCAGAGTGAAATCTACTAGTTAGTTCTTTCTACGACAGTAAAGTGAGTTAAGAGTTATTTCTGGCAATTTTACGAATATCTTTCGAGTTATTTCTCAAAATATTACCCCCATTCCCTGTTTCTGTACCCTAACCTTGATGGCACCGAAAGAGAGATTAAATTATTGCATGCTTTGTTTTGTTGTGTATGATCTCAAGAGGAAACGAAAAGATTAAAAATATTGCTCTACTTGATGAGTTAAATTCAAGAAAGGTATTTTGGGGCGACTGTGGCTCAGGTGGTAGAGCGGCTCGGCCAATTATCGAAGGGTTGGCGGTTCGATTCCCGTCCTGCCACTTGTGTCATGGTTGTTGTGTCCTTGGGCAAGACACTTCACCCGAGTTGCCTCGTGTGAATGTGTATGACTGCTGTATGTTTGTGGTGGTCGTAGGGCCCGTAGCTGCTGAATGGCAGCCACGCTTCCACCACCAGTATGACTGTGTGTGAATGAATGGAACCTGGAACCCTGTAAAACGATTGCCTAGAAAAGTGCTATATATATCCAATCCATTATTATTATTAAAGAGGACCTATGATGCTTTTTTCAACTTTTATGACCTATACACGTCGTTATAATGATTTATAGTCATGTTTAACCATACTAAAGTGTCGAGTAATGACTTGCATGCATTTCGACATATTCCCTGCTGACGTCTGGGGTGGCTGTGCAGAGCGCTAAACACTAGGGCAGCAGAATACGGATTTTTACATGTATGGTAATGCTGCAACGTACTCAGGCACGCTCCGGCCATGCCCCCACCTGCCTGCTCAAATCTGCCCGCGCGCCGCTGAAAGTCTTTCGGGAAGGAAGGTAACAAATCACAACGGAGTGGGGTTTGCAGGAGGGGGGCGAGGGGGCGGAGAAGGACGAAGCCTAGTGTTGACAGGGAATGCTGTATGCACCCAGATGAGAGGAAGAGCCTGAAAATCTATATGTTTTTTGTGCTGTGATTCGTGTCAGGTTGCTCTGTAGGAGTCATTAATGAGAAATTAAGACCAGAAAAGTAGTATAATAGGAGATCTTTAAATATATATTCAACTGTAGAGGTTCAAATTAAGCTCCAAAATTTGTGAATCATGTGATGAATGAAAACATTTCACAAACATCCCCCCACCTACATTTGGCGGCAGGCTTTATTATAAAATGGTTATTTAACTTGACGAGATGTTGCTCATATGTTTGATAAAGGATTTCTGAGCTGCTGGTCAGTGGGCCGTCCAACATGAAACAGACTACAACCGGACCAGGACAGTACAACCTGAGTTGGACCCCGTCTGAGGACGAAGGTGGAGAAACCCACGTCATCTGCTTTGTCGTCCAGGCAGTTCTCAAGTCAGTCTTTTGTCTTCAAATTGATGATAAGCAAATAATGTTAAACTACCAAATAATGAATCTACTTTTTGTTGTAATTAGAAAAGAAACTTTAATTGTTTACACTTGCCTAATATAAGCTTATGAATTAACAAAAACAGAATGGTTGTTAACATTTGAGAAAGGAAAATTATTATTGTTTGTCATACTTTAACCAAGCTCTTCATTTATTTCCTCAGTACAACAAAGTATCAGTCGGAGCTACGATGTGTCTTTGTGTTGATTGGAAACGGTGAGTAGTCTGTACATGTTTCAGATTCAGTTGCTGATTTCATTTTTTTTAACTGCTTCTGATGGCAGAACTATCATCAAAGCGAAATCAATCACAGAATATCTTTTTATTGCCCCCACTAGTGGATCCTGTGGTGCCATACTGTACAGAGGTTCTCGATCTGCCCAAGTTCCTGCCTCCAACCCCAGTCGATGGAGCTCGACTGTATACCGCCGTCAATCAGACCCTAGAAATCAGCATCAATGCGCAGGCGAATATTTCTACGTAAGGCGGAAGAAAATAGGGTTGAGCGATGTTGCCAGCAGCCACTGCATCAAATCGCCACCTTATATTGTCTACTAACACAAATCACAGAACACATTAATTGTGTTTTGTTGCAATATGTATTCATTCTATTCAACTGCTTGACTTTCAGTTTCACTTTAGTTTTCATCTCCGTTTCAAACAGCTGATCGGCTCTTGCAGACAACGGACCCGAGAGTGGGAATCAGTCTGAAGTTAGTTAAAACGTAGGAGTCAAAAAGCAAAACTATAAAATAAAGTTCTATCTGCCTCTTTCTCTCTCCACTTTAAACTCAGTCACTTGGACAGCATCGGCAAAAAGAGAAAAAAAGGAAACTCCCGATGGCATTGGCTTGCAAAAAAAAAAACTATTGCTGATGGCCAATCGGCACAACCCTAGAAGAAAACAAACAAAAATGTTTTGGTAGTTAACACAGATGTCTTGAATATTCTCTATGAATTCAGTGTAAATCACATTCATAATCCCCACCTGTTGCATTATTTTTATTCAAGACTGATCCCTCCCTCACAGTAATTAATGCTACCTCACCAAATTTCACTGGAATTGTCAGGTAAACGTAGCCTAAATGAGGTAAATATGAACGTAAATACTTTTTGCAACTGCAGAGGTTAAGAAGAAAAATTCGCAATTCATTATTTAACTTGACAAGATTTTGTTAATCTGTTTGTTGTAGGTTCAGTTATCTAAGGTTAGGGATCTCTCATCTGTGGCTTGGGCTGAACGACAACATTTACCAGAACGTAAACCTGACTACATCGGGACTAGGATGGCACATCCTGAGGTGGACACCGTCTGAGGATGAAGATGGATTAACATTCAGCATCTGCTTTTATGTCGTTGCAGGTTTCAAGTCAGTCTTTTTTCTTCAACTCACTGACCTATTTATTCCTACATGGAAATAGTGAAAATACCAAACGATGAAAGTACTTTTGGTTGTCAAGAGAAATTGTAACCATTCACACTTGTGTTAAAGCTTTTCTAAATTACCAAAAACACTATGTTTGTTGACAGGTGAGAAAGCGTTATTTTGTTTTGTCTTTTTTTTCACCTCAGCACAACATATTATGACACAGAAATACGATGTGTCATTGTGAACGTTGGCAACGGTGAGTAGTCTGTCCATGTTTCTGATTCAGTTGCTGATTTAAAAAATAAGTAGAAGCCATGTCAGACATTGCCTTTTATGTGACTTTTTCTGTTGGCAGAACTTGTTTCTTTCATTTAGTTCCACTTAATATAATGATTTATCCCATTTCAACTTAATTTGAAGTTTCATCAGTATTCCAAATCAGGAGTACAAGCCATTTCAATTCAATGTAAACTTCAAGCAAACATAAGTATATTTAATTTGAGAACTTAAGTTCAATTGCTCCCTTAGAAACATAAGTAAACATAATGTGAAATAGAATTTGTTATGAATATAGTTATTTCAACTTGAAACTGTGACTTGATATAGTGTATGTTTATTTGACAAGATAAAGTTTCCCTTAATGGATAACGTAATTTTAAGTTGAACCACAGTGGTTATTTTTTCAGTGCACTTAAATTGTCACTTTCATAAAGAACAATATGAAAGGGTAGATCAAACCCTAACTGTGTCAGTAAAGGTGTTTCTAGATCAATGACACAACACAAAACAACATTTTGCTTAAATTTATTCAATAATTTAGTTAGTAGCCATGTGATGAGCAGTGCGTCGGGTTCCTGTTCACCCTGTCGGTCTTTATATCTTGAGAGTGATGCTAAACATTATTCCTTACTTGTGATGTATCTTTCATGTTTACAGACTCAACATCAACTACGACCGCTCATCCAACAACTTCTCCAGTAGCTACAAACACTGCTCCGCCAACTACAACACCTGAAATACGTGAGTACAACAAATGTGATAATGGATCTGTTAGTCTCATGCTTTGACATATGTCAGCACTTTACAATTGACGTTTCTTTTTGGCCTTTATTTTAAAGCCTCCGTATAAACTTGGTCTAAAATAGTCAAAATCAACATATGATATCGTAGTTGGGTGTCTGAATAAGCTTTTACCAAAATATTATTGAAAATAAATGTTCATAAATATTATAAAAGTTAGTTTAAAAATCTGCTTTTGACAGGACTGAAGTGGGTTTAATTTTGAGTAACCATGTTTTCTAGTTGTCATCGGTCTGAGAGTGAGGATTTCCTCTTCGACTCCACTGTCTGATGAAGATCTCAGGAATACTGTGGTGCAACAGGTCAGTCCACATCAGCTAACCACGAGGAGATATGTTGAATGTGCAGTAGTTCTAGTTATTACAGATTAGTGCTGTGTCTCAATTCAGGGGTTGCATTCTTCTAAGGACGTGGTCTATGAATGCCACGCCTTCTTTAACCGTGAAGGCCGAACCGAAGGCCAAACGAGCGTTGTTAAATGAGACGGTCTCCGCAGGTCTCCGTTTACGAGCATTTCCGGTTTGCGTAACAAGGCGTTACCTTGCGTGACGACTCGCCGCTCCTGTGCTGCCAAGCAACCCTGATTGCTGCCAACGGAGACAGCCTTGTCAACGGAGGAAAAAAGAAAAATAAGTTGCCTACCAGACGAAAAGAAATAAAAGTACAAGAAGAAAGAAGGACAAGAAAAACAGAAGAAAATACAAGAAAAAAAGAAAGGAAGATAAAAGTTAAGAAGATGGAGCAACATGTTGCTGTTTTGTAATTTTTCATTTTATTTTATGCCATCTCTGACAAAAACGCAATGAATATTTGAATACGTTGCGCTGTGAAGGATACATCCGTTGGACCCTTCAAAACCGTGAAACGAAGGCTGCATTTCTCGGCCACATATGAAGGAGCCTTCGAAATGGGACAAGCCTTGACGCGCCGCTATGACGCAATCGGTCTTCAAATGTCCCCTGAATTGAGACACAGCAAATGTCTGATCCATGATCTTTACAAGAAGCTTGTAGGCAAAGTCTATTTTAATTCTTAATACTAACACTTTATTTTTCCAAGGTATTTCTCAAATTTACAATTTATACTTCCAAATGTACAGTTCATCCCGAAGAGAAAATATAATCCTCCTTTTCAATAGAACAGAAAACTAATTTACTGACAAGGAAAACAAGAGTAAAAAAGTTAAAAAAAACCGTATAGAAATATAATAAATATAAAATCTGAATAAATATATTTAAAAAATGGGAAGCCGGTAAGACAAATAATGCACATTGATAACATTCTGCTATCAATTTTCCCTAAAAAGTTTATATTGTACATTCAAATATCCATACTTATATAAGCAGAGATACATTTTTTTTAATTTGTTTCAGTGCAGTGATTCTGAGGATTATAAAAAAATGAAGTGCATATTTTGCAACCACTATATTTCACTTTAGCTGTCACTCATGTCCACTCATTTCCTTCTGCAGCTGAGATTAGAACTGGTCAGACTAGGAATCCTACCGCCATCCTCCACTCTGAACTTCGTGAGCAGAGTGAAACCGGAAGTCTGATCACCATGGCGACCCCTGCTGTTCCAATGACCTCATATATTGGCTTCTGTTTATATTATATTCATATTACGATTTTGGAAACCATTAAGTAAAAAATGATGATCAGATACTTTTAATTACTTATCAGTCTTTATAATTTTTATATATTAAAACTTCCACCCATGTTGTTTTACTTGGGAGCTGATTGTACAAATAAAAAATTAAACAGTCCTTTTTATAAAGCTTCTCATGTTAATGCGGATGCCACAAGACAAAACATATTTTATTTACAGTCTATGGTCCCAATACCAGTACTAAAGGGTGTGTTCCAATAGTATTATAATAATGGGCCGTGTGTCACACTACTAACACCTAGTAAGGACAGAGGGTGTCATTGTGTACGGACTGTAAAGCACACTGGGGTAAATGGCTATTTGTGATATTGAAGCTAGGATGTAGGCCTATAAATAAAACTGATTGAATATAACACAAAAGGGTTGGTCCCAATGCTAATACTATAAAGGGTTGTGTCCCCATTCTGACACAAAGGGTGTATGCCATTGTTTGCTAACACTTTTGCCATTTTAACTGATGACATGGAAATGTTGTGTTCATTGATGCAATTAATCAGTTTTGCCAGTTTAAGATCCTTTGCATGGTCATGATGCACACTTGTACAGTGATTTTGGAAAGGAAAAAAGAGGAGAGGCTAAGGTGTATCTCATATCTTGTCAAACCACAAATGTACAGTACATGTATGACTTCAGGATGATTGATAACATGTTCCTTTTGCCAGATGAAGCAATCCTCTCTCTGTTTCGAGGAATTCATTTTCTCGTCAAACTAGATTTCTGTCAATCAAAGTTGGTTTGTGGGACTCTTGGCCTAGGAGTATTAAAGAATGCAGTAGCTGTGTGTTGTTCAACCTGCTGCAGTTATGCATTTCTTTCCTTTTTTTTAGTTTCACACCCTAGAACATTTACACACAATATACTGCACCCATACACCTGCATGCACTACTGATTGCCACATACACACCTCATACTAGTTCTGAATCTGATTTCTTCTCTGTTTTGTTATTACATACGTATCTAATTTCTGCACTATTGACAATGACTTTAAGAGCACTGCATTCCTTGAACCTTTCTCTGAACACCTGCCAAGGTGTGGTTGCCCTGGATGCCATCTTTGAAAGAAAGTAGAACAAAAACCGGAGAGACGGCAAGCTTAAAAACCGCGACCGCAAAATTAGCTTGATAGGGTGCTGCCCATTTATGAAGCTACCACCTCTTACCAATCTCCATTTTGTACCTGGTACCTACTTGTTTGGATCTTCAACAGAGTAGGTACCAAAAAGGAGGTACAAGTAAAACTGCGAGTAGAGTAGAGTAGAGTAGAGTAGGGCCGATATCATATGAAAAAGCACAATTACTTGTGTGTCTGTCTGTCCTTTAGCCTGGTCCAACCAGACCATCGTACTTAATTTAATTTGTACAGAAGGTCTGGAACTGCTCTATTGGCAAACGTTCACATACTTGGAGGCGGGTTTCTGTTGAAGTTTAAAACTATTGGATCTGCCCAGTGCCACTCTGGATCAGCCAACCAATCTGCCGGTGCGTTCCCAGGGCTCCAGAGTGCGCCTAATTTGGGCGCACATGCGCCCAAAAATCTGTGGAGTGCGACCAGATATTTCCACTGGTCGCACCAGTGCACCTGAAATTGATCACGTCATATTAAATGTAATATTGGGTGTTGTGCTGCACGATTCATCTAATTGCGATATGAGCAGCTAGTGCAATTACATAACCGCAAAATTGGCTGCTGCGATTGCGATTCAATGTAGGATAAATGTGCGCGCGTGTGTCTATACGTTCCAACTGCTCCTCTCGTCTTTTTGGTAGCGCCCCTCTGACAGTGTGTGTGTGTGTGTGTGTGTCGGTGTGTGTGTGTGTATCTGCGCGCGCACCTACACGGCGTGCAAGACGGTTGCCGAGTCGACAGCAGAGTAAACAAACAAACATGGACGCCGACGCGCAGCAGCATCCATGCTGAACTGTGACGGAAAACAAAGGCATATAAAAGAGTTGCCTACCATGAACTGTCTTTGGGTTGAAAAAAAACTCCTTCAACTCAGTATCCGTCTACCTGTAGTCCAAAAAAATAAAAAAAAATGCGCACAGCTGCTGCTGCAGACGGGCTCAGAGAGTCGGCACCGTGCGCATCAACAGTCATTCAAAGCAGCGGTAGTTATCATACAACCGGACGGTGTAGAAAGTCCTGTCAGTTAAAAATAGTTATCCAGTTTTCAAATCCATGTTAAAATCGGCAGGATATAGCATGTGATATAGAGCTAGTTAGCTTAAAAAAAGTTGCTAACGGTGTCAAATGTGTTGTGTTCAGGTCACCTCGGTAATATAAATTTTAGGCAAAGGTAAATAAAAGGTCATCATGGTGTGTTCAAATGTAACAAAAAAAAAAAAAATTTGGTTTTTGGAGAGAAATTTTAATAATACAGTTTTGGTGAAAAACTTGTTTTTTCAGCAATATAAAATAGATAGTAGCCTAACTATGGAATTATGACCTGTTTAACATCCTATCTTGAGCTCTGATCATCTTATGGGCAATTAAAGCAATAATACCAGTTATCTTTCAACAAAATAATAGAAAAGTATGGATAGTGGTATCGATAAAGACCCGGATCGATAAGGAGACTCGATAATGCTTATAAAGACTATTGTCTTTGGAAGAATGCATTTATTTTAATGGGGAAGTATTTTTTTTTTTTATTACATTTTTTAACTATAATTTTTATTATTTTGAAAACAGTATAGGCCTAGTAGAAGCTTTATTTTTTATATTTTCACTGATTCTTAATATGTGCTTGTTTTAAATTGAGATCAGGTATCGAAGCTGTCAATATTCTCAAATCTTCCTTGAAAACCAAGAAAGTAGAATCATAATAGCCTACCATTTATTATATTGCGTCGCAAATCGCAATATTGGCCACTATAATCGCATTTCTCCAATTCATGCAGCACTAATTTGGTGCACCCAAAATATATGCTGGTGCACCTAGATGAAAAAGTTAGGCGCACCGGTGCACCCAATGAAAAAAGTTAGTCTGGAGCCCTGGTTCCAGTTGTACTCGGAACTTGGACATTTCCCACTTCACTACATTGTAGTCAGAGATGGAAATTAACTTTTTTGCCTACCAGCCACTGTGGCAGGTAGATTTAAAAATCTACCAGCCACTCATCTTTTTTACCAGCCACTTTTTATACGCAGTATATTTTTTAATATATGCGTTAATGTTAAACAATACAATAGTAAGAATAGCTAATAAAAGTGTTTTTCATACAAATGTTTTCCATCAGAAGTGATTTATACTGTAAGTAGGTGCTACCAAGGAACTGAGTTGCAAATGGTACACTCTTACTATACACAATACACGCCATCTTTATTTCAAAACATTTTATAATTGAACTCCATATATACTCTGGGTTCAATTCAACTTTTTTTCCAAACTGGCCCGCTTAGCCAATAGATCCGAGTTTTACTGGCCCCTTGTATATTTTCACTGGCCCTGCAGACACCTTTTCTTCATCATTTAGTCAATAAGTATAATACAGTATTGAAGTTACCTTTTAGATTTCTTTTTTTCTTTTTAGTTAATGATATGAAATGTTGATATTGTGCACAATATCAACATTTCATATCATTAACTAATAAGAGATGAAGGTCTGATCAGTTTTTGTGGTGTGGTAGTGTTTATCACTTTCTCCATATGCATTAGGGGTGTGAATGTGTCAAACCAATGACCGGTTTTCCACTTGCGCTCAAGTCGAATTTAAAAATAGAAATCTGAAAATCAGGGTGTTGTGCCGTTTTATTAATCGGAGATGTCACCGTGCGAGTTCTGAGCGGCTGGTCGTGAGCGCGCTGCAGGAGCGTCACTTCTGCAAGGTGCGCGCATGAAGTAATCAGCTTCACATAAGAGTCCGGTGTGGGACCATGTTTTCACTGTTGATAAACAGTGCAAAAGATGCAGCATAATGTTAAACGCTCGTCTGAGGCTATGATGTTAAATCACCTAGAAACACACGATGCCTTCGTCCGAGCAAAGCAGCGTTTCACCGTGAGATCTCTCAAAAGAGCGAGCGAGCCGCCGCGCGCGGAAGAACTCTGTGGTTTGTGGCTAAAATAATAACCGGGGATATTCTCCCGGTTAGCAATATCGATGGGAA
This sequence comes from Ammodytes marinus, assembly GCF_949987685.1. Classification (NCBI taxonomy): domain Eukaryota; kingdom Metazoa; phylum Chordata; class Actinopteri; order Uranoscopiformes; family Ammodytidae; genus Ammodytes; species Ammodytes marinus. The sequence goes on from NC_137227.1 coordinate 19,031,955, forward strand.
AGGCTTCGCTGTTCGTATGCGATCTGATTGTATGTCTCGAGCCTGAAAACACAGCGATGTCGGCAAACTGACTGCGCGACTCAAGGGACTACAGTGAGGAGTCCCTCCGTTATAGTTTCTGTTTTCAGCCGACACAATTACAATCACCTCCTAAGCACGGACAGCGTTTAAATAAAGCCTCTCATTTGTATTACCATTAGGGCTTTGATGCAAATACTGTAACATAACGGCGGCAGCTATGCTGCTTAAAGGAAAAGCGCATTTTTCACTTTATTTTCAGCACCTCAACCTCTGCTGTGGGAAGAAAAAAGGGGCAAAGTAAGTCGATTGATTTGTCGACTCATGCCTCCACACGTCAACTCGCAGATAGTATTTCCTCGCGGAGCGGATCGCGCCGTAGTTCAGTTCAATATGAAAGGCAAAAAGAAACTGTGGGACTGTGCAGCGCTCTGTCATCATGCGTATGACGAATGTATTAAATATGCAAATTCGATCGGACCTGACTGGAAAATATTACCCGACACAGTGGCGGGTGAAGTGACACAATTTACACGCCAGCACGCAAATCTACCCACATTTGGCGTGTGGCGGGTGTTAATTTCCATCCCTGATTGTAGTCTATGGATCTACCGGTACCTGGTACTTGGTAACGGTAACTCGCTAAAGCCTAACGTTTAGTTATTTGGATGAGAAAGGTTGTAGGCGTCCCTACTTTCCCGAACAGATGCACTGGAACACAGACAAATCGGAATTCGGAACTACCAAGTCGGAAATTTCCAAGTTCCGAGTATAAAGGAACGCAGCATTCAACTGAAACTGGCGCACAACTTCGACGTAATCGTTCTCAGCCGCTCCCTCTGTTCGCTGATTGGACATCTAAAAATCTGGACAAGCAGGAACAAATGAATGCACCGCAGCCTCAGACTGACTACTGAAGTGAAATGAAAATTGAGCGGAAGTAGGTAGGCGGGCGGTGCCAGGCTATCTGTCCTTTGCTCATACCTGCTAAACCTGCTAAAAGAGAGCACAGGGGTGTGGTATTTATTTAACTATCTGTCGTTGTGTAGAGAGACTGTCATTATCACTATGTTGCTCTCTCTGCTGCTGTTGTTGATGCTGCCCGTTTGCAGCTCCCAGGCAAATAATTACTATGGGACAGTGATGACCTATTACCCCAAATCGATTGACACTTCTGGATCTATCACGGTATGTTTATTTATTTATTTTTTATTCTTCCGGACAATTACACATAATACATAATTTTCTCATTGCATATTCATACTACTTTGTGTTATCGTCCGAAGGGAAGCAGGAGAAGCCAAAGGCTTATCGGGTCCCGCCCCCACTGCCATAAGATTCAGATATCCAGATACACAGCTACTAAATGTAGCCTATGTATTAGTGTTTATTCAGTCAACCCTGATTTGCTTACAAAGTGAGTTCAAAGGCCATGCTACTGTTTTCTTTGTATTATATTGTATTATGGTTTGATCACTGCAGGTGGTCTTTCGCTATAAGCTGAACTTCCAGTCATGCACTGATGTCGACACTTGGGAATGCAACAGTGGGGACTGTGGGAATCAGACTTCTTTAGTGCTGAACAAGGTCTCCAACGAGAGCTCTGGAGAATGGTGTCAGAGAGAAGGAATCATGACTCGGCAGGTTCCCAGGAACGCTCCATTTCAGCTGGGGTGAGTGTAACTTAAAAAAAAAAAAATTAAATTGGCAGATTTTGTTTGTTCAAGTATCTTGTCTGTAATTCACTCATTGGGTTTTTCAGGAAGACATCAAAGGAATCACTGGCAGTGTTGAAATCACAAAACGCATTTTTAGTTTACTTTCACCTTATTGTCTTGGTTTTGAATTGCACCTTGTCTGCTGGATAAAAACTGTTTAACTTGTAGGTGATGTGTATCCGCTTTGTCTCCAAAGAGGCCAACACTATATCATTGAGTATATAGTGTAATTTTTCAGTAGAGCTTGTTACTTTAAAGCTCAAAATATGCATAAATATTGTGAATGAAATTGCACAGGTTCGAAACCCCACCAACTCAGACCGAACGATTTACTGTAATCAGACTGGAGCCTCCTGTTATGAACATAATAACTCAAGGTTTGCTCAACTACACCATCATCATATTATTTTAGTGATATTTAAATGCATTACCTAATTGGAATGCATTCTGCCATCTTTCTTTTACTCGCTTCCGAAAACACATTCCACCAGCAAACAGGCGCGGGCGGCATAAAAAACACTTCCGCCTTTGTCCAAAGGGGGGCACTAGAATCAACAAAAAGAGAAAGTTGCTCGTAGTCACATTGACATTGCTGTTCTTGATGCTCCTGGCAATCCAATGATTTATTAACACACTTTTTTAGGGTTTACCATATTGGAAATGTACATGACTACAACTAACTTTCCCATGAACTTCCACCACAGGTTAGAAGGTGGTAACTGGATAAGTAACATCGTAAATGGGATACGTTTCTGGAAAGCTGTGACTCTGGTGGATCTGAGGTGCCGGTCAGACACTGGCAGATTCAACATGTCACCACTGACCAACGTCCTGCCGATTTTGAGGTAAGCCTCCTCACTGTTCCTTTTCTCTAATCAAGGATCCAATGAAAGAGGGTGTTTTGTGCTGCACAGATTGTAAAGCCATTTGAGATTGAATATATTTACCAGTTAGATGTCGATAGAGTAAGATGAGAACATTGATACCATTCCCATGTTTGTCTACCCTTTGAAGCCTGACACATCAAAACATAGACAAAAAAATAAAATAAGTGTTATCTGATGTTTTGTCAAAATACTTAAAAAATACACAATTTAATATGTGATTTCCTATTTGAAACATCATGCATTTCACAGATTTTTATTGATTAGCCGTCGAAAAAACAAACGGTTTCTGTCCTTTACATAAAATAAATATGTATAATATCTGATATCTGATATCTCAATTGGTCTCTCGAGGATAAATAAAAGTTAAATGAAAAAATGAAATGAAACACATTTTATATAAGATGTTACCATTGAACAAGGTACGCAATGTTAAGTGATATAAGATGCTCAATAAAGTAAATGTCTATGTTGAAACATTTCTAACAATATGTGTTATTTTTACCATAATGTTTCCTGCAGTGCACAGATGGACCACAAGGGGGCATATAATGTGTCAGATTGTATACAGCAGGTTTTTCAGGAAAGTTTTGATCATGTTGATGATGTAACAGTTTCATGTGAAGATGTAACCAGAAACACTGGAATACTGAAAAAGGTCTGGGTGTCATTATGTGTCGGACTATTTCCTTGACTATTTGCTGCTGAAGCTGTTTGTGTTTGTCATTGTCAGAGTTCCTTCAAACTGTCCGAGAGATTTTAACCTGTTGGTGCTGGACCTTGACTCTGACGATAATAGATGCCGATATGGAACCACAGCATTGTCAGAGTGTAACCCCTGCACTCCACCGTCTGTTCTTGACTTCTTTGGCCACTACCTCTTTCAAGTGAGTAACCAGCGTTGTGAAAACAAGGGTTTTTATCCATAAGCAGACTCAGGCCATGTCTACACGCACACAGGAACTTCACACAATAAAATATCTCAACATTTGGTACAGATATTCATTGTGCCTAAAGGATGAATCCTAATGAATTTGGTGATCCACTGACTTTTCATCAAAGAACTTGCCTAATAAAATATCTTAAAATCTGCTTGATGGATCTTACTACCTCATTCAATTTACATTTTTGTTTTAGGGACTATTAGCTAAGACGACCAGATCACGCTAATGTCATCATACATAACAATAATGTTTTATCATATTGCAGCGTTGTTCGTTGAGATTCAGCCCCACCAATAGCAGTAATGAAGGTCTGTACGCTGTACAGCTGATGATCGAGGATTTTCCCCGGCGGACGATCACCCTGACTCAAACCGACGGGTCTCAGACGACGATAAATAGCAATGACCCTATCAGCAAAATACCCGTCCAGTTTGTTTTAAGCGGTAAGATTGGCTGGATTTACAGCCACAGGGTTTAAATCTTTAAAAATGAAAATATCTTGGTTGAGTGGTTGCCATGTCATTATTCCGACGGCTTAATAGCTCATTTTTCTGAAAGACCTGTCCAGCAGTCCGTTATCCCGAAAAATAATACCCATAGCTGGATTTGTATCGTGTTTTAATTGTGCCTTACCAAAAATTATGTCATATTTCCTAATGGCCTTTCGGTCCAATGGGAAATATGACATACTATTGAGCAATAGGAATAATGGGCAATGGGCACACCCCCAAATGGACCCAGCTAGTTTAAATTACTTCAACACGAAAAGGTAAAAACTTGTATTTTTCTTCATTCCCCTAGTGGATCCTGCGGTACCATCGTGCACAGAGGGACTCTACCTGCCCAAGTTCCTGCCTCCAACCCCATACCACGGAGCTGTGCAGGGTAACCGCGTCAATCCGACCCTGGAAATCAGCATCCATGCACAGGCAAATATTTCCATGTAAGTCAGAAGAAATCACATGTCTTTAATCTTCTATGTGCATTTAGTGTAAACGTTTTTGCCGTTTGTTTACCTGACTTTCTACCACAGTGAAGCGGTTCAGAGTTTTTTTCTGGCAATTGTATGACTATGCTTTTGATTTATTTCTCAAATATTACCCCCCTTCCCTGGCTCTAATTAATTTTTTTAAACCTACAATGGCCCTAACATGCCATCGTACTTTCCATGACAAGAGTTAGGAAACACGCTACTAGTTAAATAAATATAAAACATTTATTCAAAGGTTCAGTAAGCGGAATGGTCAGTTTAGCTAACTTCCTGTCACTGACTGCAGATAGCAGTCCCCTGCCTCGTCCCCACGTCACCACATTAATGCACTGCGGTCTTCAAGCAGCGAGTTATCTAGCATCATCTCAGATAGGTAAGTGTGATAAAACATGATTAAAAACCATAAAAACAGACATTGGGAAGGATTTTTACCTGCTCCACCATTGTAGGCACATAAACATTCACCCATCGGTCGCTCTGCGCGTGCACCGGCAGTGAGACGGGTGCCGGTTTGTAGCGTTCTCCCTTCTGATTGGATATCAGTTTCGGGATCCCCGAAAAGTTTATTTGCCGATTACATGCAGAGCGGGTGACTGAGAGATCGACTTTATGAAACGCGCACACTATGTAAGTGATCACTGTATGACTAAAGAGCGATTTAACACTTATATTAAAATAAATAAATCGCCTTTTTCACCTTTTAAATACCTCTGCACCTGCAGCAGTTAAAATTAAGGTCCAAAATTTGCGATTCATGAATACATTGGGGCGGCAGTGGCGAAGTGGTAGGGAGTTCGCCTCTGGTGTGCAGGGTCGGAGGTTCGATCCCCCGTCTCCCCGCCACATGTCGAAGTGTTTGCATGTAGTAGTATATTGAAAATATTTCAGTTTTTCAGTTTTTTTCATCTGAAATACGATGGCATCATGACCAAAACCTGGCATTTAAAGGGTTAAGATATTTTAAAATTCATGAATATTTTATATTAATAGTTAGGTCAGATGTGGGGGAAAAGAACTGGCAAAAGAAAAGTAGAAAAAAAATAATGTATAATATTTTTTATAGCTACCTCAATGAAATGTCCATTTTACGGACCTTAGCGGTACGAGTGTGAGTATGTGACACTGCACAAAAAATAATAATTCCTGAAAATCAGTTTTGCTGCTCATCATTGACACATCACAGGCCTAATAATTCAACACAAAAAAAATGAGTTTGCATGTAGTATATTGAAAATATTTCAGTTTTTCAGTTTTTTTCATCTGAAATACGATGGCATCATGACCAAAACCTGGCATTTAAAGGGTTAAAATCTTTTAAAATTCATGAATATTTTATATTAATAGTTAGGTCAGATGTGGGGGAAAAGAATTGGCAAAAAAAAAGTAGAAAAAAAATAATGTATAGTATTTTTTATAGCTACCTCAATGAAATGTCCATTTTACGGACCTTAGCGGTACAAGTGTGCCTAATATTATAACAGGCCCTAAGGGTTAACTTGACAAGATGTTGTTTTTATGTTTGATAAAGGATTTCTGAGCTGCTGGTCAGTGGGCCGTACAACATCAAACAGACTACAACCGGACCAGGACAGTACAACCTGAGTTGGTCCCCGTCTGAGGACGAAGCTGGAGAAATCCACATCATCTGCTTTGCCGTCGAGGCAGTTTTCAAGTCAGTGTTTTGGTTGTTCACACTTTTGTCAATATAAGCTTTTCCTAATTACCGAACACAGATTGGTTTTTAACAGTTGAGGAAACAATTATTATTTCTTGTCAAATTGTAACCAAGCTCTTAATTTATTTCCTCAGTACAACGAAGTATCAGTCAGAGCTACGTTGTGTCTATGTGGCTGTTGCCGGTGAGTAGTCCGTCCATGTTTCAGATTCAGTTGCTGATTTCATAAATATGTCTGATATTGCCTTTTTTGACAATTAACAAAGTCAACTGAAATCACAGAAAATATTTTTTCTTTTGATTTTTACCCAGGGTATTATAGAGAACTATTCTGCACAGATGGACTCTATATGCCCAAGTTCCTGCCTCCAACCCCAGTTGCTGGAGTTCGACTGTATACTGCCGTCAATCAGACCCTAGAAATCAGCATCAATGTGCAGGCGAATATTTCTACGTAAGTCAAAAGAAAAGAAACAACATAAACGAAGTAGCTGACTACCGAGCTGGGTTTTTGTTTTTATTTTATCTCTGCAAATTTATTAAAGTTTGTCCAACAATACAATCCATGCACAATCACAGAAGGCTTACCTCAGCTTTACCTCATGTCTTGTTTGTTTAGACAGTATTGTTATCATTACTCAGAATTCCTGATGGGGGCGTCAGAAGTTATGCCCTACAGCTTTAGTATTTGCATATAAACATTTTGTCAGTGACTGTATTCCTTTGTGATGTTCTGTTGTTCCGTTCTGTATACACATCTATTGCACGATGTCTGTCCTAGGAGATCCCTCACTCACTCTCCCTGAGATTTCTCAGTTTTTTTCGCCGTTAAAGGGTATTTTACTGGGAGTCTTTACTTTTTTTGAGCTTTGGGTCTAAGGGCAGAGGGTGATATACTGTACAGACTGTGAAGCCCCCTGAGGCAAATGTCTATAATGTGATATTGGGCTAAAAAATAAAACTGATTTGATTCGATTTAGAGTAAAAATCTTAATTTGCGATTCATTTCATGAATAAAAACGTTTCAACCCCCCCCCCACCCCCCTTTCACAATGTGTTCAAAGCTGTCAAGGTTTATTAGAAATGGTAATTTAATTTGACCAGATGTTGTTTATCTGTTTGTTAAAGGATCTCTCGGCTGGAGATAAACGCAAACAGGCTGGAGGTAGATAATCCGTCCAACGCAAACATAACCCAGACCAACCGGACCAGGACAGTTCATCCTGAGGTTGACGCCGTCTGAGGACGATAGATCAAACCTCTACATCTGCTTTCGCGCCCATGCAGTTTTCAAGTCAGTCTTTTGTCTTCAACTCACTGACCTGTGGATTCTTACATGAAAATAGTGTGAAAATATCAAAGAATGAAAGCAGTTTTGGTTGCAAGAGAAATTGTAATCGTTCACAGTTGTGTCACAATAAGCTTTTCCTACTTACTGAAAACAGAATGGTTGATAACTAAATAAATGATTTGGTTTTGTCATATTGTTGTTTCCTCAGCACAACACATTATAACTCGGAGGAACGATGTGTCTCTGTGGAGGTTGCCAGCGGTGAGTAGTCTGTCCATGTTTCAGAATAATTTGCTGATTTAAAAAAACAAGATGAAGCCGACAGAGCCTTTTATTTGACTTCTTCTGTTGGCAGAACTTGTTTCTTTCATTTAGTTCCACTTAATAAAATTATTTATCCCATTTTAACTTAATTTGAAGTTTCATCAGTATTCCAAATCAGGATTACAGGCCATTTCAATTAAATGTAAACTTCAAGCAAGATAAAGTTTTCCTTAACGGATAACGTAACATCGTAAGTGGATTTAAGTATCAAGTTTCAACAATAAATAGTAATGAATTAAACAACTTTTGAGTTGAAACAATTCTTATCTTGTTGTTGAGTTACCTCACATTTTCAAGCCTGCAATTGAACCTTTTTTTTATGTTGAACCACATTGGTTATTTGTATTTATCAGTGCACTTAAATTTTCACTTTAATAATAAAAAACAATCTGAAAAGGTGGGCTACACCCTCACTGTGGCAATAAAGGCGTTTCTAGATCAAATACAACATAAAAGTAAAACAACATTTTGCTTCAATTTATTAAGTTAATTATTTAGTAGCCATGTGATGAGCATCGCGTTGGGTTCCTGTTCACCCTGTCGGTCTTTATATCTTGAGTGACGCTATATGTGATCCCTTAATCGAAGTATGAATTTCATGTCTACAGACCCAAGAACAACTACGACCAGTCAACCAATAACTTCTCCAGTAGCAATAACTACCGTTCAAACTACACCGTTAACTACAACAGCCTCTACTCCAACCCCGGAAACTCCCCCGCCGACTACAACACCTGAAATAGAAGACTCCAACTTACGTGAGTACAACAAATGTGATAATGGTTCTGTTAGTCTCATGCGTTGATGTATGTCTGCACTGCACTTTACAATTTGCGTTTCTTTGTGACCTTTAATTGAAAGCCTCCAATAAGCTTTTACAAAAATCTTATTGAAAATAAATGTTCATAAATATTATAAAACTTAGTTTAAAAAGCTGCTTTTGAAGGGACTGATTTGGGTTTACAACTTACGTGAGTACAGCAAATGTGATAATGATTTTGTTAGTCTCATACTTTGACATGTCATGCAGCTAACTCCCATATTTACACACAGTAGCTAGAAGGGTTTTGTGGATTTGGGGTAACAGAGGTTTTAATGTAAACGTGTTTTTCTAGTTGTCATCGGTCTGAGAGTGAGGATTTCCTCTTCGACTCCGCTGTCTGATGAAGATCTCAGGAATGCTGTGTTGCAGGTCAGTCCACATCAGCTAACCACGAGGAGACTCATCGAATAAGCATTAGTTCTAGTTATTAATCTGAAGTGCAAATCTTTTTTTTATATTATCAATATTATTCTCCAATTTACACTTTATATTTCCAAATGAACAGTTCATTGCAAAGAGAAGTTACAATCCATATATTCAATTGAACAAACAACAAATCTACTGACAAGGGAAAGAAGAGAAATGACATGAATAAAACCAAAAACTAGAATGAATACATAAAAAGAAAAGGGGAAGTAAGTAAATAAGACAACTTATGCACATTGATAACATTCTGCTATCCATTTTCCCAAAAAAGTGTAAACATTCATATAACTCACGTCTACCACATACCATCATAATTGGGTTGTTTACCACTTTCCTAATAATGTATCCAACATACAGTATGACAATTAGGGGTGTCACAATACTAGAAATGTAATAGTCAGGTATAGATCAATGAATAAGAGAACAGCAGTGGCTGCACACACAATGTAGGCTAGGCCTACTCACACACACCCACACCCACACACACACACACCATACTCAGAGTGCAAGCAGAAGTTTACATTTACTTACATGGTGACAGGGAACATTAGTCCTTACATATTTAAATAATTCTAACGTTTTATTGTGATGAAGGATGACAGACTGCATGGTGAGCACGACAGCCTATCGTTACATTATGTAAGTTTAAACACTGTAGCATTTAACTACAGAAACATACCTAGTTGGCTACATAGCAATGCCAGCTGTATTAAACAAAAAAGATTAAAACGTGTATTTCACGACAAGAATAACACTGGATACGTAGTTGGTAATGCAACGTTAACATGAACTGAAACTCACTCACCTTAAATTATTTGATGTATCTGGATGTCGGTTTCTGAGGTGCTTCAAAACGGCAAAATTCCACCGAGTGTGTGTTCGATTCGTCTCTGCTTTGCTGCGTTCGTATGTCTGCAGTCCGGAGCCCTCGGCAGCAGCGGCAGTGCATGTCTTTCAAATGCGCGTGTCGCCATCTTCAATGTATCGTTGTTGTTGTTATCATGTGCCGGTGTATGGGCGGCGCGCGCACCTGTAGGCGTTCTTTTTCGTTTGGCTACAATGATGTAAAAAATGAGTAGCATCACGTTTTCAGAATTTTGGCATCGCCGTTGGAAGATTCGGGTTTTGTGACATCCTTAATAAGAATTGTTCTAATTTTTTACTCATTTTGCAACGGTTGGGATTTTGGGGATAATGTGAGAGCCTGTGTTGGATTGTGCTTGTCTTTGCATTAGTTTCTTTATTGTTATATTTATCACTTTTATATTTTACTTTTTCAATGTTTGCTTCCTTTGTTGTTTTCCAGAATTTTTTTTGAAATAAAAAATAAAAAAATCTATTTTTTCTCTTCCAGATAAGATCTGAACTGGTCAGACTAGGAATCCTACCGTCATCCTCCACTCTGAACTTCGTGAGCAGAGTGAAACCGGAAGATTGATCACCATGGCGACCCATGCTGTTCCAATGACATCATATATCGACTTCTGCTTTAAACACAATGGTTATGAGAACTATACTTTTCTCTTTCTAGAAATATACATGTTAAGGCACATTTGAATGACAGCATTTAAGGGCCACTGTGTGTGTGTGTGTGGGTGTGTTTGTGTGGGTTGGGGGGGGGGGGGGGGGTGGCAGGCGACTTATTTTGAGAAAAAAATAAATTCCTTATTAAGTTACATTAAAAGTCAAAGAAAATTGGATATTCTCAAAGTAGCCCTCATTTTTCGCCATCATACGTTTACAAATGAATCATTTATAAGCATTTTATATAGTATTATGAGTTTGGAAACCATTTAAAATAATGATCTGTGCGATACTTTTAATTCTTTATCAAACTTTATTATCTTTATATATTAATAAACTCTGCTCATTTTGTTTTCCTTGGGAGCTGATTATACAAATAAAAAAATAAATATACTAGTCCAACTAATCTTCTTTTTTTTTTGTTATAGATAATTTTTTAAGTTTTATTAGACAGTTCGGAGAGACAGAGGTGAAATGGGGCAGAGAGGGGAATGACATGCAGAGAACAACCCGGGCTGGATTCTAACCCGGGTCTGCTGTGAAGAGGACTGAGACTCTATGGGGGGGCCTCTAACGAATACACCAGGAGCGCCCACTCATCTAACCAATCTTAACCTTACAAAAAGTGGCGTGCCTTCAGAGCAATCATCAAGAAATTAAACCACTTAAAAAATATATAAAATAAATAAATAACTTCAAGATGACGTCAGGGCTATTGTTATTACATCACCACCCAATTTGAGCAGTGACAGTAACCTTTAAAGGGACACTGTGTAATGTGACATCATCAAGAAAGTTCAAGAAAGTTCTAGAATGCAACACTCCCTGGGTAACCCCAACCCTTTTGAATAATAACAGAAGCTACAGTGGCCTTCAAGGACAAGAGCAATTCTAAATTTTAAACAATGCACCTGATGACCTTCCAAAAACATGGATTCCTCCATACGACTTGCCTGCTCAATGTACAAAATGTAACATTAATATTTGTAATTCTCCGCTCAGGAGGATAATTCAGATTATTGGCAGAGGTGATTTTACACCAATGAGGACATATTTATGAATGAGGATATTGATTTTAGCTAATAAATTACTTAAAATGTTACACAGTGTCCCTTTAATGAGTGTAATACAATTATGTAATTAATAAAACGAAAACCTCCTTGTACATAGCCTATAACAATACAATAATGAGTGATAACCACACAGATCCCAGTTTAATCAAGCAACAACATGTACCTATAATAATCGGCATAAATAACAAATCGCCAGGATGAAATCTATCAGTCAGACCTTCTGTCTATCAATTTTCCTACAGTTTTCATAGCTCTGGACAGCGAAGCAGCTAAGAAAAATAAACATAACTTGCTTGTGTTTAGGACTTAAACCGGACATTTATGCTAGCACTTCCTACCATGGACCTATAAAGAAAGCGTCCTACCCATAGACAGTTACACAAAAAAAGGAAAATAAAAGGTCCTACCATCCAGAATGAATAGCAGAACGGGCATTGGCACAACACCAGTCTAGAAAACCCAGCGTGGCTCTCAAACACCACATAGATCGCTTTCAAGTCAACTAGCGGACATTCCCAGAAATACACTTTGCAATGGGCCAACTATTGTCCTACCTTTCATTCATTGCAGGATTGGATGTGCCGCGCACAAATCATCCTTTATCAGGCCGGGTCAGAGCGGCTAGCTAGCTGCCATGTTGTTCGAGCTCTCTTTTAGACAATGTCCAGTGTCTCTCAAAAAGTCCTTCTTGTCCAGTAAATCGCCCATTAAATCCACTCCTGCTCCTTGGTAATCCATTGTGTGTTTCGGGGTTTTAATTTTATCTAAAAAAAAAAAAACGTAGCTAAAATAGAATAGAATACATCTGACATAGCATTCTAGCTATTATCTATGGTGCTAGCTAGTTGCCGTTCAAGTACTCTCCCTCCCGCTCGCACTAAACGACAAAGCAAGCTAGAAGGATACCCCCCAACTCAGAAAACTCGCAATCTGATTGGTTAAGGAACATGTCAATCATCAACGTCGTCACTATTTGCGTCATCAGCGAAGGGATTCTCTCATATTTAATTTTTTTTTTACCCGGAGACAGCGCAGGGAAAAATTCTGATTGGATAAAAGCTCTAATATATATGAATGCGCCCTGGAGGCAGCGTTACAGAAGGAAAATCAATAACATTACGTTAATACCCAATGGGAACACACTTTTTAAAATAGAAAAAAATTGAATATGCTATTCATTATAACATATATTTTACATAAAAATTATATTTTTTCTTGACTAGGCTATCTCTAGGCAAAATTACTTTTTAAACTGTGTGCTTTCCAGGTCAACCTTATATTTTAGGTTATCAGAGAAATTGAACATTTTAAGTAGTAAAAAAAAAAAGTAAAAGTAACACACACAAATCAAACAAAGAAAGGAGCCGGTGAAGTTTTAAAAGACATTAGGTTTTAATTCCAGTGGAACGAGAGCACGAGCAGCGAGTCATCAGGAATAATACACAGGTCGTCACGGTTTCAAGAGAGTTACAATAAATTAAACAGCAGTCGGTTGTAAACTTCGTCATCATGAAGCAACACATGACATTAAAATCTTTGTGGGTTTTTCGTTTTGCAGGGCGTGAAACTAAACTTTTTTGGGGGGGCCGACCAGCCAAAAAATATACAGGGGATTTGTTTTATACCAAAGTGCAATGACTGACAAATGAAATGATCCTTTATTGACTTTCATGGATAAATAAACTTTCCCTTCATTCATTGTCGGAAAAGTGACCAGCATCATTTCTCTAAGCTTTAATTGTTTGATATTTAAAACATTATTTGAAATAGTAGATGGATTACTTTTTTGGTTGGTGTTGAACTATACTGATAAAACTAGGTTTGCAAAAAGATTATTGGCCAAACAATGAAACAAATGTATAATGTATATTATAATGTATAATAACTGCCGCTCAATTTGCCCAATAAGTCAATAAAGTTCCAGGTTTTGAGACTGAATTTTGAACTATTTGGCTGGTGGCTTCAGTGTTAATTTCAAGCCCTCTTTGTTTGTACACACATTCCATCCCGCTGTCAAGGTTAAACGGCAAAAGCAAAAAGGGGTGCGCTTGTTTTTCTTTCAACTTAAACCAACTGCACCGGAAACAAGCGCACCCCCCGGTTGATCAACACTAATACAAAATCAAACACACATAAAAATTAAAATAAACATTGCATTTTTCTACAGAGTCAAACCCTGATAGGTAAAACACACACACACGCACGCACGCACACACACACACACACGCACACACACACACACACACACACGCACACACACACACACACACACTACCACACATAACAATGTTTAGGTGTTAAAAAACAAATGCTCTGAGTTTCAGTAACTTTCCCTTTATGAGAATTGCACATTTATAATACATAAACCTTATAATCTTCAGCTAAAGAAAAAAACAAATGGGGCGAAAATTAAGGAGACTTAGTTTTTAAACTTGTACATTTTGCTGTTAGAAAACGTTTTAAAATCGACCTGTTTTTAGTACATTTCGGTCACTAGATTTTCTTGAAACATGTGTAAAAAGGCAGATCACGCTTTGTGATTTAAGTCACATCATTTAAGAAAAAGGACATTATCTCCCACATAACACATTTTTAGTTTTGTGAATTATTTGACCAAAAAATATCCACCGACGCACTTCATTACAACGTTCCCTCATGTAAATACATCTGGTGTTACGTCCAGGTTAAAAAGAATTATAATTCGAAACAACTATATACACATACACACACAGAGGGGGTGAAGTTGCTTTTATGCCAGGTTTTTTTTTTGCTACTTTTCGAATTATATTAAAGTAGCAACGAGGAACTTTTAAATATTTCTGAAACAGTCTAATTTTTCCTCTGATGATCATAAATGTCATGTAACAGTAAATGAGACCATCAGTGCAAAGAATGCTATTTGTATATTGTTTTTCTTAATGCCTTTGTCATGGGTATACACACTCACCCAGGAACAACAGCTGGCGTAGTAAAAACACTACCGCTTTTGTTCAAAGGGGGGCGCTAGAATTAACATTAACTGAAAGGTCCTCGGAGCACCTTTAAGTTATGAACAATAAAATAAGACCTTATTAAGTCCAAATTCAACCCCACATCAGTACGTAAAGGCAGCTTCATCGCATCGCACATAAAAAATACAAAGTTATTGGTAATGTCAACTCCACCGAATATTTAGAAACAATAAATAAATTAAGAAATGTCCCTTCACTGAGATATAGCAGAATACTGAGAGGTGTGTGTGTGTGTGTGTGTGTGTGTGTGTGTGTGTGTGTGTGTGTGTGTGTGTGTGTGTGTGTGTGTGTGTGTGTGTGTGTGTGTGCATGTGTATGTGTGTGTGTTGGTGTGTAGTGGTAGTAGTAGTGTAAATCGGTAAGTGTAACTTCAAGATAATCACAGGGATGAGGGAAAAAAAACATAAAAATGGAATCTCTTCGAGGACAATCTCCATTTTCTGTTTGCTTCGGCCAACACGTCTAAATCGTACTAATTGTTCTATTATTAAATACTATATAGTTTTGCAGTATTAATTCATAGGATGTACTGAAAGAGAGGTACCGGATAAAATAGCAGTTGTCAGGTGTAGTTTGTATCTTGGGTTCAAGTGGTTGATTTGAGAATTTAAAAAAATAAAACATTTAAAAATAATATTAATTAATTGACCTATAGTGTCTCTTGGAGCTTGTATGATGAAGACGTTGTAACATAACCTAATACAGTAACAAAAAGTAACTCCATTCGACATTAATACAGAATATATTGCCAAAAGTATGCGGACGTTTTGATATAGGACTGTTATTCCTGATTGGTTTTAATATCGAAAAAAAAAAATACAATCATATTTAAGTGCTTCCAACTTTGGGGAATTTCTGTTCAAACAACGGCAGGTAAATGCCCAGGATTTATGAATGAGTTTTCCAGCTATCGCATTTGCTAAGTCTGCATACTTGTGGCCATATTGTGTACGTCAGCATACAATAAAAGACTTATATAGGCTACTGTATGTATAAAAAAAAATATTAAAGCTTAATTTGTCTTGCACCTGCGATTTCACTACGGATTTCCACAAGAACATATAATAAACAGAGATCGGGAAATATTCGACATTGGTACCAGCTTTAAAAATCCATATCAGTGCATCTCTCATACATATTCAAATGACCTGGTTAAGGGTAGGCTATATAAAAAAATAAAAAATAATAAATATTTTTTTTTTCTCAAAACATAATTCAGTAACGAATTTCAGTAACTCTTTTTGAGGAGTAAAAGTTTGTGAGCTTATATGTCTGTTAGCGTAAATACTGGCCAGAAGTCCACTCCCTCAAACAAACCAAATAAAATACAGCACTGGGGTTGGACTGCGCGGGTCAACACTGCAAACAAATAAGATGTTCATATTTTTGGTAGTGTAGTATTAATATATTGAATGGTTTTTAGCTTGACCAGTGATTTTTAGGTGTTTTACCCCAATTGGTTTAATTAATATAAAAAAAGTGCTTATCTGTCTATTTGAACCCACATCAGTGAAATCCCAGTGTCCACAAGGGGAAACTGTAACACACAAGTAAAAAAGAATCGAAAAAGAAATCGCTGGTAGGTTGAACTACAAATCCGGAAAAAAAGAGCTCTTCCCTTATGAGAGTAAATAACTAACTTGCATGTGGTTTGAGGCCCACACACACACACACACTCAAAAACACACACACACACACACACACACACAATAATAATATACACACACACTCAAAAACAAACACTATCTCTCCATCCGTCACACTCTCGCCTTCTTCATATTTTAGGTCCAAAGATAAGACATCATAGTTAGGCAGCACACACACACACACACACACACACACACACACACACACACACACACACACACACACACAGAAACCTCTCACACATCATAGTCGGGCAGGGCAGAGTAGTTGATGCCGCCGACTGTTGGAGGGCTGGAGTGGAGAGGAAGGAGCCAGCTAAACACAGAACCTGGGGAAAGAATATATATACTTTTTTTTAGCGCTGAAATAATTTGCCAATATATAACGCATCAATGATTAATGCCGTTGTCAGACTACACAATATTTTTTGTACGTTACGATGGTCATTGTGTCAAAATTAGAGCGATCGGGGGGCGCTCCAGTGGTGTAGTGGATAAAGCGCGTACCATATTGGCTCCGGCCTTCGTTGCAGTGGTCGCGGGTTCAAATCTGACCCGTGGACCTTTACTGCAGGTCATCCCCCCCCTCTCTCTCTCTCTCTCTCTCTCTCTCTGTCTCCCCATTTCAACTCTATACTATCCAATAATTATCTTTAAAAAAAAAATAATGCTGCGAGCTGCCGAGATGCGACTTCGGTTTTCGTCCACTATGTCACACTAAACAAGTTGACCGCATCAGTCAGACAGATACAATCAGCAGTATTGAACTGTCTGTCTACTTAAATAGTGTTTTACTGTCTCTTGCCTTTTTTTATATGTTCACATAGGTTAGTATTATATTTTGCCTCAATGTTGCGCTATCCTGTTGCTGCTATAACCCGAACATTTCCCCACAATCATGTAAAGTGATTGATCTCTCGTTCCCGACACGAATCAGGCTATTATCGGGCTGATATTGTGTAGTCTGACATCGCCTTAACAGTAACCCACCTCTTCCGAAGACCTCTCTCAGCAGAGCTAGCTTTGGTTTGCGTGTGTGAGTGTGTGTGTGAGTGTGAGTGTGTGTGTGAGTGTGTGTGTGTGTCGGGAGGTGAACAGGCAGAGAGGAGGAGGTGGATGAGTTGCTTCTGTCTTTGGTCATGAGTCGGTTCCTGAGCTGCTCGATGGGCGTCTCGTCTGTGATGATGGAAACCAGCTGGAGGGGAGAAGAGGTCACACACACACACACACACACACACACACACACACACACACACACACACGGAAAGGCAGAGAGAGACACACACACACACACACACACACACACACACTTTACAGAAGGTAGCAGAGTAGTACTTTTGGTATTTAAGCTCAATAGGATTTTAATTAAACTATAAAATAGCAACCAGCATGGAGCGAGCCTGGCTCCTTACGCTTGGCTTTATGAATACAGGAAACAACCAACAAATGTTACCTATGTATGTAACTATGGGGGGGGCTAGTGAGCATGGAGAGGGATTATTTTTTGTGTGACTCTATACTTGTGTGTGTGTGTGTGTGTGTGTGTGTGTGTGTGTGTGTGTGTGTGTGTGTGTGTGTGTGTGTGTGTGTGTGTGTGTGTGTGTGTGTGTGTGTGTGTGTGCGTGTGCGTGAGTGTGTGTGTGTACCTGATCGTAGAAGATGACCATGACAAACACGCCGAACAACACCGACTCCACCAGTAAGATGATGTAGTGAGCGCTGTGAGAGAGAGAGAGACAGACAGAGAAAAAAATAGAGAGACCGACAGAGAGAGAGAGAGAGAGAGAGACAGAGAGAGAGAGACAGAGAGAGAGAGAGAGAGCGAGAGAGAGAGAGAGAGAGTGAGAGCAATACACATCAAAATAAAGCCAAAACCATCAATTCACATTTTTTTTTTAAATCCCTGTGTTTACTTAACAGAATACTCACACTATCAGGTGCTTGCTGGGCGATTCTTCTCCTTCTTTCTCTGTGTCTCCGTCTCTCTCGTTTCTGATCTGCCAAACCCAAGCTGACACAACCAGCACCATAGAATACAGGCTGGCCATGCCTACACACACACACACACACACACACACACACACACACACACACACACACACACACACACACACACACACACACACACACACACAATTAGAATATCTAGAGATAGAGATTTTTGGTGGCAAAATTCTAAAGGTACAGTGTGTAATATAGCAGTATTTTGGTGCCATCTAGTGGTGTGAATCTAGATCGCAACAGTCCATTGCAACCCATTCTATAGTACTTCTTCTCCGTTCTGTGCTACTGTAGAAACATGGCGGTGCATATATTTGTCATTCATCCGTCCTTAATTTGCGTTGTAACTGTGCATTTCAATACAGCATGTGTCATTCTAACCTTATCCATAACTGGAAAAATGTTATGGGTCTAATGGCCAGGGTGCAAAGATTATAATATTACCAACTAAAATGGGATAGCTAAAAACAGACATAAAAACATAACTAAAACAGAGTTAAATGGCAATTATAGAACAGCAATGACCAGATAAAAAGCTAAAATGTAAACGTGCAATCACATAGAGGTTATAAAGCTTAATGAAAGACAGTCATTCACTGCTACACTCACCGGTGTAGAAGAGGAACTGGATGAAATACTTCTGGTTCAACTCGCCGACACAGTTGTTGATCCTAAAAAACATTAAGAAATGTATGATTTGATTTGATGAATGAGAAGTAATTGAAGAAAAGGGAATGAATAGACAGATGGATGGATGGATGGATAGATAGATAGATAGATAGATAGATAGATAGATAGATAGATAGATAGATAGATAGATAGATAGATAGATAGATAGAACAGTAGATAGATGGATAGATAGATGGATAGATAGATGGATGGATGGATAGGTGGATGGATAGGTGAATGGTCAGATAGATAGATAGATGGATAGATAGATATAACGGACAGACCAATAGGCAGACAGACAGACAGACAGACAGACAGACAGACAGACAGACAGACAGACAGACAGACAGACAGACAGACAGACAGATAGATAGACAGACAGACAGACAGACAGACAGACAGACAGACAGACAGATAGAACAACAGACAGACAGACAGACAGATAGAACATCAGACAGACAGACAGACAGACAGACAGACAGACAGACAGACAGACAGACAGACAGACAGAGTGTTTTCTCACCAGGGACAGTGGTGGTCCATGCGTCGTATACAGCGCTGACACACGCGGCAGTGATGCGCTCTGGGAGGTCTGTAGGTTTCACAGCGACTGCACACCGTCCAGCCTTCACAGCCCTGAGACAGACAGACAACACACAATATTATATTACATTATATTTGATTCATTACATCACATTACATTTTATTTACCTGATGATTTTATCCAAAGCGACTTCCATTAAGTGCATTCAACCATGAAGGTACAAACTCAGAACAACAGGAATCACGTCAGGCACTTTGTAGTTTAGTTGATTTACATGGAGATGTAACATGTACAATTTTTTATTTTTTTTTGTCAAAGTGCAGTCTGATGAGAGGTGATTCAATATTCAACCATATATAATACATGTTTAACCTCTCCTTTAACTGTATTGTTAGGGCTTGGCAATGCAGGTGAATAGAGTAACATTTTTACCTTATAAATATCCTTATAAAGCAAGTTGATTACTTACTTAATGCAACAATGTTTTTTTAAGTTTGAATATATGCAAATTTGACGATATATAACTATTATTACTCATTATTATTTCTAATTCTGTGTACATTTGCATCTCTTTTAAAAAACTCAAATCTAGATGCGGTTGGATAAAGCCAGAGTTTAAAATCTTTATTTCATTTCGTCAACCATAAATATTGTTTGTTATTCGAGTCGTTGACAACCACATAATACAAACTCAGCTTCTCCTTTTACTTCATTGTTTAAGGGGAAGTTGCCTCTGTGCCATGTCAACGTTTCCTGTTCTTAGGAGGAAGATTTATAGGTCCAACGTCTAATCTTGATGTATTTGTAATGTCCACCTTCCCCGGCCATTTAAAAACTAATGTATTTGTGTTTGGCTAATGTAGTTCCCTCTGCACCAATTTTCTTTTTGAACAATATTCTAAATATTACATGAACAATTGTCAGTACTTGAAGATCCATTTCCTTTACATTTTCTTTGTTTTTCCTAACTCTTAAATACTATCTTCTAATGTCTTGATGTATTTCTTGCCCCTGTAAAGCACTTTTTTTTAACCTTTATTTATACAGGTATATCCCATTGAGTCCGAAGACTCTTTTGCAAGGGAGACTTGTTCCCATTTACACGTTACCATTCACACACACATTCATACACCGATAGCAGGCTAACTATCGACATTCACACGAGGCAAGGTGGGTGAAGTGTCTTGCCCAAGGACACAACAACTATGACACAGGTGGCAGGGCGGGGATCGAACCTCCAACCCTTTGATCATCGGCCGACCCGCTCTACCAACTGAGCCACAGTCACCCCACAATGGCCTTGTGTCTGAGTTGTGCTATAGAAATAAACTTGCCTCACCAATGCCTTAACTAACTGTCCTT